>NC_140597.1:4761519-4939019 GCF_057381915.1 Diplotaxodon limnothrissa | reverse complement strand
TCACATAGCGCCACTATTATTGACAACATTTTTACTAATGTCATGGATTTCCAAATTAATAGTGGTCTGCTTGTCTGTGATATAACTGACCACTTACCAGTTTTTACTTTGTGTGACTGTGATTTAAAAAAAATAGATACCAAGATCATGATAGCAAAGCGAACAATAAATGAAGAAGCAATTCATGCCTTCAATTTCGATTTAGCACAACAAGATTGGAGTTCGGTGTATGAAGAGTCAGATGTGGACAAGGCTTATGATAATTTTCTAGATATTTTTACTATGTGGTACAATAAAAGAAAAAAAAGATAAAAAGTCCTTGGCTCACAAAAGAAATTATTAATGCTTGCAAAAAGAAAAACAATCTGTATAAACAGTTTATCAAAGTAAAAACAAAAGAAGTGGAACAAAGATATAAAGCATATAGAAATAAATTGACTGATATTATAAGAACGAGCAAACAACTTTATTATAGAAGAAGATTATATGAAAATAAAAACAATATAAAAGGAACTTGGGATGTGTTAAACAACTTAATTAAACAAGGATCTTCTGGAACATCATATCCTGAATATTTTACTGATGCAAATGGTGAAAATCACAACATGAGTAATATTGTCGATGGGTTCAATAAATTCTTCATAAATGTTGGCCCTGAACTAGCAGCGGACATCCCGTGTCATAAAAATGAAAATATCAGTAATATAAAATCAAATCCCTTTTCACTGTTCCTCTCAGCTACAAATGAGCAAGAAGTAATAAATATCACATTAAAATGTAAAAGTAAGTCTTCAATGGATTATCATGACATAAATATGTCTGTAGTTAAACAGGTTATTCTGAATATTGCTAGTCCCTTAACATATATCTGTAATTTATCATTTCAGTCCGGTTGTTTTCCAAAAAAAATGAAAATTGCGAAAGTAATACCACTATATAAAAGTAATGACAAACACAGTTTTACCAATTATAGGCCTATTTCTCTACTGCCTCAATTCTCAAAAATTCTAGAAAAACTTTTTAATTCAAGATTAGAAAAATTCCTTGAAAAACATCAAATAATAAATGTTGGTCAGTATGGTTTCAGAACGCAAAGAACCACTTCAATGGCGATAATTGAGGCAGTAGAAGAAATTACTGATACACTGGATAAAAATAAATATGCAGTTGGTATTTTTGTTGACCTCAAAAAGGCCTTCGACACAATCAATCACTCAATTTTACTGGATAAATTGGAAAGATATGGTATTCGAGGGAAAGCTGGTAACTGGTTAAAAAGTTACCTAACAGGTCGGGAACAATATGTTAGCATAGGGCATTACCATTCAGAGAAACTTGGTATTACATGTGGTGTTCCCCAAGGGTCAGTGTTGGGACCAAAACTTTTCAATGTATACATAAATGATATTTTTGATGTTTCTCAAGTACTTAAACTCATACTGTTCGCAGATGACACCAACATATTTTTCAGTAGCGATGATTATACTGATCTTGTAATGACTGTAAACAGGGAGCTAAAATTAATAAAAAAATGGATGGACATAAATAAATTATCATTAAATATAAATAAAACTAAAGCAATGTTTTTTGGTAATTTAAAATATAATATAGAATTACCAATTATCATTGAAGGTGTACCAATTGATAATGTGAGTGAAAACAAATTTTTGGGAGTTATAATTGATAACAAAATTTCATGGAAACCCCACGTCAGACACATAAAAACCAAAATTTCCAGAAGCCTCGCAGTTTTGAACAAAGTGAAACAATTCCTTGATAAAGATGCACTTCGTACTCTGTACTGTACCCTGGTTCTTCCATATCTTACATATTGTGTGGAAGTGTGGGGAAATACATATAAAAATACAACTAATCCATTAGTCACAGTACAGAAACGAGCACTGCGTATTATTCACAAGGCTGGTTATCTAGATCATACTCACAAATTCTTTCTTCAGGCAAAGTTACTTAAATTCCAGGATCTGGTTAATTACAATACATCCATAATTTTGTATAAAGCTTTTACTAAACTTTTACCGGCAAATTTACAAACTAGATTTGAAATTCGAGAAAAGGTTTATAATGTGAGAGGCTTTGGAGAATTCAAATTACCCAGAACTCGAACAACCCGTAAAGGCTTTTGTGTGTCTGTATGTGGTGTGAAAATCTGGAACAGTCTGAGTTTACAATTGAAACAATGCAAAAATATTCATAGATTTAAATTTCTCTACAAACAGTTGGTCTGGTCACAGTATACTCAATGATGGGTTTTAGTGTGCTCTGTAATGTCTGTCCTCTTACCATTGCTGGTATGGATTCCAAAATAAAAAATAAAAAATAAAGTGTGCGTATGTATGTACATATATGTACTTGTGTGTGTAGATATATATGTATGTATATGTATGTGTGTCTGTTACTTGTAGTTATTACTGCCTGTTACCTGTGGTAATGCAATTTATAATTTATATATTCTGTATTCAGTTATGAAGGCTCTAATTGTTGGTTGCGAGCTGCCGCTTAAATGCTTGTATCTGCCCGGGGCTGTTGATGGGTCTGTATGCAATGATGGGCGTAGCTGCGGGAAGTTTGTTTTTTTTTTGTTGATGAGTGAGTATAGGGGTGGGATTTAATAAGTTTTCTTCGTCCCACTCCTTTTTCAGGCAAGTTTTGTTTTTTGTTTTGTGTATTTTATGTTCAATATAGGTATTTGTTGTGCCTGAAAATGAATAAATGAAATGAAATATATATATATATATATATATATATATATATATATATATATATATATATATATATATATATATATATATATATATATATATATATATATATATATAACAAAAGGAGAAGTCCAGAAAGAGAAACTTGGAGTGCAGAACATGCATACAGCCTAATGCATAATTCTGTGTGGTATTCAATAGAAATCTTTTTTTCTGAATATGAATTTAGTCCTTGCACAGACTTGTACCATAATTTCGGGCGTTAGTGAGTTTTATAATCTCTACATGTATTTTAGTTAGCTAAGTGCTTTAATAATCCTCGATGTAACTTCAACTACTGCTATGCAATTTTATATGGGGGACAAAGTTCCTTGTTGTTTTCAAGCTACTTGAGTGTTTGCATTTTATGATTCACCAAAGCACATGGATGAACACCCATTTTGGTGAGTGTGAGCCCTAGTTGATGTGAGTGATGGCTAATAGCGGCATGATAATGAGGTGGAGAGGCGATATGGACATGGCATTCTTGTGAGTGAATCTCACCCATTAAGAGATGGATCTCTGCCCAAGCAGAAGTGTGCCACTTAATTGGTTCATTTCATTGTGGGCAAAAAACTTTAATTGGGTGACACACTGAAAGATGGATGGATAACTTGTCCTGGAAAAAACATAGGTGGTATCTGAGGTGGATGGTTTAGTGCAATTTGCGTGTCTGTGTGGGAGTGTGTTAAAGAGAGTGGAGGCTTGAGAGAGATTATGTTAATAGTGCTCATTAGATCAACAAAGAAATATCTTGCATGAATGTGGCTGTGATACACAAGAAAGTATCTGCCATTGTAAAGGTACTAGAGAGGTAAATGCTCATGTGCTTGGCAGAAATGGTGGATGTGGGTGCTGAGCATGCAGAGACAAAGAGCTGAAGCCCACACATTGTTGTGATGGATGGCTGTGGAGCAAACTAACAAATTTAAACTCTTGAACATAAGATAAGATAAGATAAGATAAGATAGAACTTTATTAATCCCTCGGGTGGGTTCCTCTGGGAAATTCGATTTCCAAAAAAGCACAGCAACGACCGAAGTTACAGAGTTATACACACACACACATATATATAAATACAGAGACAATATAAATAAAATATACGAAGGGGATAAATAGAATAAATAGGAATAAAAATAAAAATACAAGTGAATTGCACATTTCAAGTATTGAGTCTATTGCACCGTTGACTATTTACAAAAGTATTGCACAAAAGGTATTGCACAGTGAGGTGAAGAGGCACTACAGCTTAGTTGTTCCCCCCTCCTTTGTCCTCCTGTTTCCCCTCCCTCTCCCCTCCAGAGAGAAGTTAAACAGTCTGATGGCGTGTGGGACAAAGGAGTTTTTAAGTCTGTTAGTTCTTGTCTTTGGGAGAAGCAACCTGTCACTGAACAGACTCTTCTGGTTGTTAATGGCCGTGTGCAGAGGATGCCTGGCATTGTCCATAATGTCCATCAGTTTCTTTAATGTCCTTTTCTCTGCCACTGTCACCAGAGTGTCCAGCTTCATGCCGACCACAGAGCTAGCCCTCCTGATCAGTTTCTCCAGCCTGGATGAGTCCTTCTTTGCTGTGCTGCTCCCCCAGCACACCACAGCATAGAAAAGTACTCCAGCAACCACCGACTGGTAAAACATCCTCAGGAGCTTCCTGCAGATGTTAAAAGACCTCAGCCTCCTGAGGAAGTACAGTCGGCTTTGGGCTTTTTTATACAGGTGCTCTGTGTTGCATGACCAGTCCAGTTTATTGTCCACCCACAGCCCGAGGTACTTGTACTTGTTGACCACCTCCACCTCCTCCCCCTCTATCTGAACCGGCAGTGGACCTGCTCTAGACCTCCCGAAGTCCACAACCAGTTCCTTAGTCTTTGAGGTGTTGAGTTGCAGGTGGTTTGTGTGACTCCATGCGACAAAGTTCCTCACCAGACTTCTGTACTCCTCTTCCTGATCATCCCAGATACACCCCATGATGGCTGTGTCGTCTGCAAACTTCTGAATATGGCATAATTCAGAGTTGTAGCAGAAGTCAGAGGTGTACAGGGTGAAGAGAAGAGGGGACAGCACAGTTCCCTGTGGTGCTCCTGTGCTGCTGACCACTGTGTCAGACGTGATGTCCTTCAGCCTGACGTACTGTGGTCTGTCGGTGAGGTAGTCGGAGATCCAAGCAACCAGGCAGGGGTCCACCTCCATCCTGTTCAGTTTTTCCTGAAGCATACAGGGCCGGATGGTATTAAAGGCACTGGAAAAGTCAAGAAACAGGATCCTGACCGTGCCTTTTCCCCCATCCAGGTGTGAGTGGGCTCTGTGTAGGAGGTACAGGATGGCATCCTCCACTCCGACACCCGCCTTGTATGCAAACTGTAGTGGGTCCTGGGCATGTTGTACCTGTGGTCGGAGGAGGTTGAGGAAGAGCCGCTCTAGAGTCTTCATAAGATGTGACGTCAGTGCCACCGGTCGGAAGTCATTCAGCTCATTGGGCCGGTTCTTTTTGGGGACCGGGACGATGCAGGATGTCTTCCATAGGGCGGGCACTCTCCCCAGTCGCAGACTGAGGTTGAAGACTCGTTGTAGCGGCTCCCCAAGTTCAGCAGCACACGCCTTTAGCATCCTAGGACACACCTTGTCTGGGCCTGCTGCCTTTCTGGGGCGAAGCTTCCTCAGTTGTCTCCTGACCTGATCCACTGTGACACTGGGAGATGTTTGGGAAGAGGGGAGGGGGGGAGATGTCTTGCTGCTGAGAGAGGGATTGGAGGAGGGGGGTGTCATGGTGTCAGGAAGGGGGGGAAGCGAGGGAGGTAGGAGAGTGGGGATTGGACTCTGTAGTGAAGGTGAGGGTGGGGGGGTTGTGGGCTGGTCAAACCTGTTGAAGAAGTTGTTGAGTTCGTTTGCCTTCTCCACAGTCCCCCCCACTGTGCTTTTCTTGGTGTTGTGGCCTGTGATGGTTTTCACACCATTCCAGACCTCCCTCATATTGTTCCTCTCCAACTTCTGCTCCACCTTCCTCCTGTAGGTGTCCTTTGCTTCCCTCAGGCAGCGTTTCACCTCCCGCTGTGCTGCCTTCATCTCCTCCTTCACTTTGCTCCTGAAAGCCTTCTTCTTCATGTTGAGGACAGCTTTGACTTCCTGTGTTACCCACGGTTTGTTATTAGGATAACACCGTACCGTCTTAGCAGGGGCGACCGTGTCCACACAAAAGTTGAGGTAGTCTGTAAGACAGTGTGTCGCCCCCTCTATGTCCTCACCATGTGGGCTCAGGAGCACATCCCAGTCTGTGGTGTCATAACAGTCCCTCAGAGCATCCTCCTTTTCTGGGGTCCATCTCCGGATGGAGCGCGTTGTGACCGGCTGCCTTTGGACGAGGGGTGTGTATTGTGGCTGTAGGTAAACCAGGTTGTGGTCTGACTTCCCTAGTGGGGGGAGGGGGGTGGCTCTGTATGCATCTCTCACATTAGCATACAGTAGGTCAATTGTCCTGTTGCTTCTTGTGGGACAATTCACAAACTGGTAAAAAGCAGCCAGAGTAGAGTCCAGTGTGGCATGGTTAAAGTCTCCAGATATAATAATGAAAGCCTCGGGGTTTTGTGTCTGAAGTCTTGCTGTGACTGTGTGTATTTTCTCACAGGCAGCTGTTGCGTCGGCCCTCGGAGGGATGTAAACACACACACAGATCACATGACTGAACTCCCGAGGTAGATAATATGGCCGCAAGCTAACAGCTAGCAGCTCCAGGTCCGGACGGCATACCGAAACTTTAACGGAGACGTGTCCAGGGTTACAGTATCTGTTGTTAACGTAGACAATGAGTCCCCCACCTCTGCTTTTTCCGCTGGCCTGCGTGTCCCTATCGGCTCTCACGGGTGTGAAACCGCATAGGTCTACGTTAGCCTGCGGCGTTAGCTCGGTTAGCCACGTCTCCGTGAAGATAAACAAGCTGCACTCACGGTATAGTCTGTGGTTGTTCAGAGCGCACAGTTCGTCAATCTTATTCTGTAACGAGTTCACGTTGCCCATGATCACTGTCGGGATTGATGGTTTGAATCGCCTCCGGTGATCCGCTCTCCTCGCTCCAGCTTTGCAGCCTCTGTAGCTCCTCTTTAGCTCGGCCGGGATGTTGTGTCGCATGCCGGTCTGTCCCTTTGTTTTTAGTGCCAGCAGCTCCGCTCTCGAATAGATGAAGGAACTGGTTCCAGAAGTTTTAAAAAGTGCATTATCCATCTTGTATCGCTATATCTAAGAGGTATAAGTAGAGGAAGGTGAAAAAAAGTTTGAAAAGCCTAGTCTAAAAAGTTAAAGTTAACAAAAAGGTGCGGTGTTGCAGAGCTACTTGGAAAGGCTGCCGTCACTCCAGCGCCATCTTGAACATATTACAACCCCTAAGTGTACCAAGGCATCCATTTGCATCAGTTCTCTTAATCAGAGCCTCAAAGAAAAATAATAACTTGCAAATTTACCAGAGTGTCTCCTTTGTGTTAAGTTATTAAGCAATACTGATTTTAAATGGCCTATAATCAAAGTACCTAATTTGCCAGTAATGGAAATAGCATATGATAGAAATCATTCAGAATAGCTATTGTGGTTGAGTGCGTGCCACAATACTATTTAAATGAACGGGAATGCAGGTGTTCCTATCTGACAGAAAATATATTTTCTGTTTTGTTTTTGTGTTCATTTCAGGGCGTTTCTACCTTGGAATAATTGAAATAGCAAATCACTCTATACGATAGGTATGCAGAACTGCTGCTCCAGTCAATTGTTTTGGAGATAAAGAAGGAATAATTATGTTTTTCCATTTTCATAAGTGAGGCCATTATCATGGCATCTGTTGAGAAGTGGTGTTAAACCTTCTATTCGAACAGCCCCTATTACTTTAATGATGATATGTCTTCCCTGTTGACATTGGTGGATCTGTTTTTTATCTATTTGTGCTAAGACTTGAAGACAGACCCTGAATTTAAATGGCCAAGTTTCGCAGCTTGTGTCACAGTCTGACAGAGGCAGACTGTATGTATTATGAAAAGGACCCAAAATGCGGACACCATGAAACAAAAACTTAAATGTTAATGCCGTTTATTAAGGCTTGTGAAAACATTACAAAACAAAAGGCAGAGGAGAAGCTAAACAATAACCTAAACTGGGAGAGCTAAGATAACATAGAAACCCAAAACGTGAACCCTAACATGGACACAAAAATACCTGGAGCACAGAACCTGGAAACATGACACAAAGGACAACAGACGACCTGACAATGACACACTGAAAACAGAAGACTTAAATACACAGGAGGTGATTAGGGGAAGTGGGAACACATGGAGGAACAGCTGACTTACATGAGCCTAATGACAGGACAAGGGAAGTGAAACTAAATACAATGAACAAAGAACACATGACTCCTTCAAAATAAAACGGGAAACATGAGACAGACATGATAATACAAACTTGATAACATAAGATACGCAGCATGAAACAAAGGGTGAGGGAAACATAAATACAGGGGAAGAAAACACAAGGAGTCTAATAACCGAATGAACTTCGCTAATCTAATGAACTTAAACATAAACAACATCCAAATAAACTAAAACTTAAAACGCTGGGTCAACAGACCCAGGAACATGACAGCTTGGCTTCGTTATAACTGCCCTCATAAGTGTTACCAACAAGCCTGCTAAAATTTGGACGATAGAGTTTTACATTAATAACACTGGAGGTCTAAATGTCTACATTCATATAAGGACAGAGCACCATTTCTTTTTCAAACTTGCTACCCAGTAATTGGAAGCTGGTGTTATTAGTCACATTACACTAAATGAAAGGTAACATGTGCACAGCTACTGTATAACTGTAGTTCACCCTAATTTACTGTGCAAACCAGCTGGAAAGTTATATGGAAAAGTCAGCAGAGCAGCATAGTTTAGCAGCAGCCACAGAATGGTGAGGTATTAAGATGCACAAAAAAATCTGCCAGGAATTGGAAGATACTTTCTTCTGCAAAAATAAATGAATAAATAAAGGCCTACTTTCTTTTGTTTAATACAAGACTTTGTGTCCAGTTGTGTCTATGTTAGGCTAAACTAAAACTACAGAAAAAAGCGGTTGGGGACCGGAGCACAAGCAAAAGCATTTCAACAGTGGACAATTAATTGTGTTCTCCTTGCCTTTGAAACGGTCACTTCAAAGAAGGAGACCAGGTCTAAAAGCACTCACAAAAAGGTGCAGTTTTCACACCGATATTGGTGCATCAAGATAGCGATAAAACAACGATAAATTTGCAATAAGATGGTTTGCCATAGTACTGCAATTAAATAGGATAAGTGTCTAATCTGTAGCAAATCTGTTTCAAATGAGTGAAAAGATCAACCACAACCTGACCGTCATTCACTGCATCATTTACAATTAAACCGTGCAATCCATGAATTATTATTATTAAGTCTGACTGATTACAATGTGCTGGCGATCTGTCGGTTTATAAATTAGATGGGGATTAATTGCAAATGTTTGCCAGTCTGTTTGAGAGTGACCACAGTCGGTCTGGGTTGGACCCAGAAAGGTTACATCAGTTTTTGTCCTAGAACAAATTTGGTTTGAGGGTATAGAGAAATACCAAAATCTGTATCGCTTTTTACTCACTGAAAAGGTAGCAAGTAATATTGCTGTGTGATAAAGTGCGCTCAGTTTAATTAGCTCAGATGACATATTTCTGTGTTTGCAAACATTTAATTATTATTATTATTACTATTATTTTATTTTATTGTTTTGTTTTTGGTCATTTTGCACATCTTTGTTTCTAAAAAAATGTGAAGCAATGCAAATATTCTGAAACTGCCAAAGATTGTGGTTGTTTTTTGTTTTTTTTAGGTTGGTGGAAGGTCTTATAAATAATCAGTCATTAGTAACATAACTTGGAATAACTTGCCTATAATTAAATTGATATTGTTAAACATCTAAGAATCATCTAAGAATCTGTTGTCTTCTGAGAGCTTTGCAACGTGACTCACAAATAATAAGTCTCCAAAAAATCATAAAGAAAAAAAAGTTGAGTACGAAAAAGTAAAGAGAAGTAAAACAAGTGTTCTCTTAAAAGATTTTTCCTGTTTGTGTGCAAGCATGGAAAATATTTAACTGCTTTCCATGCTACAGTATGTAATTACAGTACATGATAGACAAAAGCTCAAGCTGACACCTGCTATGCTCAGTTTGGCAGAAAAGAAAAACGCCCAGGTGCTCTCTTGTTTTCTCATCCCCTCTCTCTCACCTTCTTTTCTATTTCTCTGGGAGATTGTGTGTTTGAGTAAGTGTTTATGTGCTGGGAACAGCGTGTGTGCTTTAGCTTTCCCGCTGGTGCCGTGCACTGGTTTTGCCTATAAGCAAGCGACCTATTTTTCTCAGCTCTGAATGAAGTAGACATTTGAACACAGAGTGAAGCAGAGCGACAGGGAAGGAGAGGGTGCAGATCAGTTCCTTTGCTTTTATTCAGGCTTGTGGATTAATTACCCTGTACCTAAACCTGATCCTGTGCTGTGAGCGAGACACTTTGGCGTCACCCTGATCAATAATGCATTTTTCTGTCTCTCCATTTAATTTGCACGCAGGCCCTACGCACTGGCATCACCATCTCCCTAGAAAAGTGTAACAGACACCTGATATCCAAAGTGCAACACTCAACCCTCACCCCCTTAATGCCCCCTCCCTCCTCTGTTGTTCACTGACAAATTGATTCTCTCTCAATGTGCTGCATTGAAAGAAATCATCAATTGTCTGAGCGGTGTAATAAGATACAGGGCATGGATTAGCTCCTGGACTTGTACAAATTAGTTCCTCTTTTTGGGTTGAACTGTGATATTCCATTTCCAGACATGTATTTTGTGATGTCAAAGTTTAAGAAGCAAGACAGTGTAGTAGATGTTAGTGCTCCTTGAAAATGGTAGCTTAGCTAGCACAATGCTGCATCTGCAGCAGTCGGGCAGGAGTAGCTGTTGATAGCAAGGTCAAACTATCGGGGGAGACAGGTAAGTCATCTGATCTCATGTGATTTATCTGCTGTGTTTGTGTGTGTTTAGCCCAGCATTGAAAGAAGAGATGATTGTTGAGATCTTAGACTTTGTGCTTTGTAAAGTGTGTGGTTTTCCTGAATATCTAATTGAGTCACCACTCTCCAATGTTGAGCAGATCACTTTGTGCACCTGCACCTGAGTGTGTTAGGGTTTTGTTCATGTCTGTGAGCAGAGAGACTTCTTTCAGTGAATGGAGCCCCAGATACACTAAATGCATTGGCAAATTTAAAAAGCATAAACTGTTGTGATTTCTGGCATAGTTTACTGATTTTAAGATCATGATTTGTATATGAGGACACACACACATACATACACTGGTTCATTAAAATGTGTTACCAAAGAAAATGTAGCCAGGGACTGTTTGGCACTTTTCACTGCAATACATTTTGTATTTGTAGAGAGTGAAATATTTAATGTATTTCAGTGCACCAGTGCACATTTGCACAGTCATCCATAGTGTCCTTATCAGGTCAAATGAGGTTATACAATAAAGTAGCCTGAAGTATAATAACAAGTTTTGCTGAATGCACTATGGTAATAGAATTTGTGTGACTTAAATGTATCTGTGGACAGGTGCCACGATAAGTGATGCAGCGGGCTAAGTGAAGCAGTAGGTAGCATACACAGAATCTCATGGGAAACTGGTGAAGGGTAGTCAGCTCTGACTTGCACTGTTAGAATCTTTTTATACATAATAAATTAGATTCTCCTGCAGCCAATGCATGGTCCCAATCACTGTATGATCTATGAACATTGCGTGATGGTTTTTGTCCTAAATATTTCACTGCTATTAAAACAAACAACAGCTGACCATTATGCAAACAAACAATAAGCTATTTAATGCTGTTGTGCAACTGTACAATTTAGCTTGAATTGAGCTCTGATGTATAATGATCATGTATGCTGCGCATTGTTTTTTTGTGTTGTTTAGAGTTCTTTTTCCTCAAAATTCCAAGTTAACTATCCTACTGCCACAATAGTGCATCTCTGAACGGCATGCTTATTGCTCTTGTTAAGTGAATCTGATTTGTCAGCGCTCCTTTTGTATCTTTATAGAGATTCAGACTGACATCAGCAGTCCACTTACTGCCTAATGCTAAAGAGAGTGCTGAGCCAATTAAGCAGTTGCCTTACTTCAGGCAATATGTTGAACAAATAAACTCCTCATGCCAATACCTGGCTTCTCGGTGTACTAGGGTGCCTCACCCAGTTAAGTGCAGTGGAATGTGACTTTTTTACTGTTAGAATGGATTTGCTTAGTAAATCAACATTAACCCTTTAACACAATCTTGCTGCCCAATAATAAAGTGAGGCGGCAAAGGGAAATTAGGAGCTTTTTATGTGTCTTTTTCTTTTTTCAGCATGTGTCTGTTTAATCAACTCTACCTCTGTCATCCTTTACTGAACATTTAATATTTAATAAAAGCTATTTATCTTCCAAAATGGATGCTTATTAAATAAAAACTAAATAAATAAAAACAATTACATTTATAATGTTTAATTTTGTCAATTGTATGTGTGTAAGACAAATGTTTCCAAAGGCTGATATTTTCATTCGTTTTTCATTTTTAGGACAATTACCTCACATGTATCACTGGAGTTTGTTATCCGTAATATGGATTTGTAATGTTATTATGAATGCTTGTAGTTGTATTATTAATTTATGGAAATGAATGCACCTCTGTTAAATAGGAAATGCAGTTTTGTTTTTTTTAACCAAATCTCATGATATTATGGTAAATGAAAATAATTGTAGCTTTTTAAGTACCAAGAGTGTCGCGCAAACCCACTTCCAAGCCAGCTTAGACATGGTGTAAAATGTAAATTAAAACAATGCAATGATTAATAATCGAACATAGAAGAAGATGAAATGTATCATTTTAAGATATTCTGGTAAAGGACTGCAGGCTGGACAAGTTCAGCACTCTTCTGCTACAAAATCATGCTGTTGCTGTAGATACTGTATGTGGTCCAGCATTGTCTTGCTGAACTATGCAAGCCCTACCCTGAAAAGGACCCTGTCTGGATGGAAACATATATTGCTGTAAAACTAAAAATATTTTTTTTCAGCATTGATAAATTATTTTGAGATGTTTGGGCTGCCACTTCCATAGGCACAGGTGCACCCCTTACCATCAGAGATGCAGGCTTTTGAACTGAGTGCTGATAAAAAGTCAAATGGTTCCTCTCTTTACTTCAGAGAATGTGGTGTCTGTGTTTTCCAAAAAGAATTTCAAATTTCAATTCGTCTGTCCACAGAATAGTTCTCCTCTTTGTCTCAGTCCATTTTAAATAAGCATCTGGCCCAGGGAAGATGGCAGTGTTCCTGGATAATGTTCACATATGGCTTCTTTTTTGCATAATAGAGCTTTAACCTGCTTTTGTGGATGGCATGGTGAGCTGTGTTCAGACTATGATTTCTGGAAGGGTTCCTGAGCCCAGTGATTTCCATGGTAGAATTGTGCCTGTTTTTAGTGTAATGCTGTCTGAGAGCTTAACAATCAATACTGACTTTTGGCCTTGTCCATTGTACACAGAGATTTCTCCAGATTCTATGAAGCAGTTGATGATATTATGTACTGTAGATTATAAGATATTCAAAGTGTTTCCAGTTTTATATTGATGAACACTTTTTGGAAATGACTCCAGAATTTGTAGACTCCATTTTTTTGTATAATTGGTGAATTTCTGCTCATATTTATATCTGAGAAACTCTGCCTCTCTCACATGTTGTTTTTGTACTCATCCATGTCACTAACCTGTTGCCAATTAACCTAATTAGTTGCAGAATGTTCCTCCAGTTGTTTCCTCTTAGCATCACTTACTTTTCCTGCAATTTGTTAACTCTGACCAAACTTTTATGAAAATATGTTCCTACCATAAAATTTTAAATTAGTTAAAAATGTTCTTAAAATGATAAATTCTGACATTTGATATGGTTTGTGTATGCTGTTGTGAACAAAATATTTATTTTTGAGATTTGCAAATCATTACATCTTTTTTATAAGATAATAGCACACAGATGAATGGATACAGCTGTTCAAATAAAACAATCCATGATGTGATGTGGTGTGTGATGGTTTGCAGGGAAATCACCCTTTATATCAGTTGACATGGATAGTTTATTTACTTTCTTCCTGATTGAAAATCTTGAAAATCCTCATTATGAAGCATGCGCCTTTGTTCACTCAGGAAAATGCATCCACAGAAAGTAATTTTAGTGTACAGGTAACTAACTGGTGTTGCTGGCAGTTTTTAGTGCACATTACAAAGTTACTGATTCTCCATTAGTGTGCTGACAACAAAAAACCCCATTTTAGTGTCTTATTTAATGCAGGCTAATGAAAACACACCGGCAGCTCTTGGTTTGGATTGTGATTCACAGCTGTGAGATGACTGTGTACTGAAGAGGAGAGTGTTTCCTACTTGCACCTGCCCTTCTGTATTTGTCTCCATTACAGACAGAACAAGCTGTAAAATCTAGAGAGTTGTATAGTTTATGAAACACACCCCGTTTCTGACAAATTCTATTAATATTTTAGGCTCTGTATTGTGTTCCCAGTGACAAAATACTTGGTGTATTGGAAAAAAAAAAAGAAGCATTTTTTGCCAGATGTGGGGACATACACGCAGCTACCAGGGTAGCTCTGGGAGACAGTAACGTAGTCTTGTAACTCAATCTCTGAGCACACCACTGAATGGAGAAATGCAGCTTCTTTGGCTCATAGTCTGTCATTTCTCTGCTGTGACCTTTTTCTGATTAGAGACTGCACTGATCCCGGAGCAGTCATTTGACCAAGAGCAGAACAATGAAAAGACAACAGTGTGATGATTTGTTTTCATTTATGGTTATGGCATAGCAGTAGAGGTTGTAGACGGCAACTTTCAGTATATTATGTCATATCAAAGCTGGTGAACTGATACTATTTACAGTCTCGATTTAATGATACTTCAGTACAGATTTTTTATTACGTAAACAACTGGAAGCATGGGCAAATCTTTTTCTTGTCTTATAGCTGTTGTTCTTTTGGGAAGGAGACAATTTTATATTGCTAGCTTTGAATAGTGTACCTGCATACATCAGTGAAACCACATTTAAGAAATGCCCAAGCACTTAAGTAAATAATTTAAAAGATAAGCTCTCCATGTAACACAATAACTTGTAAATATTGTAGCCTTACACAGTCACACTGGAAGTAAATAAGTTATACTAAAAATACCTCCAACTTTAGCTAGTGCATTGCATGCATAAAGAATGAAGAATGGCAGTTTTTATTTTTCCACTGAATTGCAATGCCACCACTCAAGAAGCAGTGAATGGCACAGTATCTTCTTTTACTCCCGGAAAAAAGGGCCTCAGACACATTCTTTGAGCTATCCCATGGCTTAACAACCATAACAGTTGGGAAATTGATCTCTTCAGACTTTGATTATCTCCATAACTCTATATAAACAGATAGGACATGGTTGCTGCGGTTTTTAAAATGACCAGGGGTTCAATCTGCCATCATGAACCTGTCAGCTGTGTGTTGGACAGCGATGGCCACAAAAATTGAAAGCTTATGCTACTTGAATCCAAGGCTACAAACATGACTTACCACAAACATAAAATGGGCCTTAGAATTTTGTCAGGTTATCACAGGTTTCTTATCAAGGTCAGGAAAAAACGTTTTGTTTTTTGTTTTGTTTTTTTAGACTGAAACCTGTCAATTCTCGCGTGATTGTACTAATAATTAAAAAAGCACCATACAATACAAAAATTGCATTCTCCTGGATGGGAGGGACCTTTTCTGTGATGTTTAACAGAGGGAAAAATGACAACAATGAAGGGCAATAGGACAGAATATTTCATAAAAGCAGACACCTTACAATTCAAGAGCCTTTTTTGTGAAACTAGCCGTACTAATCTTGTTTGAAAAATGGGGTGTGGAAATTTTTGCATACCTGGTCTTGATAACAAGCTTGCAAAAATGAGTGGCACAGTGGGTGGAAATGTGTTAAAAATAATGGAGTGAGCACAATCTATTTCTGCCCTAGTGTGTTCCTCACGCTGCTACACATAAACCAAATGAAGCATTTCTATTGATTGTCACTTCCTTGGATTCCAGTGTTTGGGGACAGGAGTGTGGGGATCTCCTACTATCAGCTGATATGGCTCATTGCTCATCATGGACTAATAAAGAGCTTTGCTGGTACCATTGTGCATTCTCTGTGGCTGGTGACAAACTAATGACAAGCCTTAAAAATGCCTTTACAATAGAAACAATAAAAGATGGGGAGTCCCAGTTATTGCCTTAGCAAACATAAACCTTCATATGTATTTTTGGAATAAATGAAGTCACTGGGACAGAGTGGTTGGCGGAGGTTGGGGCAGGCTGAAAGCTCAGATAGAGGTCATGATTCCGCTTGACAATGGCTGCTTTATTGCAGATGATATATTCATTTGAACAAGGAATCTGTGTGTAATAGCTGACCTGTGTTTTCTGATGTCGCATAAACCCATAGTAATCTATGTCCCTGTATGTCCCTCTGGAAAAACGTATATTGGACAGAGAGAAGCAATCAATGAATTTCAGAGCACAAATCACCCTTTTGCACAGGGAACATGGAGTATGCCATAGCCAAACACCACCATGACACCAAACACGGCTCTCCTGGCACTCTGCCTTTCATTGGACTTGAACTAATAACTCCTCTGGCCACAGGGGGCAGTCTACCAAAGTTCCTGTCTCCGAGTGAGATGTATTTCACACTTGCTGGTTTAAAATGTTTCTTCTGAGCAAATTTACATAAAATACAATAACAGAGACTATTGTAACTTGTAACTTCAGCCAGAATTCTATTACTTTGTTTTGATTATCATATTATCAAAAGAATGTTTATGAAATTGGGAAGTTCATTACCATGTGAAGGCAATTACCTTCCAAACTACTAAGCATAATATCACGACCTCGAGTTTAGAGGACACGAGGCTGAATTGTTTACATGTTTGCTGACATTTGTTTGTTGCCAGAATAAGCCAACTTTTTTATGAAGGTTTCGGCAAGTACTAACTGTTAACTGTACCTTTGGGTATTCAACATTGGACCACTGCCAACTTATCATTGCATGTTAAAGAAAAAAAAAGCTTAGCAGTTAGTTTGTCTGACTTTATGGCTGTTTACACTCTATCCCCATTTACCTCCTTTGAACCCAAGTCTCCACAAAAAGATCACAACATAGGAAATAACAGTGAGGGAAGCAGGGTGAGCTTTTGATGTCAACTACTTTTATTACCTTTATTATTTACGGAGTCATTACAACACTAAACTAGTTTAGTTTAGTGAATTGGTGGAGTGAAGGGAGTAAAATAGTTAGAGTGCAGGTCCTTAGCAAAAAAAGCCCCAGGTTCAGTTTCACGTGATTATTCTTGAGGAAGACACTGAACTCTAACAGGCTATAATGAGAATTCTTAGCTCACGTTAACCCTCTCCATAGAGATCAGAAACTGACCCTGCAGATAAAATCTTGACCTCTGCTTCTTTCCTTTATAGATAATTAGGCAATTGCTTGGTATTAATAATAATCTTCTATCAGCATGGAAAAGGGAAGAATGATTGTGGCATAGAATAAAGAACTGTATGTTGTTTTTGCTGTTTGCGTATCCTCATCACATGTTACAGAAAATTGACTGCTTGAATCATAACATACTGAAAAATGTATTAGTACATTTTGTTAGGGTGAGAGATGGAAAAAAATCATCAAAGATTAAGCAACATGCAGTAATTTATTTTGTGTTGCTTGGATAGCAGGAAAACCCTGAAAAGACTTTAGCTACTTGACTTTATTGCCAATATACACATTGTCTCTTTAGTCTCATCAAAGATTTAGAGATCTGTCAGAAACAGTTCCTGATCCATTCAAACTAAAAATGACAATAACTGCACAATTATTTTACACATGCTGTCATAGCTGGAAATATCTGGCTATAATGAACGTGTTAACAGAAACTTAATTCAATCTGAAAAAAAGGGAGAAAGAAAATTCCCATATGACCAAATCATTATTTTACATTAATATACCTTCAGATACAGAGGAAGAAAAAAAAAGCAACTTAGTGACAGACAGATACACAGAAAGAAAGACAGAGAGCTTTTTTCCACTACATACATTTTCAGAACACTTGTGATTCTCGATCCCAGCATGCCGTACCCTGCCACTGCCATTACAGATGCTCTAAAATTGAATATAGATTTCAGTGAGCAAGGCTGGTGTGCCCGATGAATCTCAATTTGCTGCTGTCTATATTTCTTAGTCACTACTATGGATAGCTCAGAGGGAGGCAGTGAGAGGCCTATGGCTGCTCCTGCCAAACTGTCAGTTGCAAGTGTCAAATGATGATTGGTTCCTCATAAAAGTCCATATTTATCCCAGTCTAATTCCTGCCTTACATCATTTAATCACCAATATCTACGTTAGAGAGTAGTAAAGGAACAGATAGTGCAAAGATCTGCTTTATTTCACAACAGTGGCAATTTAAGAGAAAAGGAAACCCACAAGATGACAGTTTCTCCGCAGACAAAGATTGTAAGAATAGTTTACAGTAGCTCGAAGGTGGAACAAACGTACCAGAGCTTTCCCAAGGGGAGTGGAGGTGCCTTGCCTCCTGTTTACCTGTCAGTCTATTTACAGCAGGATTTGAAGTACTCATAAAATGAAACAGGACGCTATTGTTCTGCAACTCAGCGCTCTTCTTGTCTTCCCATCAAAATGTTACTTTGTTAGAAGTGCCAATTTTTTAATCAAATTTAATTGAACATAACTGTAAATCTTGCTCTGCAGTTAGTCATCCCTCACATTTATGCATTTAATTTAGTATGAAAATTAACCTACTTTCCTTGCCTTAAGTTTCATAAACCCTTCTATTAGAGAAAGTTTCGTAGGGACTACAGAAAGTGAACCTACTAGGATTTGAGCAAAAACAACAGTAAGACACTGAACTAAATTTTGCAGCAAATTAAGTATCACATTATGTACAAGGGACTATAAGGCGTGACACACAACCTTTTTGGATACGCAATGCTACTTTTTAACAGCTTAATCTTTATCAAATGATAATCATAATTGTGTTTCACTAATGTTGCACGTGTTTTTTTATTCCTCATCGATATCATTCTTAACTTTTTGTCATGGTCTGCGGAGGCAGACCGTGCGGAAATGTGTGTGGTGGACCCAGGAGCGAACACAAGCGAGGATGCAGGAGTGGAGTAAAACAAAAGCGAGCCTTTTATTCTGGCTGATGAAAGGAACAAAACAGAGTGAGGGCAGCATAAGAGTAATAGTTCAAACAGAAACCTAAACTGGACATAAACTAAGGAAAAGCTATGGCTGGAGATCCGGAACACAGGGGGTGGTAACACAGACGACGCGACACAGACTACATGAAACACAGAGACTAAATACACAAGAGGGATGATCAGGGGAAGTGGCCACACATGGGAACACAGCTGACACAGATAAACATAACAAGACATGGCAGGAGTAAACAACACTGACGGGAGACTGTCAAAGTAAAACAGGAAGTACACAGGTGCAAACAGGAGGAGAGAGAGAGCGCGGGCATAGTGGGCTGGGGAAACATGGAATGAAACAAGGAGGGGAGATGAGGGCTCACAGATACATAGAGGGGCACACAGGGGATAAAAGTCACAAGGGGAAGTCAAATAAGGAACAACACAACAGGACAACTTAGGAAACATGGCCTAAATAAGGAACGAAATACAAAAATATAAGAAACTAAGAATACTGGGCCCACATGGCCCAGGACCATGACACTTTTAAACTTGTCATTTTAATAATGAGGCAGCTAAATGCCACAAATGCTGTGCTAGGATCAAAATAAAATAATGCAAGAGTAGAGTCACAGCATTAACAATTAATTATTTTTGGAACTGAAACTGAGTAGAAAACTGCTTGCACAAAGTTCAGTCAGATCCAGTCTAATTACTTTGTTTTGTAAAAGCATTTTGCTTTCATTGAAAGAAATGCTAATGTATTCATAACAAAGAAAGAATAATGAAATAGAATTTAAAATTCCAGATCTAATTACAATTTTGTATATTAATTTATTAAGAACTACATTTTGCAGAGAAGTTCCAATTTGTTTTATGCATTTGTTATTTTATCAACAATAAAGTCAACACTGAACTAATCTAAACCAGCACATACCATGTAGCACAAGCTTGACTCTCTTACATACTTATACACGAGCCTGTACACCTGGAGATACTGAAATGCTCAAAGTAAGGGAAAATAAAATGAATGCATAATAAATACATTCAGATAATAAAAGGTTACTGCAATGCACATTTGGACATAGTCAAAATGACTTATGAAGTTCAAACTGAGCATTAGAATGTGGAAGAAAGGTGATTTAAGTGACAGTGGAAATGACATGCTTGTTGGTGCCAGGCAGGCTAGTATTTCAGAACCTGTTGATCTACTGGGATTTTCCAACACAGCCATCTCTAAGGCCTAAAGGGAATGGTCTGAAACAGAAAATATCCAGTGAGTACCAGTTCTGAATAAAGATGCCTTGCTGAGACCAAAAGTTAGAGGAGAATAGCCAGACTGCTGAAGCTGAAGCAAAATTGGACAAAAGAGGACGTTGACTGATATAATGTGTCTCGCAGTGCAAAATTCAGATTGTAGAGTCAGAATTTGGTGTAAACAACACGGAAGTTTCAGGCTCCTGCTGGTGGTGGTGGTGGTGGTGCGCTTTGGGCTCCTTAGTGCAAATTGAGCATTGTTCAAATGCCACAGCCTATCTGAGGATTGCTATACCTGTTATACATTACACCATCCACCCAAGCCATTATTTACAATCTATCATAAGCTGCCAGAGTAACATTGAAGTGAAAAAGACTAAACCGAAACTAAACTTTTACATATCAAAGTATCACACTCTCACAATACGCTTTTTGTTAAGTACAATTATAGTCTTTTGCACAAAATGTCAAAACATGTGCTCTGCACTGTACATGATTGAATTTTGTTCCTTAAAAATAGAATACAGATAGGAAAAAAACCTTCAGAGTCAATTTCATGATGGCACCAGGGGGTGAAGGAAACAGCAGAGCTTTCTAGTGTAATTAGAGTAGACATGCTACATGTGTCTGTGTGTGTTGCCGCATCTCATTAGGGCGAGGCATGGGCCACTGAGCCAGCTAAGAGGAATGGATAGGGAGCATGTGGCGGTGTAGTTTGCTTTACCACAAACATAGCCTCTCTGCTCTTTATCTTTCTCTCAGGAGTCGCACAGACACCCCTCGAGTCAGGGCCAATCAAAATGGCTTCGCTTGATGCAAAGGCCTGTAAGGAGCCTTTTGTCAAAATGAATGCACAGACACAAAATGGCTTGTCTGTAAATATGTGTATGCACAGTATGTACAAAAAGCACAAACTTCAGGGTACTTCAGAAAATGGAAATCTTATTGAGATACGGCACAAAATGTAAAAGGACAATTAGCTTAAGTTTTTAGTTATGTAAGAAAATTTGATAATGTCTAAACATTGCATAGACTTATTTGTTTATCAGTGTGGCTTCCAGCCATCTGCTGTACATCAAAGCACAAAAGTTATTTTTCCTCAGCACAAATGTATCTCTTCTCTTTTTTACTCTGTTGAATATCCACATCAATACTTATTAAAGAGATAAAACACATGTTTATCTCATTTGTGAGCAGAGTGAATTGTGTTTGGACAAATTAAAGTTACAGTTTAGATTTGTAACTTCTTTAAGTACTGCTTGTGTTGGCTGGTAAAAAGAAAAACAATACCCCTAATTCCTGAAACTACTCATCAAAGATTTGACAAGGTTTAACCAATGGAACCAATTGAGTAGCCCAACCCTTGATAATATGAAATATTATTGCAACAACCAACAGACAGTTTGAAAAATCAAAGCAGGTCTGTTGCAATGTGATTGTTAGGGCTCTAGCAGAGGTGGAGGCACAGCAAAATGTTTTAAATGTGAGCAACATTGAAAGATGATGAAAAATTACAAAATACATTTCTAGTATGCAAAGTTTATAAAGATGACGTTTATAAAGAGCCATAATCTAATATAAAGGGTGAGGCAAAGGAGGGAAATTATGGCTGCAGTACTGTATTCATTAGGTAAAGTCTCTCATAAAGATCATCATTTGGGCCTCAGCACTACCAGTAGGAATGGGAGGAAGGAAGAGCTATTGATATTATAGTTACCGTCAGTTCAGTCAGAGACACTTACAGGAACAGATCTTTTATTAACCAATGTGTATGTATTATGTTATATATTATATAATGCACAGTATATTAAACTGTAGGTCTCTGCGAGGAAGCACTTAATTATTCTGAGCAAGAATTACAATATTGCTGAGAGCTAATCCCTGACAAAAAGTACTATTCCTTCCTGATCCTCAGCAACAGAGTCACTACAATATGCCACCATTAATACAGCAAGCATGTCTTTAGTAATGAGATCCTGTGGTATAACTTAAATAATAATATTCATTGCCCTTAGATAAACAGGAGGTGATATCGTGATATCATATGAAATAATATGTATTTTACAATTAAAACAGTCTCTGCCTAATGTGCTTTCATACAAGATTTCTGTAAAATGCATAATCTACTGTAGAGACTTGTTATACCTTGAACATTAGCCTTACCAATGCAAATATACAGATTTCAAGTTAATATAGAAAGATTCAGAGAAAATAATAGCACAAATCAAATCACTTATAATCATGTAGAAGCCATGCCTAATGTTTATCATAAATTGAATATGAATAACAGCACAACATTTAGGCTGCATCAACATCAAGCAAGCAACCACAGGAAATTTCAGTCTAGGCTTGAAAAATACATGTGAAAAAGTGTTTCTTTGTTAAACATATATTCTTTTTAACAAGAGGAAGCACTCACGGCTCAGTTATAGATATAGGGGTGGCTGTAGCTCAGGTGGCAGAGCAGGTCAGCCACTAATCAAAAGGTCGGTGGTTCGATCCATGCATGCCAAATCCTTGGGCAAGATACTAACCCCATGTTTGCCTACTAGTGGTGGTCAGAGGGCCCAGTGGCGCCAGTGTCCGGCAGCCTCACCTCTGTCAGTGCGCCCCAGGGCAGCTGTGGCTACAATGTAGCTTGCCATTACCAGTGTGTGAATGTGTGAATGACTGAATGTAGTGTGAAGCGCTTTGGGGTCCTTAGGGACTGAGTAAAAGCGCTATACAAATGCAGGCCATTTACCATATTTGTAACAGAATTATCATCATTATTATTATTATTCAATGAGTCTTTACTGGTTTCAGATTTTCTTTGTTAGTTTTTGCGGCATTATATTTTTGACACAACTCTGGTCTGCCGGCATATGAACAAAGCTATAGTTATAGACCATTATAATCAAAGTATCTTCTGCAAAAGTCAGAGGTGTTATGAAAACTCATGTCTGTGCTTGATTTTACCAAACTTGTCACAGCAGAACTGTTCAGACAATGTTTTGTATTTGGCATCATCTATAAAGGAATATATTCCTTTATTGCTTATCTTCCCAATCTGAAGATAAATATTCGGTGTTTACATTTGGTCGTACACAAATGTCTTTATCATCCAATGAGAAAAAAGATCATTAACAAAGTTGTTTAACAATTAATTAAGCGTTCAAATTCAAATTTTATTTGTCACGTACACAGTCATACACAGTACGATATGTAGTGAAATGCTTGGACAACTGCTTGTGACCTAAAGAAAACAAAAAAGGAAAAGGCTATGAATAAGATAGGAAATAAATATGAAAAATTAAAAAGGGTAAGTTCAGATGCATTGTAATGATATTCATGTTAAACAATGGTAATAGGTTAAACCATGTCCATGTAGAGGACTGGGGTGATGGGTGCAATTTAATGGCTTGCATTAACTTCTTGTAGTGCCTTCCACTCACATCTTCAGTTCCCTCATTGTTTTTTTCTACCTTCAGTGGAGCAGACCAACTTCTTAATTGGCATAATAATGTGATTAATTGCTTTCTTGTCACTGGGCCCACTGCGTTTTGCACTGTAAAGAAATATAAATCAACCGTGTATTTACAAGCAATCAAATGGCCTAGATTGAAAAGAACATATAAAAGATGCCCAGCTGTGCAAAGTAATTGGTTCTGCTTTATTAACTGTATATCATTAGTTGAAAGTAAAGCCCTTTGGATTGGAAAGATGAGTTACTTTGACATGCGTTACACTTGTCAACTAAACAGTAAAATAAAACATTGTATAATAATGGGCAAGTCATCGAAATCACAATCAGATTTTATTTTGATAGCTATGTTGCAGATACCTTGAATTGGGTCCCAGCTGTTAGTGCTATAGAAAGTGACAGTGTATACAAAACAATATATTTGGGCATTATATTACACAGAAGCAACAGCATATCTTCTCTACATCTAGATTTCTGTTTTTGTGTTTTTTTATTTTTTGTGTTAACTTTAGCCTTGCATTGTCTAACACAACAATAATCGATTAGATAAATTAAAGACTCAGAAGTGAGTTTAGCAACAGTGGCTTTCCAGTTGATTTTGGACATTACCTTAATGGTGGGTGGAGGGTGTCCGTTCTCAGAAATTAAAGCCTTACATTAAAGACCATAATCTTAAAATTATTTTTACAGAAGTGCTCTCTTTGAAGGTTATTTCTGATTTATTAAATCATAGTGTGCATGCTATTCCATTCCCACCATGAGCTAGTTCTTGCTCTTAAAAATAATCCACTTGCTGATAAATACATTTGAGGTTGTCATTTATCAGTAAAATGGGAAGGCAAACAAACATCTCATTCTCCAATCTGTCCCTTACCATTTCCCATATACAAAATAAAACACCAATTATCTAGACCTGGGCATGGTAGTTAGGAACAAATGCTGATGAAGTTCTGATGTCTATAGCAGCATCCAGGTGCTCTTGCATATTAAGACATTTTATGGTCTCATAATTAAAGAGAGAAGCTAATGGCATGATCAGTGTGCATCTTGATTCCAGGTGGCAAATGGCGTGTTAATGCATCCTTGTGAATCAAAGCCAAGTTTGTTTCAAGGGAATTGCTGACAACTGTCACAGGGTCTGTGGATGACACATTGTCAATGGAAAGTTATTAAATCCACTAATGTACAATGATATACTCAAAGTGTGATTCTGAATTTAAATGATTTTGTTTGTTATAGGCAAAATGAATATACTGGCCTATAGCAAAAAAAACACAATAGAATGGATAATGGGCCTGCGTAGTTGTGCACTGGCCCTATGCAGAGCCTACACACAGTTTTGCAGGCAATTGCCTCCATGTTGTTTCTCTGTACTCTCATGAAGAGGCACTGTCACAGACGAGGGCTTGTGTTGTTTTTGGTCCTTTGGAGATTCATGGAGAAGACCAAACTTATGACAATCTTGAGATCCCTTTCCTGGTGCCTCAACATCCACTCGCATCTTACTTCAGGTGACCTCAATAGGTCACATGATAGGGTGAGTCAAAGTCTCACAATGGTTTTACCTGAAACCACTCGCACCTTGTTTCACCTTGGCCCATGTCATAAGGCACATGTAATAATGGATCAACGGCTGTCTTGGGACAACCACCATTAGGGTTTCAATACCTGGGACTCTCCACCATGATAAGACTGCTATGACCTGGATGACTGAGAGCCTACACAGACAACTTATGACATAAAGCTAGAGTGAAACCGGGTATTAATAACCATGAAAAGTCTCTGCTGCAGCCACAGCGTGTGCTTTTCCTGATTTATCTTTGATTTTTTTTTTTTTTGTATGTTTCCTTCTAGTAGTAGTAGCTTAATTTCATTCCCTTTCCTTTCCCAGCCCACTATTCAACCAATCGGCATTTGACCTGTACACAGCCTCATCCATATTGACACACACACATAGGTATGTGTGTGTGTGTTGAAAAGGCTATTGAGTCCCAAAAGATAAATATCATTATTTAAGTAATTCAAATCTTGACTTGATGAATATAAAGTGATTTTCAGAGTTCTGTCTGTACCTGTTCCTCAAGTATCTTTAAGGATATTAAGTTCAGAACAAAAGAGCAAAACAGAACTGTGTATAAAAAAGGTTTTTTTTCTCTGAAGCTATTGTCGAAGGGTATTTAACCCTCATCCTAATGACTAGGGTATGTGTAGACCCAAGCCACAGCTTACAATGTTTGTTAGTTGTTTTGTGTGTGTTTTTTTAAATATATAAATCATTTTTCCCCTTTATTTATTTTAATTACTGTCAATGTGTTCTTAATGATATGACATCATTATGTTAGATTTCTGCTTTGATTAGTGGTTTTTAATAATGCAAATGTCATGGGGTCCCCAGGGGCTCCAGTAAAACGCACCCAATTCCACCTGTATAGTTTTAATAGTGAACTATTTATTCAGTTAATGTTTCCCATTGGCCCTATCACACAGTGCTGAGGTAGTTAGGGTACCTCTGCCAGTCATTGTAAAGAAGAAAAGCTCCATTGCTGTCATTCCTGGTGGGTGTTGGTCTCTGTCATAACAATTTTAATCACAATTCTTAAAGACAGAATTTCTAGGCTCAGTCATGAGGTGGAAGGTGGAGCATGTCAGGTGTGGTGGACTCAGGATCTTTCGCAGATGATGTAGTTCTCCTTGTTTCATCAGGCAGTGACTTGCACTGAGGCCGTTTGCAGCTGAATATGAAGTGGGTTGGATGAGAATTAGCCCTACCAAATCTGAGGCCATGGTTCTCACCCAAAAAAAAAGAATGGTGTGTGCACTCTGGATCAAGGACAAGTAGCTGCCCCAGGTGGAGGATCTTAAAATTTGTCAATCAACAAGAATAGATTGAATTGTGGATTTGTGCAGCATCTGTAGTGATGTGGACGGTGTGCTGGTCGGTTGTGGTGAAGAGAAAGCTGAGCGTCAGTGCAAAGCACTTGATTTGATCTGCACTCCGGGCCCAGCGAATGCTCGCGACGCAGGGGGAACAAATTTTGTCCGGATACCTACCTTTGCATAACACCTGGTTTGGCAGCGTGTAGCGTGGCTCCACATGCTTTCAGTGTGAACTCCAGACTGCCGACAGGTCTAGCACACAACAGCCGCTCTATCACGTGATGTATACTGCTCCGATGTGCTCAGGTCACTACCTGGGTTCTGCCATGTCACCATGAGATAGCTGAGGTGGTTTGAGTATCTGAACAGGATGCCTTCTGGATGCAATGAAAAAGAAGAGCCTTTAGTATTGTTTGAATGGTAAATGGCCTGTATTTATATAGCGCTTTACTAGTCCCTAAGGACCCCAAAGCACTTTACATATCCAGTCATCCACCCATTCACACACACATTCACACACTGGTGATGGCAGCTACATTGTAGCCACAGCCACCCTGGGGCGCACTGACAGAGGCGAGGCTGCCGAACACTGGCGCCACCGGGCCCTCTGACCACCACCAGTAGGCAATGGGTGAAGTGTCTTGCCCAAGGACACAACGACCGAGACTGTCCAAGCCGGGGCTCGAACCGGCAACCTTCCAATTACAAGGCGAACTCCCAACTCTTGAGCCACAATCGCCCCACTATAAAATATTAAGTTTATTGAGAGATTTAGATCAGCATCAGGCAATTAACCTTTCACTCTGGAATGTCAAAGACTAGCTCATCTGTATTATCAAGAACAGACAAGAAGAGGATTATTATGAATTCAGCAAAATCATCCTTTCAACCCATCAATATTCTGTGGCCATTGTGAGGAACTGGGTTCAGGCTTAACGAGGGGATCCAAGGGATAAATGATCAAAAAACAGGACAGCTATTGTCCTTGAACTCTTAATGGCATACTAATAGTGCAGGGTGTCAAGAGTGATTTTAACAAGAGTGTCCTGAGTAAAACTTTTATTTAATCTCACTGCCTTTGGACTTGGAGTAGATAGCTCCCTCCTCTCTCTCTCCCTCTCTCATCACCACCACATTAGCAACTCAGACACGCCTATTGCATAATCACTATCCTTTGTGTTTCCTTCTGTAGTTTGGATAAGGGGTCTCATTATAGAAGGAAAGTAGTGAGAAGCGGCCAGTGTTCATTTTGCACCACATGCCGTTTATTAGGAACTTGGAAATTCGAAAGATTCTGAAACAGATACTTGAACAGCAATCCATGTACCCACATGCACGACACAAATCCCAACTTCCAATTTATGTACTCCATATCAAACTGAACATCATAACCAAATGCATTTTAAGAACTATATGTATATATATATATATATATATATATGTGTGTGTGTATATATATATATATATATATATATATATATACACACACACACATCATTGGTATAAACGCAATTTAAAAAAATGGAAAGTAGGTGATGACTCACAGTAATCCCAGATAATCTCATGTCTCTGACATGTAGCAGGTTACCAGCTTTTATCAAACCTCTGATTTATGTGTTATTTTGCATCTAGTTAGAGAATGTAAACACAATGGATGCTGTGTGAAATGACTCAGGGTCTGACTCAGTAAATCAAGGCTTCACATTTTTCAGCATGTTAAAACAACACAATTTTTTTTTTATGTCAGTTTAAAAATACCCTGTCTTGGCTCAAAAGTATTAAATCTTTAACATTTTTGTTACAAATCCAAGAATTGTATGTGCACAACCTCATTTGGATGAATCTCCAACCTGTTCTCTCCAAGTACATGAAGTACCGATCACATAAATATGCCACAGACAGGCAAAGACAATTTTAGGAAAAACTGTGAAAGCAATGCTGTTCCTAGGAGATACAAAGCTTGAAACTGAAAATGAATGTAGATTCAGTTCTTTATATGTTGTTATATTTAGTTTTCTCACTACTGGTTAAATGATTGTTGTTGTTTTTAACCCCTACTTTCGGTTTGTGCTTTATTTTTTTCACCACTCATTAAAACATGCTGCATTATGTGACAGTTTAATAACAAAGTCCAAGGCATGATGTATCCACCATCTAATTTGACGTTTGTTGGTTTGTTTAGGGATTTTACTTTGGAAATGTTGACATTCTAGTTGCTGATTGTCACTGTGGTCATAAACTTAGCCATGATTCATGGTTATATTTCGCTATTTTTTTCTAGATAAAACAAGAAAAAAAAGGGACGACCACACCAAAAGAAGAGAGAAAAGAACAGGCCATGGCTGCGGGGATGATTGCTTCTCAAAGTGGTAAGCAGCTAGCCTCAAATAGGCTCTGCATACTTTTCACTGCAACATACCTTTCTCTTTCATAGCGATTCTATCTTGATTTTCCACAGTTAATAAAATATGTAAATATGCAAGAGTGTGTTCAACTTTTCTGGCTACAGCCAACAATTTTTGGTGTAAACTTTTCACCTCAGAACTCATTTTTGATTAATTTCTTCACTAAAAATGTGAACTTGTGCATCTTTTGAATGGGATATTTGAAGAATTTGGTGGTGCGGTCTGTGAATTAAAGTTGTTCGACTGGTAAAAAACAACAACAACAACAACAACAACAACAACAACAACAACAACAGTTTCAGTTTTCAGGTTCTACAAGATTATCTGCCTTACATAAGTGTGATGGTTTCATTGTTATTTGATAGCCAGCATGTTGTTAAGCTAATTAATTGTATTTGTCAGCAGATTTTACTAATATGTTTTGTTTACAAGTTATTATTAATTAGTAATTTTATGCACACTGTTCATATCATATATGGTTTTGCCATACTTTCCATATCATATTTAGTTTAAGTTAACCCTTTAAAGCTGGTCGGAGCGGGCACGCTCCATTTTGCATAACTTTTTTAAAATCCCGGTAGCACTGCAACCACGTAAGCTAGCGCAAAAATTTGTTTTGCATTTGAAACCAGAGCTGTTGTATCTTATGCCATCAGCTTGTCCTAAGTCACAGTTTCCTTCCACATATAGCTTTGCAAAAACTGCATAAAAAGCACTTGCAGCAACAAAAACATAATATTCCAGAAACACACTTTGCCGATCCGATCAGCTGTTTGTAACACTTCCTACGTTCATCAGCACGAACTATCGCATGTCCGCCATGACCTGCCCGGAACCGGAAGTGACGTCATTTTGCGGAAATGTAGTTTTTTACCATTAGGGCCTTATGAGCCTACACTTGTGTTTGACTTTATGACTTTCTGTGTCATTTCTGGGATGCTTAGGACTCATATTGCACTGCTGGAAATAGTTTATTTTGATGCATATGCTGTTTTTTATGCTGTTTTTTTTGCAAATTTGCATTATAGTATTTATTTTAGTTTTTCCTGCAGTATATAAAAATTGGTGTATTTCAAAAATAAAACTATGAAGACAGTTAAAATAAATTTCCTGTGGTGGGAAAGTATTTTGTGCAACTTTTTTGTATTTACAGTTTTGAGGGATAAGCCTCTTAAATTTCTCTAACTAGAAATATATATTTAAAAAAAACAACAACGATTTTCTAATTTTTTGTAGTTTATTGCACTTTTTTGCAATTTATGTAATTACTATGCACTTAATGCATACATATTATTAAAATTTGGGCTATAATTGTTGTATTGATGTATATCAACTTGAAATGCTCCCAGAAATGGCTCTACAACATGTAAAAATATAATATAAGCTCTGGTGGACTTGGTTCTATGGTAGGTCTTAAAGGGTTAAATTCACATAAGCAATGTATTATAGTAGTGACATTATAGTTTTGGTAAGATCAATAACTGAATAAAACAGTTTATTCAGTTGCATTTGCCCATGTTTCTGTCATTTGTCTCAGTGACACTGCACAGTATTGTTTGCATCAAGGTCTAGCTCAGCCTTTAACTGATCTGGCTTCCATGTGCTCTGTCCAATTTGATATCTGGCCATAACAGCTTGTGTCAACAGGAGCTTTACTTCAGGAAATCAAATTTTAGTTTTAGATTATTTTATTTCATTTTGAAGGAGAATTGGCCAACCATGAAAAAAAAAACTTGTAAGTGGTCTTTGCAAGGTCGGGGTGACATGAGGTGTTACTGTCTACCTGCTAACATTTTGAACCTCCGCAGATGATTTTCACCCAGTCATTTCAGCTCTTTGTCATTCCCACAAACCTCTTGTTGTTCATTAGTCATCACTGCATAGAGCCCAATTTTAAATGCGACTCTACTGAGTCTTCAAATCGATATGCTTGTGCTTTGAGTAAAAAAGTATGCCATTGTCCTATTTAATGGTATTTACCCTAAAGAGCTTTGTTGGACTCTATATAGGCACTTTTAGCTTTGTGACACTAGACTTGTTTGTGTCCTACAGTTTAATTTCCTTTCTGTACTCCATGTCACCATGGCAATGTTGAGTCAGTGTCCCCTGCTACAGCCTCTCTGACCATTGAACCACAAATTAATGGTGAATAATGGCTCGATTCCCCATCAATGCTGCCAGGACAAACAGGTCAAAGCAGCAGAATATGTCCCATCTGAGAAAAAGGTTTTTCACTGTCAACCTGGGCTTTTGCTCACGCTGAGAGCATCCTTTAAATTTACAATGAGTCTGTGAATTCTTCACAGCTTCTGAGACAGCACCTATGAATCATAAATAATTTACAGTCATGGATTTCTGGTACTGTGTATTTATTTATTTTTATTTTTTTGCGGGTAGTGTAGGAAAAGTCATTCAAAGGTTATCCCTTGGCTTGTGTTCTTATTTCCATGTGTCACAAGAATGCTAAATGGTCTGTAAGTTAAGCAGTTGTTTAGTCATGCGTGCACGATAGCTATTACTATAGACTATATTTACTATACTGAATCATTGTAAGATAACATGCTGCAGTTAGACATATGAGAAATATGGCTATATAGGCAAATGTTCTTTGTGTCGATCCAATTTAGTTTATAAGGTTGTTACAGATGTGCAAAACATGAGATCCATTGTCATTAGGCTTGACCCCTTAAATTCAACTGAAAACTGATCTGTCAGTTTTACTTCTCACTACTTCATATATTATAAAGAATATTGGTTTAAGAAAGGAAGTCATTACACTTAGATTTTCACCCTTCTATTATTAACTAGTTGGTTGCATCTGAATTTCTCAAATGTGGCCCTTGCAATTGAGGCATGCAGTTCTTTTGTGTGGATGCAATATTGACTTTTATTAGCTGTAAACTGAAACATTATTGATTTCTCTTTTTCTTTCTCTTGTAGACCTAGAGAACAATGTTGCCCTTTTTAAGTCACCAGACAATAAAGATGATCCAGACAGCAATAGTCCTTGTGTGTAATGCATTAGTTGAGTTTGACAGTCTATACTGATAATATCAATGCAAAAGGGGCAATAATGGCTATTTTTTTATGTATGTTTAAATCAGAGCATTCCCTTCAGTCACGTTTGCTTTGCCAGACATGTTGAGTGCCGATCCAACACTTTTTAAGCCAATTCCATTTTTCATGCTACAAAAAGATAATCTTGACAAGAGTTTTAATTTACAGCTGATTCCCCCTGCCTGTAGCAGAGCTTTTGTCAGAGTTTTTATAAGAGTATGTAAATTTGCACGTGCATGTGCATACAGTCATTTATGGCATGCACACATACTTGTATGGCATGGCTTTGTAGGAAAATGCATCTGCAATTTTGTTTGATGAGAGAATAAGGTAGAAAGGCAGCAGACGTGATGTTGTGTGAAGAGATGGGAGTATGCAGACAGATAGTGTCATTCCCTCAGTATCACCATTAAATCTTAATCTTCTGGCCCCTCATGGGAGGAGCCAGCCATGCATGGGACTGTGTTTTGCATCTAAATCAAGATGTCTTGTTCTTTCAGAATACTTCATTGAGACAAAGTTTGATGTGTCTGTTTTCAACTTCCCATACATCTGGATTCAGCAGCTGATCATCCAGCTGTTGTTGTTTATGCTAAAGTCTTGTTAAATGCAATTGCCTCATAAACTGTAACATCTGTAATCAATTATAAAGAAAGAGGGAAACTAAAACTCCAGAGCAGAGTACTAAAGTTTTTATTCCTGATTGGTTTCAGCACGTTGCATCATGTGGGCTCAGTACTTGTGGCACTTGATTCCACAAGCTAAAAGTAGACAATTATATATTAGATTCAGAACATCCTTTCTTTCTAATAGTGGCTTAATGCCACCTTCATCATATTTCCACGTTGATCAGTTTCGGTGGTGTACCAGAACAAACGTTGCTCATTAGACTAGTATTGTCTCGACTATTAATCATTCCAGCTTTTGTAGTAACATTCTTTCTGCTTATTCTAAACTTTGGATGAACTAACTTCACACTTTCAAATTTCTGCTCCTTTAAAAAGCTACAAGAATATTACATAGAAAATCAGTGTGGAAATCACAGAAGAGACAGGAAAACACAGTCTGTAACATCATTATCATTAACATCAGATATAGTTCATGTCATCAATACATTGTAATATTGGATTGAGGTAAATGCTTTGTGCTAATAATTAAGTGGCTCATGAGATTTATTAGGCATTCACTTTAAGAAAAGCAAATTATTAGCAATACTTTGAGAATTGCAGTTATTTTGTTTTTATGTATATGTCCTTGTTGTCCTTGAAATTGTACCTATGGCTGTGGATTTGAAGGGTTTGTACTGCATATAACCTTTGCATAAGCCTATGAACATTCCCAAGGTGGGTGATTGTGACTAATTCCTTTCTGTCATAAAAAGGAGATTTTAAATGCAGCAACTAGCCTTTATTATAAAGGGTACTGTTTCCACACATCTCAGCAGGAAGTGGCTTATAGGTCTTTATTACCTCCCTTTAGGACCATCTTCTCATTTAGGATAAGAAGTTAGCCTTAGTTGGGACATGCATTTCAGGATGTCTTCAGGGTTACTCTTAAACATACTTACCTGCCACATTTCCAGGTGACAGGAGAACTCGGATGATCTGATATCCTCGTGTTGGTGTTGTTCCCAGACCATCATGAAAATGTTGTTCCAGGTTCAACATTGCAAGTGACCAATCACATTGTTGTGACGTTATTCTTTTGTGCGCCAAGCCATTCGTGCATTTATGAAATTCCAATGTTGCAAGGACAATATCAATTCTGCTTACTGTTTATTAAAGGGTTAGGGTTAGGGTCAGGGTCCGTTGATCGGCGGACAGAGGCGGTTTCACGCAGCTTTAGAACAGTTTTTTGTTTTACGCCGCTTTTTCCCGAAGTCGCAAAAGTATGACGTCACAACATTCTGATTGGTCACTTGCAATGTTGATCCTGGAACAACATTTAGTATGATGATCTGGGAACAACACCAACACGAGGATATCAGATCAACCGGAGAACTCTGGTGGAGCTTTTATATTCAAGTGACACAAAAAAATGAGTGTTTATTCATTGGTATTAAAGAATCTGGTGGTGACATTTGGGGATAGAGGACATGATTTGTGTTCTTTTTTTGTGTTCTCATTGTTTTCTTTCTCCAACAAAGTAGTAAATTTTCCCCAACATCAATTTCGATATGGTATTATTAGATCTGGCTGCACACTTTCAGATATGAAAGTGAAACATAATCTTTGTGAAAGAGGAAGGCTTCAATAGCACATTGACACTTAATGGAAAGCCTGGCTGCTGTTTCAAAGGGAGAACACAGCAAGGAGACTGGTTTGGAGAGCTAAAACTGTTTACTGCAGACAGGGATAAACCAGCAAGCATGCTCAATTCCTTTTACTACACCAACTTCTGATTTATTCTGGATAATGTTTCCCCTTTTCTTTCTCGTAGTTTCATCTTCTTTTCATTTGTGGACAATGTAATTTATTGAATTATGTGTGTGAGACAGTATATCGGAAACAGGAAAACACATGAGCTGCCTTGAAACGTCAATGATGACTTTAGACTTTTAGAATTTCTATTGTAAGTAGATAGCCTCTTAAAGCCTAAAAATGACACCTAACTCAAGAAATGAGCCAGTGTTGTGTCTATGCATAACAGACATAGCCAAGAACCTACTAGCTCGTACTAACCTTGAATTGTTTAGATAGCCTGTTGCCATGAAATATTAAGATGGTACGGTAGGATAGCACATTTTTTCTTAACCTTGTATAAAGGAAAAATGAGTAACTGGATTGTTAATTAAATTTATTAAAGATAATTAATGTAAGCTATGAAAACCTATATGTCAAAAAATAAATTTTGTGCCACCAGTACTTCTGGAGCCTACATGACATCTTTGAGTTAATGGATTTGCCATTTTTGAAATACACCTGTTATTTCTTATTGTTTAGTATGGCTAACCTTCCATTATCCTCTGACACTGTCCTCCAAATGCTATTATGTGGGTGATTAGGGAAATGCCAGCAGTGATCAGAATTTTTGGCCTTGATTAGAGAATATTCACCCTTTTTGTTACTGTCAAGAATGATCAAGAGGAGACAACTTTTGCTAAGTGAGTGAACGTGACTGGGAGTGTCATCATCATCTCTTTAACACAGCAGCCCCCGCATCTGTGTGAGAACATATTAACATGCTGGCACACTGTCATCCCCAGTGTCCTACTTAGACCAGATGGGCCTTATTCAGGTCTTTCAAAAAACACAGGCATGAAGGGATCTTAAATGTCAGCCTCAATATCACTAAAGCCATAATTAAGAATGCACCAGCAGAAGGACATGCACTTCTGTGGCCTAACTAGACAGACAGACTGTGCCATATCAAAAATCTAATTAATTAATTAAAAGAAATAATTACGGGGTGAACTGTCAAAAACTCCAAACAGTTTAGCATCAAAAGACTATGCAAAAAGTCATATCTGTATGTAGAATATCAGTGTCACCATTCTAACAGAAATCAGAGGGTCAAAAATCAGTGCCATCAAAAAGTATTTTCCCCCTTCTTGATTTCTTACCTCTAACATATTTATCACACAAATCTTTTATATATTATCAAAAATATTTTAATATTAAGCAGAGATGACCTCATTAAAAACAATGTGTAAGGTAAAAAAAAAAAAATAATAATAATAATAAACCTACCTGGCCCGATTTGAAAAAGTAATTGCCCCCTAAGCCTAATAACTGGATATGCCAACAGCAAAAACTGCAATCAAGCATTTGAGATAACTCGCAATGGCTCTTTCACATCGCTGTGGAGGAATTTTGGCCCACTCTTCTTTGCAGAATTGCTTTAATTCAGCCACACTGGAGAGTATTTGAGAATGAACTGCCTCTTTAACATAATGCCAGCCTCTGTGTTCCTGAGATTGTGATGAATCTTCTTTTTTTCAATGCCCTGTTGTGCCAAACACATTTGCTTTGCCAAAAAAACGCTCTACAAACTCTCTATAGGCTCCTTTGGTTTGTCAACTTCTTTTTATGCGTTGTTTTTGTTCATGTTATTGTTTTCCTTTCTACTATTATTTTTTTTGCATAAATGTATGTATTGTGTCACAGGGTCATGAGTAATCAAGCCCCACATTATCTTAAAGATATATAGTATCAATCACATTAATAGACCGCTAGCACTTAGACTGCCCGCTTACTTGTGGTGCCTCGTATACTTAAAAGTAGGCTTTCAGCCCCCTCTTCTGTGGAACCAGCTCCCAGTTTTCTGCCTTTAAGATTTGGCTTAAAACTTTCCTTTTTGCTAAAACATGGTTGAGGTTAGATCAGGTGACCCTGAACCCTCCCTTGGTAATGCTGCAGTAGGCTCAGGCTTCTGGGGACTTCCCATTATACACTGAGTGTTTCTTCTTCACTCACCTTTTTCACTCACTATATGTTTATACACCACTCTATATTTAATCATTCATTATTATGAATCTCTGGCTCTCTTCCACAGTGTGTCTTTTATCCTGTCTTCCTCCCTCATCCCCGACTGGTCACGGCAGATGGCCGTCCCTCCCTGAGCCTGGTTCTGCTGGGGGTTTCTTCTTGTTAAAAAGGAGTTTTTCCTTCCCATTGTTGCCAACTGCTTTCTCAAAGGGGGTCATTTAATGTTTTGAGTTTTCCCCCTCCATTATTGTAGGGTTATTACTTACAATATGAAGTGCCTTGAGGTGACTACTGTTGTGATTTGGCACTAAATAAATAAAATTGATTTGAAATTGAATTGAATTAATAATGCCAACAAAAGAGGATGAGCACAACAACATAAACACATCTTAATCTGATTTAAATCCAGACTTTAAGTAGCCATCCCAAAACCATCATTTTGGGGGTTTTTTTTTGAGCCATTCAGAGGTGGACTTACTGGTGTGTTTTGCAGCGTAACGCGAATGTCCTTGAGCTTTAGGGTGCAAAACTGATGGTCAGACATTATCTTTCAGGATTTTTTGGTAGAGTGCACAATTCATGGTTCAATCAATTATGACACCGATGACTGATAGATGTCATTGATTTTATTTCTCTTCTGTTTCTGTAGATTATGGAATAATGGTTGTTTTTTTAGCTCTGTACTTCACTTTGTCAGATAGGTCTATTTAACAGATATTTTGGGGTCAGCATGTAATGCATTGACTGTTAACCAGGCCTTGGTGTGGCTAGTTAATTGAACTCAGTTTTCTAAATAATGTTAATCACAATTAAATTTTGATTTAGGAGGGTTATTATTTCAAACAGGGCCATGTAGGTTTGAATAGCTTTTTTTGCTTTAATAAATGATTTGAAAACCGCATTTTGTGTGTACTCGGTGTATCTTTGTCAACTATTAAAATTTGCACTCATCTTTTTGTTTTTATGATTAAAAGGCAGCCCATTAACTGGACTGTAACACTTTTGCAGGACCTTTTTTCATATCTTATAATAATTTATTCTAAAATAACTTGATTGATGCAGTTATTTGACAACATAAAGATTCTCAGATGCTCCCAATATGTCATGATAGTAATGGCACCTCTGAGCATAGTTATTAATTGTAGACCATGTTATATCACACATGGTCTACATGGCATTATGGGTGCCATGAAAATGGCACCCATAATGCAGGTGCCATTTTCATGGGTGCCTTTTTATCATCAGTAATTTATGTATTCAGGCATTGAAGTAATTCTCCAGTGATCCACCACTAACTGTGGTAACCAGCCAATTTGTAGTGCATCTGTTCAGCCTCCATAAGTGTAAACTCATATGCAGCATGAAGGGATTCTAGGCTCAAAATAAGATGATAGGGAGTTCTAACCTTTGAAGACAGCAGAGATGAATAAAAGCATAAAGAATGTAGGTCTTAATTAGATGGTGCTGAACCTTTGTCCTGTCACAAAGCCCACAATTACTACATACTGCCGCTATATAGTACATACAACAAACACAAAACAGGGTTTCTTTGTTTGCTTTGGTTTCTCCAGAGGAAATGCAAGGCTTTTAGCTTTCAGCCCAACTGTGAGCAACTATCATAAACTTCAATTTGATGTTTAATTTATGTGTGCTTTACAATTTATGGAGGCCATGATCTTTCTCTGGCTTTCACTTTCTCTCTCTCTCTCCACACACACACACACACACACACACACACACACACACACACACACACACACACACACACACACACACACACACACATATTATATATATATATATATATATATATATACACACATACACATATATGCCCCACCTAATCACGACAATATTTACCTCAAGGTGCTTTATATTGTAGGGTAAAGAACCTACAATAATAGAGTTCAGCTTAGTTCTGCCAGAGAAACCTCTGGCAGAACTAAGCTGAGGGAGACACAGCCATCTGCAGTGGAGGAGGAAGAAAGGATAAAATAGACTATGGAAGAAAGCCAAAGGTTCATCATAACTAATGATTAAATCTATCTGTCTAAGGATCGATTGATTGACTGTTATGCACAAGATACACATATACTGTATGTGGTTCAAAAATATATGTCCCGTTTTTTTGTTTTTTTTTGCCTGTCCCATTTGGTTCTTTAGCCGTCAGAATTGTTGTCTGAAGACCAACAAGGATACCCAATGGATTTATTTTGCCAAATGGATCATCGTGGCATTGCCGTATTGGTCCATTTGATCGACCTTTGTTTTTATTATTTATTTTCTTTTATTTTCAGTTGTTACAGACGGGACAGACATGAGTGAGGGATAGGAAAGGGAGAAAGAAAGAGGAAGGAAAAGAAAAACAGCAGGGGAGAGGGGCAGTGAGAAAGGGGGGAAAAAAATAAAAATAAAATAAAATCTCCTGGATCACCTGTTGAGAGAGAAAGAATAGAAAACAAGCAAAGAAACCCAAATCAACATACTAAACACAACACCATCGCATTAATCTAGCTAAGTGTAAACAGCAGTAAATACTAAATATTCAGTGTTGTTGTGCAGCACGCAGGACAGACAGCGCACAATGTGCTTTGAAGTAGCAGCCAAGAAAGGTGTAATGTAAGTCTACGAACAGTGAACACCCATGTGCACACCTGTGTGGATCAGCGCGCTTGTATTCAAATGGTTTCCACATGTAATGGTCTGCAAGAGGATGTAGAGAGCCATAGCCCCGTCCCCCAGGGCATGAAGCAGGCATGGAGGAGATCCAGGCCCCAGACATCTAGAGGCCCCAGAGTGCGAGAGCCCAAGGAGGACCACCGGAGGGGCATCTGTGCCACCCTTATGGGAAGGGCTGCGGATCCCCAGAAGAGGCGTCACCCAGTAGCCACCGAGCAGAAGCTAGAGGGGGCTGCACCGGCAGTCAATGTTTATTAAAGAAAAATCTAGAGAATAATCTAATCAATAATCTGATCAATGTTTTTTTTTTTTTTTTAGGGATTAAAAAAAATTAGTTTATTATAAAGTATTCTAAATGAGGTAACAATCTATCCCTAAAAAGATCTACATTAATCATATGTGTGCATTCAAATGTTTCTCCCTGTTTGCTACAGTGGAACATAATCAGGCCTTAGAAGGTGGATGGGAGTAATAACATTCATGACATTGCTGTCTACAATGGCCACGAGGACCGTGTTTATGTTCCTTTAGATTTCAACCTTTACTGTGCAGTGATGCAGCTCTAACTTGCTGAATAATATGCACTAAGCTGAGGCAACTGAGGGCTAAATCCATGCCTCAAAATATGGCTTGGATCAGCAAGTGTGACTGGGAAGAATAGCCCAGATTTGAAGAGGGGGAAATGCAGGGAAAATAAATATTTCATGGAACATTTTCTCACAACGCAGTTGAAAGGGAGTGGGGATACAGATCAATAGTAGTAAGAGATCTGGCTATATACAGATAGGATTACTGAGAGAGGGTAAACTAGCTTCAGTTAGCAGTTGTACCGGCTGCAAATTCTGAGTTAGGAGCACAGGTAGAGTATTGGCTTTTGATGATAACACAAACTGAAATGCATTCTGTTTCTGAAAGATATTATAATGCTCCCTGGACAGGACTGTAATTTACAGGGAAGAAGAAGATGTGTACCCTGGACCCTTAACTGTTTATACCCCAAATACTAAAATGACACTAATGACACTAAAGCAGAAGGGAAGCCACACCGTAGGACCACATGGATCTTCCATCTTCCCCTCCGCTCTCCTCTCTCTGATATTCAAACTGGTTCACATAGTCATTCAGCTGAACTCAGCAGAAACCCAGCAGCCCAAATACATAGACAAAAAATAGGGTGTGTGATGGTTTCAGAAAGATAAATCAATCAATAGATAAAATAGGTTAAGCTAGCTATTGTTGCCAGTATTTTAATAAGCTTCTGCTGAAACCAATGACTGTGTATCTTAATTTGGCTAAATATGAATTGGGGAATTCATTGTATCCTGCAGATTTGCTGTTTAGTTATATTTTTTTAGTTTCATGGTATTTTTGCTATATTTTGCTGTTAGACATATTGTTGCTACCAAAGCTATTTTAGGACAAGATATATATATGCTCATGAGTTTTTTTGTTTGTTCTTTGGGCATAATGTTGATTCCACTTTTATGTTAGGGTTTCACCAGCAAAAGAGTCACACCGTAGCTCTTGAATAAATCCAGCACAGGTGATTACAGTATGCCTGAGTGAAAATTTTGATAAGTAAATGGCTAGCGAGGCAGCCGGAATGAAACAAACAAACGTATGTCATGCACGAAATTAGACTCAGGGTAGCAATATTGCAGTTAACAAGCTTACTGACACTTTGAATAAGGTGATTGAAAGGGAGGCAGTTTCCTGGCCAGGGGTACTGGAGCGTCAACCTTCAGTTTCACACATCCTATAGCCTCTATTCAAGAACTACATGAACCCGCACTGAAGGTGAGAGAGGGACCTCTGCTTCACTGAAGCTGCTCAGTATCCAAATGAAATTACTGTACTGAATACTGAATACTGAACATCCTGGAGTCAAATGGATGTTACTGGGTCTTTTAAACTGCAGGATTCCTGGAAATAATTTGTCCGTGTTGCAGCCACCTATTTGTATTCCATCCTGCTTTTCAGAACTATACCTAGGCTAAATCTTCTGACCACATTGAAAGTTATGCTCTGAGGAAGTTACCACTTAGGAAAAGTGACAGTTGTCCCAGCCCACACAGCAACATTTGTATCTTGATATATTCAAACTCTGTTCCTGCTCATTAACATTTTTGGCTCAAAAAATAAATTAGGCTGAAAACTCAAACTAGGTTGGCATAATCATCATGTTTATGTTTTGGTTTTTGACTGCAGGAAATACATTCAGTTTACTATAAAACAAGCATCAACATGTAGGGGTTATAAAACCTAATGCTAATTTCAATGTCCCTCTGCAGAAATAATGATTGTAGGCCAACTTCTGACATATCAGTAGTTTTGCTGATCCCTGTCACTGATTGTGATTGTGACTGAAAGGTATCATATGTTCTATCCACTACTACTGCCCTTGAGAAAGGGTCTGAAATCCTGAATCGGGCACTGCACTCTGGCTGACCCTGAATGTGTATCTGCCTGATGAAATATATATTCATTTCTATGAATAATCTGGGAAAGCTATGCAAAGAGGTTGAACTATACCACAGACAGATATGATGAATACATTGTTATATGAAGAGCCTATGCACACTTTGATCTCACTCACTGCCTGCAAATGCTGTACTGTGCTCTGCCTTGATAAATGACCCACTACTGGAATATTGTAATATTGCACTTTTAGAACCTCCCTCTTCCACCATTGCATTTTACATGCTGCGCCCTCTTTGTAGATAGACTTCATCTTCCATTTACAGGGAATGTATGATGCAGGTAGCTCATAAGACTACATTTTATGTGTTCAATTGGGAGTCGAATGGTCTTGAGTGATGGGCTTGGTAAGGGAAAGGACTTCATTTTAACGCCTGACTGAAGGTGAACCTGACCTCCTGTGTGGGCTGGAAAGACAGTAAAACTCTGAGCAGTGTAGCATTAGCATACACAGAGAGTTCAGAGGCTCTGAGGGGTCATTACCCCAAGGAGATGGGCTAGGAACACTGCCAGGGTGAGGTCATTATCAGTTTGTTGGTACAGGTGATTATGGTTTACTCTGCCATAAAAATCACACAGCCCACTATTTGAACTATGTTTAGCTCCACTAAATGGCCCCTGCTGAAATGACAGATATAATGTTTATGAGTGACTTATTTATTTCCAAATACAGTTCACTGAAATCAGTTATCCTAAAGGCACACACCAGGTTTATTCTGTTTAATTTTGTTTTAGAATAAAGTAATAAAGAGTAATGAAATCCATAACAGCTATACTTTCAATAGTGTAATGAAGGGGAAAATATGAAACAAAAGAACTATCCTTGGGAATAAACAGACACAAATGTGGCATTTAAAAACTGTGTTGTAAACGAGGAATAGCATTCGTAAAAAGGTGTGAGGAAATTCATTTTTCAGCTTGAGTAGGATCACAAACAGCACAGTAATTGACGTGTGTTTGAATTTTCTAGCTAAAATCAGTTAAAGTATAATGGCATGGGATTTGTAATGATGTTCCAAGCTTATTATCTCATCTCCAAACAACTGAGCCTCATTAGCAGTTCCATTATAATTAGGACACTAAGGCCTGGAAATGGCAAGAGTGGTGTCAAACAAACTGCTCCAGACACTGCTTTGAGGATTTCTCTGTTAACATGTTGAAAAGTACCTTAAGGGTTAATCACTGGGTAAGGATATGATTGGATATGAGTGGATATGATTGTTTAATATGTTCTCAATATTTTCAATGTTGCTTCATATGTAAGTAGCTTTCGTAATGAAGTTTGGAGGATTCAGCATATTTATTGTAACATCTAAAGTAACTTCTAGTAAAATTTCTTTATTGCTTCTTTATTTCATTCATATTTTAAGAAGAAGTGTCAGGTGTGTGAATGCAGCAAAATAAGAATACATTGTATTTAAAGTGACCATAGAGCTTATTTATATTCATCTTTTTTTTTTAATGCAACTGGATAATTGGTATTGTCAACATTGTTTTTACAAACATGTAGAAGTACTATAATGCAAGTAGGAAGGATCTTTGATGGCACTGCTTACATTCTACAGCTGCACACTGAAGATTACTAATTATTACCTCATAGTGTAGAGGAATGATTGCACACTGAACATAACCCTCCTGGCAAGCAACGTGAAATCCACTTCCACTTGGATCTATCTCAAAGTTAGAAAGAATGAAATGAAATGATGAGCCTGTCTCTAGCTTGTATCAAATATTGTTGTATATTTTCAGCTCTGTGTATAACCTTTAACAGTGTGCATGTGCAATTCCTTAACATAACCAATTTTATTCACCAACAAACCGAGCATCTTTCACTTCTGACTGCATCCATATTTCCTCAAGGACTAACTAGTTTAGTCACTAGTAAGAAGTCTTATCCTTAAAGTTGTCTTCTTGAGTCTTGTTTTAATTATCTTTAAAGTTCTTTGCACCTCTGGAGAGCAGATACAGGCCTGGGGCACCGCCTAAGCCATTGTGTGGAGGATGCATAACCTCCCCCTCCTTCGTTTATGCTTAGAGCCTGCCAAGGTTTTCTTATTTTCCTGCTGGGGTGCTTAGGTTGCTCCAACTGTGCTTGGGTCAAACATCATGCAGACTTTTTGGCACTAACACTCTAAGGTGACCCAGTGATTAAAATGTGATCATGAAGCAGCCGGGTTAACTTTTTTTGACTTTAACAATAGAGTATGTTTATTTTCAAAACATTGTAAAGGAAGTAATTAACTTTTAATTTTTGCCCTAGCGCAATTAACACTTATATTTCTCCTTTAATAACCCACCTACGTAATTCTAAGTGAAAAATGATCTGATTTAACATAATTAGCAAGCTTGAGTAAGTTTAAATGCTAAGAAAGCCTTCCTGACACATCCCTGTGTGTGCCTGTCATGAAAGATCTTGCTCAGATCAGTGGGTTTTGTTATTTAGCTGCCTAACAGATGGCTGATGTATGCTAGGCATCTTCAGGCTATCAAAGCTGTACCATGGTTTGAAAATTATCTGTAGCTACTTCCCAGAAGAGCTCTGACTTGTTTAAAATGTGAATACATTTTACACAATTTTTATGATTGTTACATTAACACCCAACAGGCACTTAGTCAATTAATGTTATATATTTTCATTTTATTTATTTTTTCTGACACTAAAATTGACACAGTGAGTGCAGATCAAAAGCACCTTTTTTATAAAGAAAAACACACCCCAGAGCAGGACCTTAGTTACTGAACACCAAAGGAAATTACGCTGTGTTAACTGAAAAATGGAGCTGACTTGAAATCGGGATAGTCCCCTTTTAACTTACTTCTGTATTTCAGATTCAAGGAAGTTTTCTCTGCAAATCTTGAGATCTATAGATCTTGTGTACCAACTAAGTTAAACATGCTCATTTAGGAACCCCCAGTGGTCCCTCTGTTTTTAAAGAGAATGATAATATTTAAAAAGAAACAAAATCATTATTGTAAATTTTTATTAACTATCACAGCTGTAGATATGTCTTTTTGCATAGAAATCTGGTAAAGAAAACAATGACATTCTTTCATCATTGATCATATGGACTCCATACATGATCTATGTATATCTATTTAACTATTTAAATTACATTATGTCAAAAGTAATAATAAAACAAATAGGGTGCAGATTTTAACCGGTCAAGTGACCATGATAGGGCAGCAGTGGCGAATGGAGATAGAGGGCTTCCAGCATACGTTAACATCCAGCCTGATGATGAATATCTTGATAATGCAGCCTACCTGCTCTCCTCCCTCAGATATTGTGCTGACAGCAGGAAGACGTGTGTGCCAGTTAAAGTAGTCTGAACGAATCCAGTGACAAAGCAATATATTATTTTATTTATCTTACTTCCCCTGCATCTCATTGCTGCTATTCATTACCCATGTGACAGCCCACACCATGGGTGTACATTGATATGTGGGGAAATGTGTTGTAAAGTGTGGGGGGATGTTCCAAGCCAGACATTTCCATTCATTGTAAAGAGAAATCTTATCACATTGGAGGTAATAGAGAAGAGAAGGAAACATGAAGAAGAAAATGCATTCTGTGTCCTCCTGTATTGATTTAAAATAATTAGTTGTACCCAAGCACAATGTCATTGTCTATGTAAGGCTCTAGCTTGACAGTGACATTTCAAGTGCATTAAATCACTCTCAAGTCTAGAGTAATCCACATCAAAAGAGCAGACGTTCATTGGCGAGTGGTTTCTGAAAAGAAATGGAACAGGTCGTACCTCATTTCACATTTTACAGAATAGTTATTTAACCCTATGTGCAACCTGCTGATTGTTGCATTTATGTGTGGAAAAACATGTAGATATGGGCAGATTATCACTGAAGATTGTGAATGTATTTTTGTGGCTTTCTCAGTAGCTCTGAAGGAAGCACCAATTTATCTCCTATGTAGTTTGCTCCTTATCTGGTGTCACTGATTAAATTCTGACTGTCATCACTTGGTCATTAAACAGTAATTTATTTAAAAAGAATCACTCTTCAGCAGTTACTCAACAATCATTCTCTGCCAGCCGAACGAGGACTCATCACAATATTCTATCACCAAAAATTAGCCTATCGGATTTGCATGAATGTGCAAATCTTGCATGACTGACCCCTTAGTAAAGCCCAACCTCCAGTTATAGATTAAACAATGCTTACAATTTTGTCTTTTTACTCCTTTTGAAAAGATAATGAGTTCTGCGGCTTTTTGGCACTGTTGACTATAATCCATTCCCCTGAAAATGAAGGCCTTTGGAGCATATCTCGATGTTTTTAGCTGTATTTAAAAAAAAGGAAACAAGAAAATGGAAAATCAGGAAAGAAGCCCAAGTTGACCTTGTGCTTTGTCACTGCAACCAGTTGTTGTTTATCTTTTATGTATTCAGAAGGATTGAATGGATTGTTTAAGGGATTATCAGCCATCCACATGGACCAACTATGAATGCAGACTGTGAAAATTTGTCCTTCCAGCCAAATTGGAAGTGTAAAACAGTAACAGATTACCAGTGACTGTGGCTCTCACAAGGTTCTGGGCGTACTAAAGCAAGAAGTAACACTAGACTAGCAATGAAGGCAAAAAGCCAAAAAAAAACCCCAACCTACAAATCATTTTCTATAAAAACTTAGTATGCATAAAACACACAAAAACTACAATGATAGATAAATACAGTGAGAGCTAACATTGCATTTCTCAGGTAGTGACATTTTTTCCACCATTATTTGAGATTTCATGCACATCTGTGGTTTCAACATGTGTGAATGAGTAAGAAGAGGAAGGAGGGTGGAGGGAGAAGAGGGTAAAGACCGTGAATGCTGCTTTGCTTTGGACAAAGACATAGCCCTTTGCAGATGTCTTGTTAAAGCTGCAGAAGATGAGTCAGAGAGCAGTCCCCTAACAGAAGCCCTTGTTGTTCGGGGTCTAGTCTGGTTTCATCTTGTCTGCCTTCCTCAGGGCAAGTCTAAAAAAGAGTGAAGCACAGGAAGCCTTCTCCAAGTCATCATCTTGACATTTTCCCCTCTATTAAATTACCTGAAAGCTACACAGTAATTTTCTGTCCCAAGATACTATCCCATTTGAAACTCTGTGTTAACTAAAGTACAATATAAATTCTTCTTTTTTTTCAAAGTTTACTTTACTTCAGACATAGCTGTTTTTACTCATATATAAACACCAGTGATTGTGATTGCTTATATGCACATATTAAATAGATACAGCTGCACTCCAGCTGCAATGGAACATTCCAAGTGGAAAAAGTCATATAAGACGACCGCCTAAATTTCCTGGAGGGAAATTTTGATCAACAGTCACTGTGAAAGCAAAGTAATGATCAGATCACAGTGACAGTTCCATCGTTTCTTTAGCCCTCGGCATTAATTATTAATGGAGCATGAACAGGTTTAGAGAGACACAGCAATGCTTCATTTACCAGAAATTACTACAATACTGAGCAAATAGTTTTTCATTGCATCATATTCTCTAATGCATTGATGTAGTTTTGTTATGCAATGTATCTTTTTCTTGCAGAAAAATAGGATTATATAACTCATACAAAAACGGTTACACAAACAAAAACAATATAGTGAGAACATTTAAAAAATTTAAATTTTGAGGTATTTTGAATTTATTACATCAACTGAAGTCGGCCTCTGAAGTGTAACTTCCCATTTTATGGGAGAATTTCTCCCATAAAGTTTAGCAGATATATCATTCATTTTTTGGTCAGAGCTTTTTCTCAGCTGCCAGCAATGCAGCCATTAAGTATTTGTCAGTGCGTGTTTCTTTTGGGGAGAAATATCTGATATATGTATTTTAAAGAAGTCTCAACATAATGTATTATTTTATTTTTTTTTCTAACAAACATTTTTTTGAAAGTTTGAAAACATCTCATCTTCCTATGCAGTGGTGGTCCTAGCCTGTTTGGCGCACCGGGTGAACACTCCCTCTGTAGCGGAGATGACGATAAAGTTTACTTTGACTTCAGCAGCGAGCAGGCGCACCTCGCAAACGGAGGGCCCCCTTACTCCCAGCAAATGGGCGATAGAAAACCGATCGGTGCCTATGCCATTCCCAATATGCGCTGGCTGATGTCGGGGCAGCATGAGTACGAGCAATTTTTTTTCTTTGCCGATGCCCGTGATGCCGCCCCCCACCACGATGCCGCTCCGGGCAACCGCCCGTGTCGCCCGTATCAAAAACCACCCCTACTGTTACTATGCAACGCCAATTTATCTCAATATCTTTTGTAATGAAAATAGGAATCCATCATCTCACCTACCAGCATAAAATCTGTCATTTACACCAACTTATCTTTTTGATGTGTTCTTTCAGTATATGTCCTTTTATTACTGCAGTAATAAGAAATAGTAGCAACTACTGAACTAGCAACACAGTGCTTTTCTAGGAAAATTATTCCTGTGTATTTTAGGGATTCTCTTTTCCATTTAGGGGACATTGTATGGACCCTTGAGTATCCAGACAGATCTAATTTTGAATGTTTTTTTCTGTATTTTTGTTTTGGTCTTTAGCCCAATCTTTTTTTTTTTTAACCAACCAAGCTTTTTTTCTCGTAGAGATGAATTTCAGCACCACTGTGCTCTGTTTGCTTTTTGAAGGATGTCTAGTTTGTCTGTTTGATGTTTATTTTTGATTGACAAGATTGCTCTTTTGTTGAGTTTGGAACTTAAGCATGTTTCTTACTTCCTGCTTCATTGTTTGCAGTCTGTTTTCCACTGCCTCAGAGTGGTCCCTTTCTTCAATGGTTCTTTGGATTGTTTTGCAGATTTTCATCTTTGATGTCACCCAGGTGGCAGGTAGTCTCTCTGAGAAATCTTAAACCTACTGTTGAATCCGCTCCATTTTTATCTTTGCTTTGTAATTCCTTTTCTACCTTCTGCCATCTTTCCCATTAGGACTGAGCTCTACACCTTGAGGTCTATTTTAGCTTGCCATTCCGGATGTCAGTGAAACAGGAGTGAATATATTAAAACAAAATTCACCATAGATTGCTAGGAGAGATCGCTGCTTAGTAATACAATACAGTATACACCACCATTTCTACAAGATCAGGAGTTCAGCAACCAAACTCGACACGCAGGTACATCTTAGGCCCCTGAAGGTTCTTCTCTATAACAGATACAGAACACAGATAGCATCATGTTGACAAGCAACCACCTACCAACAGGCTAAAATAATACATGTTTTGGCATTTATGCATATATACTACCCGTATAAAACCATTAGATTTTTTTGCTTTTACTTTTTTTTAGTGAGATTGAATTTAGCAGATTGCCAGCAGCACTAACAGATCAAAGAATATTGTAAACATGTGCTAGTAAATTTCATTCCAGTAACATTTACTGGTGGCTTTCAGTATTGTTACCATTCTTCTAATACAAAGAGGTGTATTATTACAGTTCTAGTCATTTAGTTTAGTTCTAGTGTTTGACAGGTATCACTGAAATGGCAAACATCTCTTTGCAATGAGAAGAGATTAGACAAGAGAATCACCAGAGACCATGATCACTCTGTTTTTTATAATGCTAAGTCTCAGCCCACATTGTTTTGGCCAAAGGCAAAAGCTGGTGTGTGACCAATCGTTATTTCTTTATTTTAATACAGTACAAAATGTTGTTTCATGTTAAGAGCTTTTCTGTCAAGATTCTTTGTTTATTTCACCATGTTTAGAAAAAGAGCACAACAGCTTTACAGGGAAAATGAGACATTTCCATGTTGAGCTTTCCTCATTGAAAGGCCTACTTTGTAAGTAGAATCTTACAGAAGTTAAATTCTTTTCATTTACTACCAGTAAGGCAGTTTTGTAGTAATCATTATTTCTAAAACATGTATTTAATATATCTCAGATTTAAAATAAGAGATAATAAATAAATTGTCCTCTTGATACATAGCTAGTTTTATTCAAACATTACATATCCGAAATTTTATTTATACTGTACCAAACAAAATGTACATGTATATGTATATAGCATGTACTTTATGCAGCATATAGCAAGTTACGTATCTACATTTACATAACATGTCAACCAATTGTGAGGCCCCCACCAACGCGTCTCAGTACCTTTGTTTTACAGATTGCAGGCAGTTAATATTTCAGTGCTGTGGAGCTCTATTTGGTGACAGCTAAGGAGCTGGGTCAGGTTAACGGGGCTGGTGCATGCCAGTGCCCAAGAGAGTCTTTAATATTTGATTGCCTTTTTCTTCTTAAGCTTCCTCTTGTTTTAATGCACTTTAGAAAGAATCTCCATATTTGTAGTTCAAAAACAGTTCCCAAAGACCCTATGTAAAAAACTTTTGTTTTGGGGTTTTTTGTGAGTTTAGATGTATTTATATATATTGTGCTGAAGTGGGTCTTTTTTTTGCTCTAATTTTCTTTGCAAGGTGGCAGATGAACGATAGAACCAAATTCTCAAGGGACACCAAGATAATGGTGTTAATGGATTAAGAGGTGGACTGTAAAATTTCTGCTTTGTGAGAGAGAAAAGCAGGTTCAGTAATGATATTTAAATATCAGCATCCACCAGTCAGGTGTAGCAAGAACATTGGGTTGCTATGACATAGCGGTTCAACACAGAATCATTTGAAATGTATGATTGGCTCTTACAATATTGGACTTATTATGTGAGTTGCAAAATACAGAGTAGAAGAAAGGTAAGAGAAAGTTTCTTAGTAAATAAGTGAAAAAAAGTTGGATCACAAAAACATAATATCCTCCTGAGAACTGAGGGAAAAAAATCTTCCAATTTAACTTTTTTTGTGATTTCCTTCCTCTTTGGTGCTAAAGAAAAGGCCACCCAAATACACAGGATATCAATAGGATGTCCTCTATTTAGTACATCAGGACTTAGTAGGGTAGCTCAAATAAGTCAAAAGATTTAGACCAAATACTGCTAACCACATACTGTTAAACCCATGGGCATGCCTACCAACTAGCAAATATAATTTGGATATTCTTGATTTGAGTCTCTGTTTATCATCCCACCCCACAAATATATATCTGCCTTCATTATCTTTCAGTTTTTGCAAATTTTTCATCCTTAGCAATCATGGGGATTGCTGTCATTGCTATGCAGACAAGAGTGTTCATGAAGTTGATGCCTTTCCTTACGGAGAAGCAGAGGCCAGGCTTCGTAAATGCAATCTATATTTTTTCACAGTTCATGTGAGACATAAAGAAGGCATGCCATCTCTTACACTTAGTCGTATGAATCACATTTATCTGTGGAGCTGTCTGATCAAAGTCCCATCAATTCTTTCCAAAGAGCCATTTGTCCTAGGCCTTCTTTGTTGTCGTATCAGAGCAGTGTCGCACAGCAAATTGTCTCCTAGGGTGTAGTCTGGGTGGTGGGAGATGAAGAAGAAGAAGAAGGAAGTGACAAGAGTGTTGCCCTAAATTGCTATCGATTTAGTTGTTTGAACCTTTTTTTCCGGGAGGTTAAGAGTCTGGGAGGTGCTGAAGCTGAGGTTCAAAAGAAGGAACTGTCACCCAATGCTGATTCAAAGTGATGTCTGTTGCACACTGTTGTCCTGCTACAATTGTTCAGTTAGTGGGAAATCCCAAAGTGAAATATCTTGTGAATTACATCTAAATTTTCAAGTAACTGTTAATTTGTCACTCTTGTAAGAGTTCCCGAGTAACCTTAATTACATGGTTAAGCCTTTAAGTAATATAATGTAGGTATAATGTAGTGATATAATGTAGGTTTTTAGGAATATCCACATCAGATACAGGGAACAATACGAGTCAGTTGGTCTTAATTAATTCAGCTTTAGGTTTAAAGTTATTGATTTGTGAACAGTGTTTTTCCACAAATATTGATACAAGTATAACTTGAAGTTCACCGTCTATTATAAAAGTCAATGACTGAAATAACAAGCAAGCCTCTCCGCATACAGCAGAAAGCAGACAGTGCCAAAAACCCTCTGATGGCTGATCGATAAAGTACCCCAACAGTTCGCACCTTAAGAAGTGCATGAATGCCAAGGAAGGACAGAGGGAGGGAAAGACAGAAGGACTATATGAGAACACTAACAAAACCAGTGCTTTTTTTTGCACAATTTTTATGAAGAATTGAGAATTTGCCACAAAAAAAAAACATTCTTCTAAAAGACGTCACAGTGGCATCCTTCATGAATGAGATATCTAAGGTGTACTCCTCTTGTGCTCCTTCACATTTTTCATCCTTTGTTTAATCATAAGAATGAAATGCTGCAAAAGCTTTGTCATATTCTACAAAACAAAGCTACCGCCTTCTTTTAAGCATTTGTCCTCATTTCTTCACTCTGCTTCTATTCACTACCAGCATCTTTCTCTTACTGTCTTTTACTTTTGTAAATTGAAGAAGTGAAGAATCACAAATATTCTATAGCCATGGCTGTGGAAGGATTCCATCAACTTGATTGGATTCCATCAACATCAGGTGATTTGCATTTCTTAAACTAGGCAAGCTCACTGCATTATGCAACACCCGCAATGCATTCTGCATAAATCTAGTCACTGAATACATTTTTTAAGAATCCAGCATGTTATGGAATTCTTTCTTTTTCTTCTGCGTCTTTGCTTCAAAGCAGAAGTAACAGCCTATTACTGTATGTATTTAAAAACTAGGGAAGATATACAGCTGTTTCAAGTCTATATCTAGCACAGGGAGTTTTCTAAAAATCTGGTGTCATACTGTTTAATATGTGGCACTTTATTGCTGCAGTAAGATGTGAAATTCAGAATTCAAAAATTATATATTTTGTAGCTAGTGTTTATTACAAAAACCAAAAATGGCCGGCTTCCGTCACAAGTCTTTCCTTACTTCAGATTAAATGCCTCAGTCATTTATAGAAGTCCCAGTGTGGTTGGTTTATCACTAGCCTATTATGGGCCAGGGGGCTGCTTCTCTATATCCCCTGTTGGAGGTGACACTCTGCATCACTAATAGTGTAGCTTTTGAACTGTTTCGATTGACCATTCACTCGCACCCAGAAGCACAAGACAATTATTGGCATAAGCGGATCCATTCACAGTCATTTACTTCACAGTTGATTCTTTCTCTTCAGCTTTCATCTAGCAGCTTTCTTTTGTACTTATCTGTTGTGATTTACTTGATGGCACAGTCTATGTTTTATATAGAAAATGGCTTGTTTCAATGTGTTTTGTTTTTCCCAATTGGTGGCTCAGCATGATGCGCTTATTGCAGTATCTCCTCTATCACATAATACACATAATATGTTGGAAAGCACTGCCAGGAAGTGAGTCTCTCACAAAAAGTGCTTTTTTTTTGTAGGAATGATAGAAGACATATAAGAGCCCAGAAAAGTAGATCTCCAATTAATTCCTCTTAGCTCACAGTAAAGCAAGTGAAATTAAAAAGAAAAGTCAAATATCCACCTTGACAGCTGCAGAATTAGTTACATTCTCAGGATGACTTTAAAACTCATCAGACATACTCTGCATATTCATTTCAACGATATGTAACACATTTTTGCCTGGATTTAGATCTGTGGTTTTAAGCAGCTTCAAATAAATCCTCATAAAGCCTATAGGCTTTATGTATGTGTGTGACATGGAGGGATGGATTATGTTGAGCAATGTCCCGCTGAAAAATTAGACTTTGTTCGTTCGGTTTGTTTGTTTTTTCAACCTATGATAGTCCAAATACTATGCAATGGGAAACAGAAAATATCAAGTCACATCCTACTTCTACATTAAATATTTACATAAAAGATTTCTCATTTTCAATTTTGACATATTACTTAATCAGTACACACCCAAACTACAGTACTTTTTGTGATTTTAGTCAGTTGTTAGGTGGCTTTTAGCAAAATGATGACAAAAAACGAGATATTGCAAATTTGTTTTAGAAAGATGTCTTTATAAGATGTTATATGTCCATAAACACTAAATGGGACATTTTAGACTGTCAGTAAGTGGCTGCTGGATTTACATCATCGGCGCCCCCCTGCCCTCCATCCAGGATCTGTACCTCTCAAGAACCAGGAAACGGGCAGGGAAAATCATCACAGACCCCTCACACCCTGGACACAGACTTTTTGATCTGCTGCCCTCTGGCAGACGGTACAGAAGCCTGCAGACCAGGACCACCCGACATAGGAACAGTTTCTTTCCCCTCGCCATCTCCCTTCTAAACAGTTGACCTGTCACACTGCTCCCACTGCCAGACTGCAACTGCACCTTATGCACATTCTGTAGTATTCATTCCACCTCATTTCATTTCTGTATTTTATGCATATAAGTTTAGATTAGTTATTTATAGTTGGTTTACACAGCTTTGTGTTTGTATGTGTATGTATGTGTAATGTGTATATATAGACACGTGTGTGTGTGTGTTTGATTTACATTGCTGTGCTTGAGAGCCACCATCTACCGGAACCAAATTCCTTGTATGTGTCTGCACATATACTTGGCCAATAAACACGATTCTGATTCTGATAACACATGATTCCAGTAAGACCCTTCAAGGACCTATGATGTACCAATTCTGGTTGTTCATCTCCTAATTGTGTAGCATCAAACAGAGATTCTGCATAAGATTTAATTCAAGTACAATTCAAGTTTGAATATAATAAGATTCAATTTAAAAGATGTGATTGTCATGTCAGAATGAAATATTTTTAGAACCATTTGTTTTCCCATATGCAAGATTTTTACCATCTTTTCGATTACAGTTTGACCGGTTTCTACTAATAAAGTTTGACTAATCATTTCTATAATGATATTAACACCCAGTGATGGTATATGAATACAATTTCATATTAATCACCATAATGAGGGATTTCAAAGAAATGATGAAGGCAGTACAGTGTGCAGATGAGCAGTGTGACAGCTGATTTATAATTCAGATTTCGTGAGATTAAAGACAGAACAGAGGAAAAAAGTTGGATAACTTTATTTTTAATTATTCATACAGATGGAATTATTCCTCTCATAATATTGTCACTCTCTGGAGAAGACTCATCCAAATTTAATAATGGAGCAAGAGATAACCCTTTGGCTTAATTCAGTGCCTGTAAGTGTTTAGAGACTGTAGCTCCATTATACGCCTGAATGTTTTCATTTGTCTTACCTTGTTGGACACAAGGGGCAGTTTCTAAATTTTAAAATAGAGTTTTTGTTTATGTTTTTGGATTCTGTGCATTATTATTTATTGGTATTTCAGTGTTGTTTTTTGTAGCCATGGTGACAAAATGAAATTGTTGGACTGATGGCAAAATTAATGGAAAAAGATGATTGTACTGAATTATCTTTTTGATATTTATCATATTGATAACTCATATTTTAGACATTTTTTTTCTTAAGAAGTAACTTAATTACTTTTCATGTTGCCTTTTATCTAATGTAGCAGAAAAAAAGGTCACAGTTTGACATAACATGAATATTTTTGTTCTGCCTATGACACTATTGTTAACCTGTCAAAAACACATTACTATAGATAAACCCATTCCTATTTGTGTTTTTACCAACATGTATTTTAGAAATGTTAAATATAAAAGGTAGTAGGTACAATGAAACAGCATAAAAGGCCTGAAGGTTTTGCGCCAAGCTCATAAGAAAAAATGTATAACAAACATGTCTGGAAAAAATATATATGTTTAGTATATTTATATTGAATATAACAAACAAACAAAAACAAAACAATCACCAGCAACGGATTTCCCTTCATTATGTGCTTGCACTGATGAGTATATACTGATGTGCTGAAAACCTTGCTGGATGTTCTGCATGGTAGCATAATGTAGACAACATCTTTTCTTCACTAAGGAGTGTCCCCAGCAACCATTACAGCAACAGTTAGTAGTCCTTAAAAATGCACTTTAAAAACTAAAGAGTACGACAGAGAGAGTATACTTTAAATATATATGAGTAGAATGTCTATGGCTGTATTTAGGGAGCATAACAGTTAGTGTACTCTTCTCTTCCCCTTGCCTTTTTTTGATCTTTAAAGTTCCTGCTTCAACAGATGGCAACCACTGGTCTAGTTCTAAAGGGAGACAGCCTTTCTACCCTCTATCTTTCTTTAAGGACAAAAGGGACTTTTTTTGCTTCCCCAGGGCTACAGCTTGCTCCCCTGCCAATCACGAATCAGTGATTGAATTAGTGCCAGGTCCGCTAGCTGGTGCTTCCGCTGCACGACAGACAGATCCAGAGTAGAGATTAGGCGAGTGTGAAGTTCACACTACTTCAGAACTCCTCACATGCATCTCTTTCTCCCAAGCTCTCAAAGGCACCTCAGAGAAAGAGAGCTCTTGCCTGACAGGCCCTGAATCACCCAGCCTGTGCAGAATGCAAACTAGGCAGATGCCCATGTCTTCCTTCCTATCTCTCTAAGAAAAAGAAAAAAAACACAAATGCTATATTTAGGATTCAGTAGCAGTTCCCATGCAATTTCTAAAGAGTTCTTGGAGTTGGCAAGATAAGAATACACACAAACTGTAGCCTATAGCAGAAGTATGTCAGTATCACTGGTAATATCTAGTCTTTGGAATATTTTGTGTAAAACTGACTGGAATAATAATGTCCTTTAATCAGAGATGGGTAATTAACTATATTCCTTATCCATATTCCTGACCTCTAGTCTTGAGTTTATTGCTGCTGATGAGGACATTGTGAACAAAACAGAATCTCCACTCTCCAAACCAGCCTGGAGGAGGTTTTGCAGATGTTTAAATCCAGTGTGACACAGCCAAGTGTGGTGGAGATATCATGCTGAGAGTGCAAAAGAGAAATGCTTTGGAGAGCAAACTAACAGAACAGCCTCCAGCTTAACAAACAATTTAGGCAGCATCACTTCAATAATCTACAATGGCTCTCCCTGTTCATTTCCATTCCTCAAAACGAAAACAGAGCCTTGTCTTTCATGTCCACTGCTTGACTTCTCTTTAACAAGAGAAGTACAACAAAGCAAATACAACTGTGAGTTACGTAAGCTAAGTTGGAGAAAGAGGTACTTCATTTGACAATGTGTGGACAGTATAATTACAAAGTAGTGGGCTGATCATAAAACGAATTTCAGAACCAAATGGATAGAACCTAAGCACATTTTTCAAGACTAATAAAATGATAAAAGATCCCTTTGATTAAAAGTTTTTACGCAATTAACCCATCTGGAGCGCAGAATGACTCAAAATCCCTGAAATGTATATGTCAACGCATTTCGGGCAGTTTGTCCAAAGTTTGTCCATTCTGCGCTACTGATGGGTTAAATGCATTAAAAAAATTAATTGTGATAACACGTTAACACGTTTCTCAGATACCATCTTAGTTGAGTAATTGATGATGTTGATTTCTTGTGATTAAAACATTCTTACTTGTAGGATTTTTCAGTGAATGTTGCCTGCTTATTGTACTTCATACTGGTTCCTAGATTTCACACAGTGGAAAAAAACCATTCTTCTATTCAATTTGCAATTGTAATTATTTAGCTGGAGCTGTCAAGAGAAGGACAAGTAGTGTTGTTTTTTTTTATTTCTATAAATTAGAAAAATACAAAAGAGAAATAATTGCTTCAAACACACTGTTAATATAAACATCTACATTAGAAATGATCATACAGACAGCTGTACTGGCGGTCTTATCATTTGCCATTCTTGAATGGCAAATGATAATCACATTTTATCCCATCAGCTGTGGGTAATGTGATACTAGCCAGGATCCCATTATCATCATAGTTATTATCGACCACTAACTGTGCAAGCACTACAAACACAGTCTTACTGTCTGCCCAAGTGTGGTTTTTTTGAGCCAAATGGACAGGGTGAGAAAAGAAAGAGAGAACAGTACTTTTAAAAGGCTTTTACTGGAAGCATTTTCTGTATTAAATCATTACATATCTGTGTTCACAACAAGTCTTCAAGAAAAAAGTGAGTATGAAGACAAAAGAAAGAAATGCAGGGTCTACAGACCAACCACGTCAGGCAGCACTGCAAAAAGGGTCTTAAAGTATATCGCTTACTTAACTACTCATTTCTGACTTGTATAATTTATCAAAGACAATCAAGCATTTTAGTTGTAACGTGTGGGCAATGATTGAGTGGTCTGATTTTGTTATTTGACTGTTAATGCTACTACCAATTCCACATGACCCTTCAGTAGAATGAATCTTTGTAGAGCCATGAGACTGTAGTAATTGAAAAACATTTGCTGACACTAAACATGCTCTGACCTTCAGTCACTTCAGTGCATACTGTATGAAATCAAAAAATAAAAGCTCTTGCCGTGCAGTATACTTTAATCATTGCAGTGGCACCTCAGATGATTACTGGGGACTTGCTCTGAGGAGGCAAGTAATTTGCTGAACTAATCCTTTTCTATACCTGATATGGGGGAGTTGTACTAGATGAGAGGTTGATAGAGCTCAGCTGTGTTTTATGAGCAGATAGTGCGACAGCTGTTAGTGTATAAATCAATATTTGTGTATTTGTCCAAAGAAATATGACAGCCTATTCTAGGTAGGTGGTTATTAAGTTGTGAGTGTAATATTTTAAACACAAAAAAAAATACTCAAGTCCTCTGTGAGACTGCAGTTAAGTTGATCAAAGAAACGACTCGTTGACTGTTTGACCTATCTGCAGCAAAAGTGCTTTTAATCTTTTGAAGCTTTTTTTTTTTTTTTTGTCGGTGTGTATCTTACTTTTTTTCAATATGGCATAATGACTGGTCATTTATTCCAACTGGGTCAAGTGGTGAATAAATAAAATCACTGTATTACAGTTCTGAGCCAATACTGAAACCATCAACAAGGAATCCAGCTTTAGACAGAATTGCACAGTGCTAAAAGAGACTGTTGTATTTCAGGATAAATGTATAGTTTCTTATGTGTGCACTATTGCAGCCCTATCCTCCAACAATCAATTTCTTAGAGTGCTGGATGCACTTGAGTGATGGGAGCGCAAAAGTAGTGACACTCAGCCATCACAGAACGAGAGCATCAAATGATTGCCTCAGAGAAATTGCCGTATCTTCAACTGTCTTTGAGAATAGCTCCCATCCCTGCCTGCTTTCCTCCTCTGCTTGCTCCACTCCAACAGTTGAAGAGTTTCCTTTTGACTTATGTTATCTGTTTGTGGTGCACAGTCTTGTGAAATGGCTGTTTGGTCCTGCAGGATGCCCATAGTGGAAATTCCATTACCTTTCTTGAAGATCCTAAACTTAGATTTACAGTTACTAGACAACTCTGAATACCTGAACTCAAGTATTTCTCTAGTTGTAAAGAAAATGACCATCCAGTTACTTGATTCAATATCATAACAAAATACTGTCCAAAGTGACCAATTTCTAATCATCCATTACAAAACATTACTTAGACTCATAAACATCATCCCTCTTGAGCACTCAAAAATTAGGTTCTTGCCTTCCCCAACTGTTGACAATGACAATGGCGGAGGTAAAATGTCTGGCAGACAGTGAAGCAATTCTTTTTCAGGAGTTTTAAAGGCTTTAGCTTTAGCTCAGTCCTTCTCTCTCTCTGCCCCTCAATCCTGACATCCAGTAAACCGGTCTGGGTGCCCTCCATGAAAGGACAACACACAAAGGATTCATTCCCCAGAAATAATGATTTCTAAACTGCCTTCTGTCATGTGAGTGATAGTAATTAGAAATAACAGAGACCAGCTATGAAAGAACTGAAGTCCTTGAGATCACTTTAGTGGATGGCAAAGCCGAGGAACTCAAATTGGAACCTTATTAGTATTTCATTAACATGCCTTTTACCTTGTTCTCCAGTGTTGCCCGGGTAATTAACGCTTTGTCGGGTTCTCTCTCAGACCACAAGAGGCTTTTCACGGAAGGCAAGTTGACCTGCTGCCGTATAGCTGGAAATTGCTGCAGCCTAGTACTATTCTCTGATCACAGAGTCATTAAGTTGCTTTGACTCTCAGCAACTAAACATGTGCTGTATATCTAATTTTTTGCCAAAGCAGTTTTACTAGTGGGAAAGGAGTCCAAACCACTTGCCATCAATTTATTATTATTGTTTTGGTGATAGTGCAGTAATGAATTGAATAGCTGTTGTTATAGGTAAGACCAATAAAGTCAGCCACATCAGAAGAAAGCTATTTGATGAAAAATACTAAATAAAAGCATTTACTAATTTGGTGCATAATCAAAAACTGATCTCATAAGGGTGTCTTGTTAATTCAAATTAACCTTTTTGAATATTTCAGAGGACTGTGAGGTGAATTAAAATAAAAGGTAAAAGGTAGCAACATAAGACTGTTCTGTTTTTTGTTTTGTTTTGGTTAATTATGTACACATCAATTGAATTACATCCGGTACTGTTCATTCTTATTAAGACTGCAGTGTTTGTACGGAATTTATAATTGTTGCCTCATCATTAGGTATACAAAGTAACTTTGCTGATTAATTGTTTTTATTGTTGTATGATCATCCACAATAGGTTTGATTGAATTTGCCTGAGTCGCATGCAACGTGCGTATCACTCATACACCCACAAAATAATTACCCCAGCTTATCTTTATGACCTTTGAAGGTAATGTTCTGTGGTGTTTTGCCTGTCACTGAGTTCTAGGAAAGGTAGCTAAGAAAATTCAGTAGGGCCAGTACAGAATAATGAATGACTCTTCCCTTAAGAATTAACATCAGTACAATAGCCCATGCAGGATGCCCAGATTTTTAAAAACAATCACAGTGCAACTCCAAAAGTTGATTCTGTTCATCTGGACGCAGTGTTTTGTGGGAGAAACGTTTTGTCACTCATCCAAGTGACTTCGTTAGTCTCAGCTGACTGCAGGTTTCCCCAAATCTTATAAACAGTGCATTTACATAATGACTGAAACCAGCCCACTGAAGGAACGATGGGCTGGGGGGTCAGTTCCTTAATCATAATTATGCAAATTCTCATGACCATTGATCAACAACCACTGACCAAAACCCACTGATCAATGGCCATGAGTACCATTCACAGAGAGTTGGGGAATGGCTGCAATCACAGCATTGTAAGATGGCGAAAGATGTACCCTTAGGCCCCCTCCTCAAATCAGAGTGCGAAACTTCACCACATGCACACATTCACACATCTTCATCCAATGTTTCTGTCTGCTTTTTGTCTGCTCAATTTAAAAAAAAAACAACACTTCCTTATGAAAGATATATGGATGAGGATGGGTGTGGGGGTATCATTTTTCACCCTATCCATTCACTTTCCTCTCTCCACATTGGTTGCAGGCCGCCTGGCTGAGCTGCCTGGGCCTGGGTTGCTGTAAAATGTGATCCTCAGCATCTATATTTTTAATGGTTAAGAGTAAATCCACATGATATATACACTACCTGCTGGCCAAAGCTTTTTGTAGAGACTATCACTGAACATCCATTTAAGTTTTTAAATCATTAAACTACTTATTTGCATGCTTTAAATAATATTTAGTTGCTGTGTTTCTTTTTAAGAAGGGTTTAAATTCCATCTCTTGAAGTGTTCTTTATGAGTTAATCTAATAAATCGGTTGGTTCATCAGCAGTCACTGAAGTCCAATTAGCAGTTAACTACCCTTTAAATCACACTGTCATATAGAACTGTGCTGGGTGGCTCCACTGATAAAGCCTTAAGCCAGTCTTTACTTGTTTGCACTGTGTCATAAGTCATAATGGAAATCTGTATTTATCTCTGACCGCTATGTATTCAAGTTGATTATGCTCTTTCCCTGACGTGTAAAACATAAGTAAGAATAGTTCAAATTTTGTTCTATTACTAATATTTGTTGTGTTAATATTTTTAAAGGCTTTAATGTTTTTTTTTTCTTTTCTTTTTCTTTTATTCTGCTCTCCTTGGTGCAGGTAAGTGTTATTACCATTCATCCACTCATTCTCTTCTGCTGATCCTTGGGAAGGGGGCTGGAACTTATCCCAGCCCATCTGATGCAAGACTAGTTGATAGTATTATTGATGCTTTTGCGTGTATGTATACATACATCATGTTATTCTGATCCAAATATATACATTTAACTTTTTGGAAATCTAGAAAGTTGGTCTTTTGTTGCCATGGAGACTGTTGAGATTAGTGCCACGGTTGGCTTTATAAATCACTAACAGCTTTGATGTCACATTTTTCTTTTTGTTTGTGTGAAACAAGAATAACTAGATACAGGTCAAGGTTTCAGTTGCTATTGCAGCGTATGAATATGTTGAACTGACAGAAGAGGAGAAGATGAAACGATACTGTAGTTGTGTTCTTGTCTGTTGGAAATAAAAGTCCAACACACACACATCCCCTTGTTTTAAAGTTGTAAAAATCTATTTGATGATGCGCTAAGACACTGAATTCCTGAAGGATGAGGCTAGTAAGGAGCTTAGAGTTAGAGAAAAGGATTGACTCACTTGTAACTCGGAGTGCTGTAGTGCAGTTTCAGTGGGATTCAGTCTAGTACAGCTCAGAGAGGTCATTAGGATTCTATGCGTTTGGATCTGGGAGGTTACAGCATGTTCCACTGTGTTTTAGAGAGAAAGGTGGATGTTGGAGTTGTTTCTCATGATGTTATGTAAGCCAGGGTTGAGACCTGGCTTTAAAGGGATAGATGACAATATTGTTGTGACTTTTCACTCACATATATATATATTTTTTACATATTTTTTTCTATCTAGTATCTTACTGTCATATACACTTCTTTATGATCAACACAGGTGTTTTGTTTTTACCTTTATGAATTGCTAAGAATTAAAACTTCTTACCAACGAACCACGCATTCTTTGCTTTCTCAGTAGAAGGAAGTCTGTTCTCTGTATTTTGCATGACATGTTTATTTATTTCTCATTTATTTTCAAGTTGTGGAAATAAGTTTAAGGCAGAAATGAGATCAAGTTTACAATCCTGGCATAAGTGCTTACACCCACAGTGACCATATTACTAGCAGAAAGCATCTGATAGCCAGTAATGAATTCAGGCCCTTGCCCCATAGCTGTCTATCTAGGCCAAGAAGCTGCTGGAAGGACTTATTTGCTATACCTGAATTTCTATGGGGGCAGTGTCTCCCAAAGCAGGCCTAATCTGGGATACTGACCCGTACTGCCCTAGGCCAGATCAAACTCAGGGCTGAAGCCACGGCTTTCCCACAGTCCCAGCCATGCCACCCTTTGATAGTTTAAGGCTCAAATCCTTTAAATGTCGGGCAGACTTTGAGATACACTGCAGCTGAGGGAAAAAGCAGGCACTTGCTAGGAGCTTACATTCTCTGGGGAGAAGCAGTGTCCCACTTTGAGAATAGGGGTAGAGTACCTTCACATCACGTCAGGCAGCTCTTGGAGGCTGTAGCAGCAGGTATGAGGACATTCATAGTCCCAAATGGTTTTGTGGATGTGGAGAAGTAGCTTCCATCTTACTTCCTTGCATCTGGCTTATAAAGTGATGGAGGCTAGTGGTTAAATCCAGAGGGAGTTCGGTCCAGAATGCAAGGTCCCAGCTAACATCTTGTATTGTGGTACTTTTTAGTACCACACAAACGTGCACACAACCATCTTCTTAAATTCAAATGCTAATTGTGATTTTATCTATTTGCTTAGATGTAGGCAACATTTTAGTAGCATTTCCAGAAAGTTTCATTTAATTCAGATCCGCATTGGAACACCTGTAACTGAATGAAAACCGAAGTGAAGAAATTACATGGTAATTTTCAACAGGCCCCAACAAATTAACAGAAAATTCCAGCTATTTTTGCAACATCTGTTAATATTTTTATTCAGTATAGATGTACAATGTCTCAGTGAATGTGAATAATAATAGTCTAACTACAGATGAAGTCCTCACTATTGATATACATTCAAAGTAGAATTTAATTAACTTTTTCCCCTTCATTCTTGTTGTATTTGTTGTCCTTTAGGACAAGCTTGTAAGGCACCAAGCTTGTGTAGAAGTATTTTTAAGGATAACTTCGAGGGAACATTTGGAAGGAGAAATATTTAATTAATTTAATAATTAAATATATAAATAATTTAATTTAATGTTTAATTACTACTGGGCAACAGGAAGAATAATATTTCCTAGGTTTCACTGTGGAAGTGGAAGCAATGGGTCATTGGAAAAAAAAAAGAGATACATTGCAAGCAGTCAGAGCAAACTGAAAATAGAGAATGATGCAAAAATATTCTCACAGGGCTGCAGAAACAAAATATGAAACCAAAGAAAAGTGGGAAGGAAAGAGTTGTAGCAACAGGGATACACATCCTGTAGAAGAGAAGAATAATGCATATAAAAATCATTGGTCTATTAGTCGTGTTAACATTTAGGGGTATGAAGATGCAAAGAAAGAAAAAGTTCCCCTAACCCTCAGAGCCTTCGGGAGGCTTACTCTAGCTATGTCAGGAACATTTCTCTAAGTCTCTGCTTTGAATGGTATTACGTAATGACAAAAAATGCGTTTGTAGGCAGCAGAAAAGGTGGGATTGCAGGTGTCAGCAAGGGTAATAAAAATCAAATAGATCTGATCATGTGTAAATTGGGTTTGCTCTTTTTATTTTTCAGGGTAATGAAATTTACTTCAGGAAATGATTATATATGACCACTGGGATCTACTTCATAAAGTTCTAGTATCATTTAAGTAGACAGATAACATAATGCAAGAGCCTAACTGTCATGTGCCTAAAGCAAAAATACGTTATTTTTATTTGACACTGAGTTTTCAATGTTGTTCTTAGCTATCTGTAGTTTTAGCTGCAAATGAGTCTCTGACAATAGAGGAGACATAGGAGAGGAAGTACTCTCAGTGTTCAGTCTTCTGGGAGCATGGGTGTATGTAGTTCATGAGGCAGATATCTTAACCACAACATCACCTTTGGGCATTTTTCTATTTGAATCTGCATCCACACTCCTTGGGGAAACCGGAAACAGGACTGAAGCGAGAACCCAGCAGCTCCTCAGCTTTGCTCTCTGTCGCTCTCTCCCCGTCCCCCTCTCTCTCTCTCTCTTTTTCTCTCTGGTCTCAGAGAAAGTCTGAAGTAGGTTAGCACTCAGTGCCTGCACAAGGGAGGAAATTGAAATGCTGATATAAGGAGTAGCTTGGGAGAAGATGGAGGAGCTATAACCGGGACAAAATTGCCCGGCCATGATGAGAAGGAGAGACATATCTACTTGGACACAGGGGAGTTCCTCCACTGGCCAATCACCGAGGCGTGTTGCCATCCTTTATTCTTCATTCCAGTCTTGGTTTAGTGTCAGCATCAGTCTTATGAATACTTTTTTTCGCCCTTTTTCTTTGCTTGTTGTATCCACATAGCCTACAAAATTGCATTGCCACACTGGGGTACACTGGTTTGTGAGTGTAGGGATTTAATACACTGCAGAATGAAATGGGCATCCTCCTGCCTGTCCCCGCTCTGTTCTTATAAGAGATTACTCCAGGGACTTTGATCGAGCAACAAGAATTCAAGCTGCATCTTGGTTGGCTAAGGCCCTGTAAACAGAACACAACACACACACAAGTGCACAAAATACGCAAATACGTGCACACCAAGCACGACCATCTTACTGTAGTATGTTCAGGCTAAGCCATAATCTACCTCTCTCCCCGGCAGTTCTTTTATTATAGTGCTCCCTTGTGGCATATCTTCTGTATTTATTTTGTCACATTGCATAACTCTCACCATACTGTTGTGCAAGCACTGTACCTATGGCACAATAGATATAAGCATAATTTCATTTTTTTATAATTTGAAGTTCATAGTTCCAATTTTATACTAAGGTGTAACATACCCACTGTTTAAATTGGTTAACAAAAAACAATGTACACTTCCAGGCAATCCACATCTCAAAAGCCATTTGATCAGTGTTTGAAAGACACATGCTGAGATCTGTTGACAGTTATGTTTAAGCTCTGGCTGCGTAGCAAATAGCTTGTTCTTTTGGAACAAAGGGAAAGAGACATGGGAGAGTGACGAAGACAGTCCCAATTCAAAACCCGTAACATGTGGCAGGTCTGACTCTTATCAGTATGTTCTTTTAAGGGTTGTCAGTACTGAATATTTGCTACAATGCCAGGCCTCTCTACTATGAAATGTTATAGGCAGTTGCATTAGGAGCAAGAGAAAATGTTCATGTTGCTGTGGTAAATTAATTTATTTTATTTTTACTTACGAATAAAGCTACATATCAAATGGTAAACACATCAAGGTCAAGATCGTATAAAATACTTGTTATTAGTATTTTCATAATCATAAAGTTATCTGTGAAAATTAGCATATCAAACTGGTGTATTCCAACTTTGTGATGGTGGCAATGAGCAGTGTAAAGGTGTAAACGCGTGTAAAATATTACAACTAGATGTCGGTAAAATTCAATTTTCTTTAAAGCAGATCTAACAGCGTTGAACTTGCAAATAAACTCATATAATTTAAAAATAACTGTTTATCAGAGGCACAGATAGATTTTTCTTTTCAAGGCACTCAAACCTAACATTAGGCTCGAGAGGATGAGGTGGATATGAGAGACAGCGGTGGAGGAGGACAAAAAAATTGTCACAACATGATAACTTAAAGAGTTGATGAAAATATGTTTGCACAAATATTGAATCGTCATATAGTTTGAATGAGCTACTTGTGAAATTTAAAGTAAGTTATAAGTAACTTATAGGATGTACTATGTAGCCAAACTCTAGACACATACTTAAAACCTAATTAGAAAGAACAGTGATCACCGTCTCAGCCACTGTGTTCAAGATGATGGGGCAATATGGTGGCTTCAACAAACTCTTATGTATTTCAGTGCATTCATTCTAAATTTGTGAAAACACATCAATTTCTTGGAAGACGTACTTACACATCAGTGTACTTTTATGAGTAAACATTCTTTTTTTCTATTAAATAACCTTGAAATTTTACTTACTGCACCTTTAAATCTCAAGGCAATCCAAAGAAGTTGATTATGATATAAATACTTAACCATGTACATAATCCTCAAGAAAATCAGGAGGTTTTACCTTTAATGTGATATGCCTAGAACGTAGACAGTCTATGTTGCACTTTAATCTTGCATGGTCAGGCCTATCTAATCCGAATTTGTCCTCCAAACTATTGAAGTATTTATGTCTATAAATTGGCACAACATGCCCTATTTACTTTTATCGATTATCTCTTCCCTAAAGACGGCTGTGAGTGCTGTGAGCAGCTTTGTCTCAAGACTCTGTCAGACTTTGACCCTTTTGCCTCTCTCTAATCACTGCTGGGCAATATCAGAGCAGACTATTTTCAAAACATTTCCCTATGGAGCCTCTTAAGGAGGAGGACGGTGAAAGCAGAGGTTGTCGACTCTTTGCCCCTCTGAACTAGCTGACTGGGGCCTAGGCAAATATAATGAGACTTTATCATTCTAGAGCTTATCTTGCTGCAGAATTTTCTGTTTCTCCGTGACCATACATCAGTTGTTGGCGAGTTAGACTTGTTGCTGCCAGTGTGCAATTGGCATCCAGCAATGACGAGATGAGACGTTGCTAACATTTCATGAAAACACTGTTTTGCTGAGGAATTGGTGTATGTGCAGGATGGTCACTTCAGTATTCAGTAACCTAATAAGAGTAAAACAAGAATCTTGACATTTATTTTGACAGAACTCGATTATAGTACATAAACTCTTTTGCTTTATTGTTCAAAATTACAAGTCACCCAGGGCGTGTGGGCAGATAGAAAATGATGCACTCGGAACAGAGATTAAATGGGTTTGTGGGTGTTAAGGTTAATTACCACTACTATTCTGAGATGCTGACCCTTATCAAAAGCAATGTGGAGAGGATACAGATACAGAGGACATAAATTCACACATACAAAGTATGTGTTTGTGTGTGTGTGGAAACACTAACCCCATGGGAGTGTATAAGTAAGCAGCCTGATCAACAGTTAAAGAAAAGGCCTCTTTGTAAAGGGAGAGACCATTTTAAATGGAATCCACACAAATGGCCTGTAAGAAGATTAAACCCTGTCCAGCTGGGGGAAGACTCAATATCCTTCCCTGCAGGATCAACACATTAAAAAAAAACATCTTCCCATGGGTCCCTTCACTGATTGGTCCTCACACAGCACACCCTTACTAGTGCTTTCTGTTTACCATTTCAGTCCAAATGCTACATGTTGTGCACTTAGCCTTGGTTTTCACCTTGGTGTGTAGTTTTATAGCTGTGCAGTCTAAATGAATAGGTACTGACATACATACCAGCTGAGATCAGTAGGATAAGAATCACTTATATGCATTTACAATACTGTCAACTCACCCAGTCAGAATGATACGACATAACGAAGAAAAACACATACAACAAATGTAAAATATTCTCTCAACCATTTATCCTGTGCATCCTGTGTATTTTTAATATTGGAATAAAATACAGTGTTATTTAGTGTAGTATCGATTAAGTAGCTTCATCAGCTATAACGCAAAACTTCAGCGCATCAGATCAGCTCATCCGTAGTACTTTTGTTTTTAAACTTCCCTTTTAAACTTTTATGCATGCTCAAATCCCAGTACAGTGTATGTACTTTATGCACAGCCAAAAACCTGAAGAAAAATTTGAAGGCTGAAGCATGACTCAGGTTGAAGTTAAATATGAATGCAAATGAAGCATGAGTCATTTTGGGGCAAGTGAAGACAGCTGCACTGATTAAAACTGAAACAAATTAGTTACATTGGATAGACAAGAGTTAAAATATGGCAGACAGTGTCAGATGTACAGTGTCGTGAAAAGTATTTGCCCTGTTCTTAATTTCTTTGTTTTTTGCATATTTGTCACATTTAACTGTTACGGAACATCAAACAAAATTTAATATTAAATGGTAAATGGCCTGTATTTATATAGCGCTTTACTAGTCCCTAAGGACCCCAAAGCACTTTACATATCCAGTCATCCACCCATTCACACACACATTCACACACTGGTGATGGCAGCTACATTGTAGCCACAGCCACCCTGGGGCGCACTGACAGAGGCGAGGCTGCCGGACACTGGCGCCACCGGGCCCTCTGACCACCACCAGTAGGCAACGGGTAAAGTGTCTTGCCCAAGGACACAACGACCGAGACTGACCAAGCTGGGGCTCGAACCGGCAACCTTCCGATTACAAGGCGAACTCCCAACTCTTGAGCCACGATCGCCCATAGTCAAAGATAACCTGAGTAAACACAAAATGCAGTTTTTAAATGATTTCATTCATTAAGGGGGAAAATAGCTAAACCTTCTAGGGCCTGTGTGGAAAAAGTACTTGTGCCCTAAACCTAATGACGGTTTGTGTCACCGTTGGCAGCAACAGCTGCAAATTTTCACTCAACCTTCTTTTCAGAATAGTTTTAATTTAGTCAGACTGGAGTGTTTAAGTATGATCAGCATGTTTAAAGTCACGCCAAAGCATCTCACATGAGATAATAGTCCGGACATTGACAAGGTCACTCCCAAACCTTCATTTTGGGTTAGAAGTTTTTGGAGTTAGGAGGTGGAGTTGCTGGTGTGTTTTTGGTCATTGTCCTGCTTCAAAACCCAAGTGCACTTGAGCTTCAGGGCACAAACTGATTGCTCGACATTCTCCTTCAGGATTTTCTGGTAGAGATCACAGTTCATTGGTTCCATCAATTACAACAAGTCCTCCAGGTCCTGAAGCAGCAATAGTAATAGCAGATCATCACACTGCCACCCCAGCATCACGTGTGACTGCTGGCATGGGTTTTTTGTGCTTTTTCTGGGGGATGAGGACAAGCACTTTTGTCTCATCAGTCCACAGAATATTTTCCAAAAAGACTTGGGGATGATCAAAATGGGGTTGTTGTTTTTTTTGGTTTTTTTGTTATTTGTTTTTTTTTGGGGGGGTGGGGTGGTTGGGGTACCAGACACTGATCTTAGCTGAGGCAAGGGAAGCCTGTGGTTCATTAGATACTGTTCTGGGTGCTTTTGTAATCTCCTAGGTGAATTGCCAACCACTCCTGGAAAGGTTCACCATTGTTCATAGTTTTCTCCATTTATTGGCAATGGCTCCCACCATGGATGCTGAAGTCCTAAAACCTTGGGAATGGTTTCACAGCCCTTTTCAGACTGATAGATGTCAATGAATTCATGATTTAACAAGTGAGGCAATTACTTTTTCCACACAGGACCAGGCAGTTTTTCCCCCTTAATAAGTGCAATCATTATTTATATGACTAATATCCAAAAGAAACTAAGGGGGCAAATATTTTTTTCACGGCACTGTATATTAGCAGTGGGTTGGTACAGAGAGCCACACTTTTTAGTATCACTGAAGTGAGAGAAAAGATCGTTGCTCTGAGATCAAGGCCATAGCTGGTGGGGTTGTTTCACCACTGAGGAATTGTTGCAGAGTGTTGGGAATGACCGTGGGCTATGCTTTGCTGACGCAAGAACAAGAATGCCTCGATTGTGCTAAAATTGTGCTCACCTGTCCCCAGAGTCCAGTGTTAGTTGAATTCAGGTTGTGGCTGTGTTGGATTTTACATCAGCACTGGATTTAAAAGCAGCAGTGGGATTTGACAGTTAATGCACCCCAGCATGATCAAAAGATAAAATTCACATTGAAGATACATGTGTAACCATGGCTCCAGTAATGTTACTTAAAAAGTAAAACTGTCATCTGCAATGTATTTCTACATATATTAATGTTACTTTTTCACCCATTCAGTAGAAAATGTATGTGTATTCAAGCAGAGTATAGACATTCCATGCACATACCCTACGCTATTCACACACACAGTTCATAGAGGGCAGATATAAATGCATTCACCATCAGCATTATTATTACACCCTCAGTCACTCACACAAGCCACACCCTTACACACAATTATTGCCCATGCTTAACACAGAGTAAGAGCTTTTATTACATGAGTGAAAGAGTGAGTGACATCAGGCACCCAGTATTCACCCTCCTCTCTCTGGCAATCTGTTCTTACCTAATTATTTGGGGGGGTTGGGGTTGAGATCTACCTTAATTTGCAACTATGCAGTATGCAATTAATCAAGGCCCATGCTAACTGACAGCCTTAATGGACGCACTCAGCTCCTCTGTGATTGTCTGCTTGCTGCCTCTTCCTTCAGTGCATAGCTTCAGAAGTCAGACAAGCATATCCTTCAAGAGCGGCTACACATACAAGGACACTTCCCCTGAATTGAATGGTGGGGTGGAGTGCTGAATGAGTACATTCATCTTTGCTTACCCACACCCACCTCACAGTTGCACTGTGGTAATAACTGTGTTAGAAATATCAGCCTTTGATACCTTTGCAGAAAGGTTCGTACCTAACTGATGGTTAGAATCTGGTTCGAGTAAAAATAATGTACTTTTTTGCTACTTGAATGAATGTTGTATGATTATGTAAAAGGGTAAAGCAAGTAATATCAAGACAAAGGCAAGTATGTGTGCTTTTAAGGTTTTCAAATAGTCCTCCAGCACTTAAGATTTCGACTGCACTCAGATGGAGAGTGAGGATGTTGCCTGAGGTGCAATGCGATGACAGAGATGTGGCTCCATTTTCACTTGGAAAAGAACTTTTCAGAGCAAGTCTGCATTCTCCAGACGGCCTGCCTTCTATAAAGATGTGATGGAGTGTTACATAAAGCATTAGTTCATAAAGTTGAGGGCACAATTCAAGTGTATTACAACTCCAGGGAAACCTTTTTAATTCTCTATCTCTGCTTTGGGAGTGTACGGCTCATCATGACACTCAAACATGAGAGCCCCTCTAATATTTAGTCCTACACATGTGTTTTGTTTTGCTTTTTTCTTATTTTACCTTTTATATATCAGTCAAATACCTTCCTGCTCCTCATCCACTCCTCATATACCGTTCTTGAATCGGGGGATAAAAATAGCAATGTAGTAATGTATGTGGGAAAACTTATGGCAGTGTCTGACTTGAGAAATGGTCCTCCGCCACACTAGGTAACACTTGAGGCCTTCTATGTAATTTCACATCTTTAGTGGGAACACAATGTTTGGGGTTTTTACATGGTTAAGTGCGTCAGTCTGAATTTAAATCCAAACCAAGAATCACGTAAATTGTCTCTCCCACCTTTTACTTTTCTTCATCTGTAAAAAGAAAAAACAGAAAAAAAAACTCTAAAAGAAAATATAAGAAAAAGCAGTAAATAAATTGCACATCCACATTCAATTGGGATAGATTTAGAGCCATTCTTGTGAGATTGCAAGTTGCAATCAGAATTACTTCAAGGAAGAAGCATATCTTTTTATGTGCCTCAGTGCACACTGCTGTGGACCAAGATAGAACTCAGCCATAGTTAGCGTTGTTTTTTTCAATCATTGTTTCTGCTTTATGGGCCCATAGGCAACTTTAATGGCAAATTACAGAGAGTACATGAAGATGAGTTGTTATACTGACAGCAGAAACAATGTCCAAAATGAAAGACGGGGGAGACACAACATGTGATGATGCATTACAGAAAGCAGCCTCAGTATTTTTGTTGTTTTCAACAAGAATGTTATGAAAGAATTTAGACAACAAAGTACCAAAAAATCCCACAAAATGACAGGAGGTGTAAATAGGATCTGTAAACCTTAAGTTAATGTCTCTCCTTGTATTTTTTAAATTGGAAAATACATGTATACATTGAAAAAATCTGGATGTTTCTCAAAGATGGAAGTCCAGATAAGTTTTATGCATGTGACAAAACGAAACGTTATTTCTATATATAAATAATTTGAAACATGTGATTTACTCTACAAATTAGTTGAGAAAGGTTTGGTATATACGTGAGTAGACCACATTCATTATAGAATGAATTTGTGCTGCTGAAAACCCAGTCTTTGTAGAGAAAAACTCAATATTGTTCCCATATTGAGTAGACATCCATGAATAGTAATTATGTGAAATCATACGACTTCTTCTTCAGGCTATTTAAATATTCTGCTACTCTGTCATGCTGTTATTGTTTCCCTGCTTATGAATAGGATGCTTCCTGGCAATGAATACTCAGAGAGAGTTTAGCCTTAGAGTTATTGTGTACTACAGTGTTTGACCCTAAGAACAAATATAATTGCTTGCGTATGGAATTTCTTGCTGAAGGCTTTTGATGTTTACTGTAATGACTCATGCACAGGCTGCTAGAGATAGTTGCTGGAGTAATGCATTTAAGTTTTTAATATAATTGCATAAATGTCCTTCTATGCCATTTTGTCTGCTCAAGTTGCTGCAAGTACTGAACAGCACATGGAACATGCTAATCCAACTTCAGCAGCGTTGCTTGAGATACCAGTGACCACAAGTTTGCAAAAAAGTGCTACTCCCGACAATATGTGCCTCAGTCTTTTTGGTCTAACACCCAGATGGAAATGCTCCGGGCTTGGGGTGACCAAATACTAACCTTTGACTTCTCTGTACTTTACCTCTGACTGTGAATAAATGATTCTAAAGGGCCCCATCCCAGAGGATTAATGTGCTCAGCAAGGCTTCAAGCTGTTCACTGAGAACAGACAGAGTGAAAAATGTGCCACTGACTCTATACAGTACAGTGATAAAGTGACAGTAAGTGTTAGAACAGCACAGTTAGGAATCCTGTTGCTTTTGTCACTCAAGAATCAGCTCTGTGGTAAGGGCATTAGAGGGACCGTAGTTAGTGTCAAAGTGAGACTGAACATAATTTGCAGAACTGTGAAGTAATGAATCATAATTAGCAAGTTGGATAATGGCTACTCACGCAATTTACTCTGGTAAAGGTGAATTTAAAAAAACATATTCACTGGACACTTCATTAGTTACACCTTACTGGTGCTGGATTTAACCATCTTTTGCCTTCAGAACTGTCTTAATTCTTCACAGCATACATTCAGTTCTACAGAAATTTTGGTCCATACTGACATGACAACATTATGCAGTTTCTGCAGATCTACTGGCTGCACGTGATGATGTGGGCTTTGTGAAATAGCTTGTTATCCTGCTGGAACCAACCATCAAGAGATGGGTACACGGTGGTCATAAATAGAATAGAATAGAGTAGAATAGAATAATCCTTTAATTGCCCCACAATGAGAAATTTGGTTGTAACAGCAGCAAAAAAAAAAAAAAAGGAACGGAACAGAATGGAAAGGATCACCAACAATATGTGTGGCGCTGTGGTTTTAAAACGATCAACTGGTACAAAGGCAAACAAAGTTATGCTATAAAAATATCCCCCAAATCACCATTACACCACCAGGAGCTTGAACTGCTGCAGCATGGCAGAATGAATCCATGCTTTCATGTTAATTACACCAACTTCTGTCCCTACCATCTAAATGTAGAAATTGAGACACCAATTTTTGTATTGTCCAGTCTTCTATTCTACTTTGGTGAGTCTGTGAAATCATAGCGTTTCCTGTTCTTAGGTCATGGGAGTGTCGTTCAGTGCCTTCTGCTGCTGTATCCCAGGTACAAGGTTTGACATGCTGTGGATTCAGAGATGCACAACATAACTTGGTTGTAATAAGTGGTTATCTGAGTTGCGATGCCTTCCTATCAGCTTGAAGCAGTCTGGCATTCTCTTCGGACTGGTATCATCATAGCAGTTTCACCCAGAGAATTACCGTTCACTGGATATTTTCTCTTTCTTGGACCATTCTCTGTAAACCTTAAAAAACCTTCTGTGATAAAATCCCAGTAGATCAGCAGTTTCTGAAATACCAATGACCATGCCATGTTACTTAAAAAAAGTCTTTGTTCATTAAGCTTGGGTCCCCTACCAGAGGCCTGGGAACTTGAAGGTCCTGTGCAGTATCTCCACTGTTCCTAGAACTGTGCTCTCCTAGACAGATATCTCAGATATCATACCTGGGATCTGCTGGAGCCACCCACCCAGTTTGGGGGTCACTGCCCAAAGTACTCTGATTACAATGGGGACCACAGTTCCTTTCACCTTTCAGATTTCATCTAACTCCTCTCTAAGCCCTTGGTATTTTTCTAGCTTCTCATGTTCTTTCTTCCTTATGTTGCTATCAGTTGGTATAGCTATATCTGCCACTTCAGCCTTCTTCCTCTGATTGTCCACCACCACTATATCTAGAAGTCCAACACGATCTTAGTTTGGTCATTCTCAACCATCCGAGGGACATTAACCCATTTTTGACCTCGGGACTCCAGGCCATACTTGGCAAAGATGTTTCCGTATACTATGCCAGCCACTTGGTTATGGAAAGCAATTTTTTTTGTTCCCTACATGTTGAAAAATTACTTTACATCTTTACCAACAACAGCCCCAAATAATATTCTTTACAATTATGTTGTGAAACAGACCACAGAAAATTAGTAGTACATTTAATTTTTAATAAAATTAATCTCTATTTCATTTGAAATAATAGGATCAAACACAACATTTTACCTCAGAAAATTTATGCTCAGCGCGTTAGGACTTATTCAGGCAAGCAGTACAAGCTGGGTAGTAGGTCACCACTAGGACACATCCACCTGGGAACACAGACACACTCACATTTCATGGAGAAGAAGAAGAAGCTAGAAAGCACTTTCAGTAAACTCCCAGTAAACATTTACAGTTGTCCATTCATCAAATGCCAGAGAAGAGTTTATTTGTTTGCATGGTACAGTTGATAAATTTCCAAGCTAAAGAAAGGTGATCCATCCATGGGGCAAAACATTTTACACTGAGGTTGAGTCAGTGATGTATCTCTGACCACAGTTGCTTCATGGGACATCAAACTTCAGAATTGCTTCTTCACAACTGAAATGTGAATAGCTGGAAGGAAACCAACCGGATATTAAACATTAAATAATTTTAGTGTGAAATTGCCATTTTCTGTTTTCTTCTACAATTTGCCATCTATCATCTTCCCAATGTCTGCCTGTTATTGTCAGATTTGATTGCAAACAAAATGGATGCGGTTGATATGCTTTCATATTCTGATAAATTTTCCAGCAGGAAGATAAATAGTCCAGATATGTTTGTGCTTGTACAAGCATTTTGCAGGGCTAGCACATTTGTCAAGTGCTGCTGACACTGTTGTGGAGGAGTCCTCATGGATCACTTGGTATCCAGGAAGAATGTAGGCTAGAACATACGCACAGAGTCATTTTAAATAAAGACATTCTTGTATCCTTTTAAATAGAGCATTAGACCACACGGCTATGTCAAACACATTACATATATTATCAACCCCAGTCTGTGCAAGTGTTGTTTGTCATCTGATTACCACCCACAAGGGGTGCCATACAGTCAGGGGTGAATTATGGGGTGTCAGCAGAAAAGACAGGGGTCTTTTTTAAGTTTTTTTTCCCTGATAGTTTTATGTGAAATGAATATGAATTTCCTCCCCTCTCCCCTTCTGTTCTCTTCCTTTGTGCTGGTAAAGTAGATCCTTGGAGGCTGAGAGCATTGTTTAACTGTGGGGCCTAATTAAGCACAGGAGTGAAATATCAGAGTCGGATCTGAGACGAGTACGGATGGGGATGCTAACAGAATAAAGGGCTGGGTGTGTATGTGAAAGCCTCTGTCCATAGAACTGAGCATGCATTCCACTAGGCATAGCATCACAATCATCAGGCTGTGGTTCAGCGTTCCTACAGCTTGAAGTCCTAGTTTGTATTCTTGTCCACTTCTTGATCAAAAATCCCCAATGGACAGTCCTCTGCAGCCATCACTTTGGGAGTAAGGCTGGTTGGAGTTAATTAAATCTGAGCTAAGTGAAGCGGCAGAGTTGGGTAGGAGGTAATAGTTACCCATCTTCAGCTAGGACTGTAGAGCGTCCTGACCAATGAGAAAGCAGGAATGATGCACTGCCTCACAACGGCACAGCCAAATAGTTAAAGAGGACAAGAGCAACATGCCGTTAAATTGAATGGGAAAGATCTTTAAGGCAGGGTGCAGCTCTCAGGCAGTGGGCAGAGCCGATAATTTCAACGTCTGCTAATCACACAAATGCCACTGAGTGCTAACAGTACCTGAACCTGATGTTTTCATATTTTCGTATCTCAGCTGGAAATATTTAGTTGTTTTCTTGTGCCTCTAAAGTCAGTCATAAAACCCTAAATGAAACAGACTTGCTGATTTAATGAGAAAGCACAGCACTCACTAATAGGAAAAAGTCAAGGAATATTATAAACGGATTTATCATGTGTGCATCATCAATGTTGTAATTTCTTCAGTATCTCTTCATAATTGTTATAATTATAATTAAAATTACTGGTGCAGGAAACTAAGCAGAAAAATTACAAGTTGTATGTATGAAACAGGAGACACCTTTCAAAAGCATCTCCTGGAGTTTAGCTTCATCGTTAATGTTTTGTATGTGAGCGAGAGTAGAAAAAGCTATATTTATATCTGCTTCATACATAGGTGAACAAGGAAAACGACGTCTCAGTCAAATATATATTGAAGTCTTTTGCTTTTAATCACAATACCATGTATGCAATCCACAAGTTACATTTAATTATTGTGACAAATTAAACTGCATCAATATCATAAGTCCACTTGTATTACACTGACTGTGCGACAGCAAGAAGTTCCTTTGCATTTTTGATGTAAAGAATTAAGCTCATGTCAGTATCTACTCCCAGTTGATGTTTATTGTTTGTTTACATCATGTCAAGGATATGAAGTCTCTCTCGTCAGAGCTGATTGTACCATTCTAATAATCATGAGGTCTCGTCTTACTAGCTGAGCATTAGTTCATTTACTGACTTCACCTGAATGTGGAAAAACACCACGCACGCTTTGAATTTTCTCACTGCTACAGAGTAATGAAGAGAGCTTTTTGGGACAAGCTTTCACAAAAGAACTCCTTAACATTTTAAGGTTTTTGAGTTTCTCTTGTGTCACAGTGACATTTCCAGAGAAGGGTCGTGGGTGGAAGAGTGCATCTTTCACTGCCGAGCTAACCTTATCTGTAGGAGTGAATACTGCACAATGTTCCCTGCCACAGCTGATGGAATCACATTCAGCAGGGCCACCAAGACCAGCAAATTGAGGTTCATTTTATCACAGTTTATATTGCAATGTGTTATTATTCCCACACTATTATGGGCAAAAGGTAACAGTCGTCCACGTCTCAGATTTAGAGTTTGGCCAATCTGAGAATGACGTGGTTTGCTCAGGACTTTGCTCATGTGGTTAAACACTTTACTGCAAGGATACACTTTGGATCCAATGATAGGTTTCTTGTTTGTTCCAGTACAGAAATACAGAGAGAGATTACAGATTACAGATCGTTGTAACGGTCAAGAGGTCGATGAAAAAAAGGCAAAGAACGAGATTGTCAAAGTGGTCTTGCCTCGAGGAGCGAGAACAAGGGCTTGGAGCAGAAGATGATGATGATGGAAGGTGTGATCCAATGTCTGCTGAGAGCAAATCTACAGGTCTGAACAGCGGCTACTGTGTTGTCGGACAGGAAGCTTTTGAAAATTAGATTTCTTTCTCTTTTTTGCAGATGGAAGGAGGTGTTATATCTCATAGGGGACAGGATGTCATGGAGGAGAAATGTATTTTTTTTCTTTCCTCCAGCTTGTGGGAAACATCCACCTGGAAGTGACAGTTAGGCATGCAGCAATGCATTGTTGAATCTGACTGTGTGAGACATGACAACTAAGCAGCAGCATTGCAAAGTGTGCGTAGAAGGGGGCTAAAGGCAGTGCAGTGAAGAATTGTTTTGCTTCAATTCATGCTGCACCCCAAGTTTTTCACATTTCTGGCTGTGTTTGTGCATACACAGGCCAATATTATGAATAAAGGAAATATTGATTTATGGCTGATTTATATCAGATGTTGCAGGTAATAGAGATGAAAATGAAGTTTCTCTTAACAGCATTTATATAATCACTAGCGAACATCTGTAAGCCTCACTTTTGGGAGCTGATAAAAGATAAATATGAATTTCATTAGCAATGGAAAAAAAAACTTTCATTTGTAGGTTTTATTCCTAATAAATGCATTACAGGGAAACTGTCCTTATGCACATATTTTTTTCATTTGTGAGTTAACTAAATTACAAATATGCATGAGACTGCTTAGACCTGTGAAAGTATTTTTCTTTTAAACTGTAAAATGTGCTGCATCTATTTTAATTTTTTTTAGGTATGCTCTGGTGGACTCATGGGAAATCAAAGTGCATTGAAGCCCAAGATTTAAAAACAAAGTAACACGGCAAATATTTACAACAGTAAATATTTTTGCTGATCGGTCTACATAAAAAATAAGTGTCTCACAGACACATCCTTTGCAAAGTAAAAGAGTAAGGGAAGACTGGACGTGAATCAAGGTCCATATTTCAAATGTTGTTTTCCATCTATATTTAAACCAAAAGATGTCACCATATGTAATATTTAATAATAAACAGTTATATATCACTGATACACTAAGGTGGCCAAAACTGTTTTTTAAACAAAAAGTAACCTGAATGTTTGCGTCCATGTAAACACATCCATGGCTCAAAGGGTGACATCGCATGTCAATGGGCAGTTCAGCATCTTCTCAATTAATTGGGTTCTACCTTCTTTCTCTCTGCCTTAACCGTAATGCCTGTCTCTATGATACCCCTACGATACATATGAACAATGTCTTTTCTATCAGCCATTTAAGTACACTGGACTGGTTTCAGCCTTCCTTCTCTTCATAAATGTGTATCCCCTCTTTCTTACTCGGCCTCACATCCGTGCTGGGTCTCTACAGCATGCCTTAAATTTTCTGTATTTGCTAGTGTTGGGTATAGGCCCACATTCATCATGACAAATGTAAAGTCATGAGAATAATGAGGTAGAACAGAAATCACCTAATTTTTCAAATAGGAGTTTATTTTGCAAACCCATGTTTGACTTCCCTAACTAGATACCAACTTGCTGTTTCCGGTGTTCTTTTTAACATAACACATTTAGGTTTTAAAGAAATTAAACATCCCATAAATATCCCATCTGCCTCTGTGCTAGTCACTTTGCAGCCACACGCAGAGTAGAGTGCAGATTTAACAGGTTTGTGTACTCACATTCTAAGAAGCTCGATATTCCTGCAGGTATATCTTTTTTTTAATTTGCTGTGACACAGTAGTAGTAGTAATGTTTTCTGCAACAGTGATACAGACAGATGGGTTTTGCTTATAAAATAATAAATGACTAACCTATTGTCTATGTGATTCCTAGTGATAGGTTGACTTTTACAAAAGCAGGATTTTCTTCTTCTTGAGTTCGACTATATCAAATTGTTGCTTACATACATTAGGGCTTCTTTCTAGATTTTTTAATATCTGTACATTTTGTTGTACTTGTAATGTATATAGCATCTATTTACAGTGGGGCAAAAAAGTATTTAGTCAGCCACCGATTGTGCAAGTTCCCCCACCTAAAATGATGACAGAGGTCAGTAATTTGCACCAGAGGTACACTTCAACTGTGAGAGACAGAATGTGACAAAAAAATCCATGAATCCACATGGTAGGATTTGTGAAGAATTTATTCGTAAATTAGGGTGGAAAATAAGTATTTGGTCAATAACAAAAATACAACTCAATACTTTGTAACATAACCTTTGTTGGCAATAACAGAGGTCAAACGTTTACTATAGGTCTTTACCAGGTTTGCACACACAGTAGCTGGTATTTTGGCCCATTCCTCCATGCAGATCTTCTCGAGAGCAGTGATGTTTTGGGGCTGTCGCCGAGCAACACGGACTTTCAACTCCCGCCACAGATTTTCTATGGGGTTGAGGTCTGGAGACTGGCTAGGCCACTCCAGGACTTTCAAATGCTTCTTACGGAGCCACTCCTTTGTTGCCCGGGCGGTGTGTTTTGGATCATTGTCATGTTGGAAGACCCAGCCTCGTTTCATCTTCAAAGTTCTCACTGATGGAAGGAGGTTTTGGCTCAAAATCTCACGATACATGGCCCCATTCATTCTGTCCTTAACACGGATCAGTCGTCCTGTCCCCTTGGCAGAAAAACAGCCCCATAGCATGATGTTTCCACCCCCATGCTTCACAGTAGGTATGGTGTTCTTGGGATGCAACTCAGTATTCTTCTTCCTCCAAACACGACGAGTTGAGTTTATACCACAAAGTTCTACTTTGGTTTCATCTGACCACATGACATTCTCCCAATCCTCTGCTGTATCATCCATGTGCTCTCTGGCAAACTTCAGACGGGCCTGGACATGCACTGGCTTCAGCAGCGGAACACGTCTGGCACTGCGGGATTTGATTCCCTGCCGTTGTAGTGTGTTACTGATGGTGACCTTTCTTACTTTGGTCCCAGCTCTCTGCAGGTCATTCACCAGGTCCCCCCGTGTGGTTCTGGGATCTTTGCTCACCGTTCTCATGATCATTTTGACCCCACGGGATGAGATCTTGCGTGGAGCCCCAGATCGAGGGAGATTATCAGTGGTCTTGTATGTCTTCCATTTTCTGATGATTGCTCCCACAGTTGATTTTTTCACACCAAGCTGCTTGCCTATTGTAGATTCACTCTTCCCAGTCTGGTGCAGGTCTACAATACTTTTCCTGGTGTCCTTCGAAAGCTCTTTGGTCTTGGCCATGGCGGAGTTTGGAGTCTGACTGTTTGAGGCTGTGGACAGGTGTCTTTTATACAGATGATGAGTTCAAACAGGTGCCATTCATACAGGTAACGAGTGGGGGACAGAAAAGCTTCTTACAGAAGACGTTACAGGTCTGTGGGAGCCAGAGATTTTCCTTGTTTGAGGTGACCAAATACTTATTTTCCACCCTAATTTACGAATAAATTCTTTACAAATCCTACCATGTGGATTCATGGATTTTGTTTTCACATTCTGTCTCTCACAGTTGAAGTGTACTTCTGGTGCAAATTACTGACCTCTGTCATCATTTTAAGTGGGGGAACTTGCACAATCGGTGGCTGACTAAATACTTTTTTGCCCCACTGTACATATAATAGATTTTTTAAGATATAATCTAGGGAATATTTGTGAAAATGGACCATATATAAAAGATCTCAATACTAGATCACAAAGCATGTAAGTGCTTGCTTTAACCAGTGATTACTGTAAATATTTATCTGAAGTCTAATTAGTCATCACCCCTGGTAGGCACTTTGTCCACGATTAAACAGGCATGTGGGATTATACTGTAGGTGGAAAATTTTGTTTATCTAAGGTACCGTGAGAAATGCAGAGCGTTGGATGTTGCATAGATTGTCAGTCAGCATCAGTTATTTTAGCAGTTGTGTCACGGCTGGCGGAGGGAGCCGTGTGGTGTGGAGGAAAAGGAGGACCCAAGATGCAGCAAACTGATGATACGAGTGATGTTTTATTTACAAAGGTGGTGGTGACAAAAACAGGCAACGAGGTATGAGTACTTTACAAACGGAAACCTAAACTGGGAGAAACTAAGTGACAAACCTGAGACCATACAAAAGGGGTGCGGGGCAGAGAGACGCAGAGACAGGAACACCATAGAACGCAGAGGTAGACGGATGAATGCAGACGAGCCGACAACAGGCAGGAGAACACACAGGGCTTAAATACACACCAGTAATCAGGGGATGAGGGACAGGAGGGCAACACAGCTGGGAGAAATCAGAACTGACGGGACAGGGGAAATGTAAACTGAACACACTCACATCAGACAGAGACCTTCACAATAAAACAGGAAACTCAGACACGGGGAACCAAACAAGACACAGATCTAAACAGACAGCTTCACAAACAGATGGGGTGACACCATAGACAGACAGATACCGACGCAGACTCAGAGGCAGACCGAATATAACACAGAACTAAAACAATCATCATCATCATCTGGAAAATGATAACAAACTAAAAGCGCTGGGTCACCGACCCAGGACCATGACAGTACCCCCCCCGCAAGGGCTGGCCCCAGACAGCCCAAAACAAAAACAGACGACCAACCCAGGGCGGGCGGCGGGGGACCAGGACGGAGGGACCAACACCAAACAAAAAAAACTCCAGTGACCCAAAAGAATTGACCAAAACACAACACACACTGGAGTCCCCGAACAGGGTCCCAAAATATAGTTCAGGAGGCCGGCCCGGAGGCTGACAACTCAGGAGCCTAGAATAGTTCATCTCCGGGGGCCGACCATGCGGAAGGCAGTGGCGGCGACGGGGAAACCGTTCAGGCGGCCGACCGTGCGGACAGCAACGGCGGCGACGGGGAAACAGTTCAGGCGGCCGACCGTGCGGACAGCAACGGCGGCGACGGGGAAACAGTTCAGGGGGCCGACTGTGCGGACAGCAACGGCGGCGACGGGGAAACAGTTCAGGGGGCCGACTGTGCGGACGGCAACGGCGGCGCGAATGCAGGTCCGGGGGCCGACCGTGCAGACGGCAACGGCGGCGTGTAGGAGGTCGTCCACGCAGCAGGCGGGGGTGGCAACAGAAGTCCGGAGGGCGGCCACGGTGGTGATGATGCCCAACAAGCGGCCTGGCAGACGACCGACGATGTGAAGGTGGTAGTAGGGGAACCGAAGGCTGCGTGGCCCCTGCAGCCCCAGGCGAAGCGGAGGTTGGACCAGACGAGGCTGAAGCCGATGCGGAGGCTGGTCCAGGCGACGGCGTAGGTGAAGCAGTAGCTGGACCAGGCGATGCTGATGCTGGACCAGGCGATGCTGATGCTGGACCAGACGAGACTGCGGTTGAAGCGGAGGCCGGACCAGACGAGACTGAGGTTGAAGCGGAGGCCGGACCAGACGAGACTGAGGTTGAAGCGGAGGCCGGACCAGACGAGACTGAGGTTGAAGCGGAGGCCGGACCAGACGAGACTGAGGTTGAAGCGGAGGCTGGACCAGGCGTGGATGACGGCAGCGGGACGGCTGCAAAACCTGACGGCAGCGATGCTGCAGGAGGTGATGTGGAGATGTGCTGGCTGGGTCCTCCAGGACCGTCAGCAGGTGTGAGGATGTGCTGGCTGGGTCCTCCAGGACCGTCAGCTAACGAGGCGTGGTGCTGGGTGGGCTCCTCGGGCCCTCCAGCAGACGGCACTTGAGGCTGGCTGGGTTCTCCAGAACCCCCAGCAGAAGACACTTGAGGCTGGCCGGGCTCCTCGGGCCCCCCAGCTGACGAGGAAGCGGAAGGAGGCTGGACGGGCTCCTCGGGCCCACCAGCTGACGAGGCGGGAGGCTGGACGGGCTCTTCGGGCCCTCCAGCTGACGAGGCGGGAGGCTGGACGGGCTCCTCGGGCCCTCCAGCGAGAACAGTCTCAGGACCAGTGGGCACAGGGGCCCCTGGAACACACGGGACAAAACCAGCAGGCGCACGGGCCTCTGGCAGGCACAGGACAGAACCAGCAGGCGTACGGGCCTCTGGCACAGACAGAACAGAACCAGCAGGCACACGGGCCTCTGGCAGGAACGCAACAGAACCAGCAGACACACGGGCCTCTGGCAGGAACAGGTCAGAACCCGCAGGCACACGGGCCTCTGGCAGGAACAGGTCAGAATCCGCAGGCACGGGGACCTCTGGCAGAGACAGAGCAGAACCAGCAGGCGCACGGGCCTCTGGCGAACACAAAGCGGACTGCGGCTGCACAGAGCAGTGACTCAGCTCAGGCAGCGACAGCCGGATGCAGTCCTCAGCTGGCTTCTTGACCTCCAGGGGTCCAGAGTCGGCTGGGGGCTGGAACCCAGCCTCTGGGGAGGCCCTGGAGTGCGTCACAGTCTCTGTACTGGCCAGCTGTTGGGGACTGATTACTGCGTTATGTGGCGTGTCTCTCTGCTGGACATGAACAGGTGAAAAACAGTGCTTTTTGGGTTGGATGGACTCTACCAACTGAGCTATTGACTGGGCTATGGACTGTAACATAGTGTCTAATGAATCTGACTGTGACTGTAACTGGGCTATGGGTAGTGAGGCTGAATGTGATGGAGGTGGCGACTGAGCGGCTAACTGAGCTAGTGGCTGCTGGGCAGCTAACTGAGCTACCGGCGGGGCAGCTGACTCAAAAAACACAGCCCCGGAACAAACAGTCACACAGTCCAAAACAGAAAAAGGGTCCTTCTCACTCACCACAGCCGGCAGTTCCGAAGTCCTAATCTCCGGCTGTGGGGTGACGCGCCGACGGCGCGATCGTCGCTTCCTCCCGGGCAAAACCTCCGGCGGGCCGGGCAAAACCTCCGGCGGGCCGGGCAAAACCTCCGGCGGGCCGGGCAAAACCTTCACCGCCGGGCTGGGTTGGGAAGCGGTAGCGGCTGGTGGGTGAAGGTGCAGCTCGTGAAGAAGGAAGTCTTGTGCTAGCGGGTGAAGCGAGTCCAGCAGCCAGGAGTGGGCAGAGATTAGCTGCTGTAGCCTGGCTTCTACCGCGCGGTGAAACCCTTCCCCCTCATGCTCGAGCCACAAGTTGACCAACCTTGAAACAGTGTCAATTAATTCCTCCCGAAACTCCTGGGAAGGTGCGGATGCTGCTGGGTCCATGTTGGTCGGCTCGTACTGTCACGGCTGGCGGAGGGAGCCGTGTGGTGTGGAGGAAAAGGAGGACCCAAGATGCAGCAAACTGATGATACGAGTGATGTTTTATTTACAAAGGTGGTGGTGACAAAAACAGGCAACGAGGTATGAGTACTTTACAAACGGAAACCTAAACTGGGAGAAACTAAGTGACAAACCTGAGACCATACAAAAGGGGTGCGGGGCAGAGAGACGCAGAGACAGGAACACCATAGAACGCAGAGGTAGACGGATGAATGCAGACGAGCCGACAACAGGCAGGAGAACACACAGGGCTTAAATACACACCAGTAATCAGGGGATGAGGGACAGGAGGGCAACACAGCTGGGAGAAATCAGAACTGACGGGACAGGGGAAATGTAAACTGAACACACTCACATCAGACAGAGACCTTCACAATAAAACAGGAAACTCAGACACGGGGAACCAAACAAGACACAGATCTAAACAGACAGCTTCACAAACAGATGGGGTGACACCATAGACAGACAGATACCGACGCAGACTCAGAGGCAGACCGAATATAACACAGAACTAAAACAATCATCATCATCATCTGGAAAATGATAACAAACTAAAAGCGCTGGGTCACCGACCCAGGACCATGACAAGTTGTTTATATTCAAGTGACAAAGCCTCTTGTGGCTAAAAGATTTGTGACTCTTGGTTATGAGGAACAAAGGATGAAATGCATTTTTAGACATCCACAGTGTCTCCAGAGGAATCAGGTTGGGAAAGCAAACAAATCATCAGATTTTGATTAATGCTCGTGTCTTCCTTGCTTACTTTTTAGATGGTTGTACTCTAGGAACAGGCATTTCAGTCCTGAGTTTCTCCTGTCCAAATGTCAGTGTGCTACTCTCATCAGTGTATTAGTACTTTGAGCAACTGTATTTATTGCATACAATACATATGTTATATAAGATCAGGTTAATATACAGAGATTGTGAAGTGCAATGCTTCATGCTGCATGTCAATTGGCCTGTGAGCAGCACTTATATTTAGACTAGACTGCACATTTAAAAAGAAATATTAGATGATAACAAATAATATGTGTGTGTGTGTGTGTGTGTGTGTGTGTGTGTGTGTGTGTGTGTGTGTGTGTGTGTGTGTGTGTGTGTGTGTAGGTGTAGGTGTGTGTGTGTGTAGGTGTGTATTTTAAAGCACTGATCAAATGAAAACAGTTTGTTTCTATGGATGACTTCCTTCTGGCTCTTCCAGAATCATTTCCACTTTAGTATAATATGTAATTTTGTTGCATAAAATTGTAATATACAGCTTTTATTTAACACTACTGTGTGAAGATGCTTTCTTAGTCTGGTCAGTGAGCTTGTGTTCCACTGGAATCCTAGATACACACCACCACCATGCCCTAACCAAACCTCTACAGCTTCTTGATATCTTCAGAACACAGTTTCTCATGCTTGCCACGGAGCCTTGTCTTTAGAAAATGTCATTAAATATTTATTTTGTGGCTGTTGACTGTGTCCTGCGTAATTTGGGGGCAAGACCTTGTCACAATTTACAAGAAGGTCTCGATTAGGAATAATTGTTCTGCTCCGGTGATATGACTGGAACCTTCACTATTTTCCTCTCCGCACCTGTTCATTTCATAGTTTACTATCCATGAATATTTTAAAAAAAATACCAATATCCCTCTGGGTATTTTTAAGGCTGATTTACTCAGTGTGTGTGTGTGTGTGTGTGATTTCAAAAGGCTATAATTATGGGTTTGCTAAAATAGCAACCTTGCAGTAAATTAAAAAAATTGACTTCCACTAGAGGGCAGTACAACAACCTGCTCTAATTAAATCTGTTGCCAACTGCCAGTAAAACAGAAGAAGACGAAGAAGAAATTACATATTAATCATGCTGTGAGTGAGACAACGCAGCAATAATTGAAAAGAAAAAGTAGTCAATCTGACCTGGGTCCTGGAGAAAATTCTGACCCAGATGAAGGCCCTAGCATGAGCAGTGGTCAGAAGAAAGCTATACTGGGGACAGACCCAACCAATTCCGCTATGCCTGATGTGGGGGGAAAATTATCAATATGCTTCTTGTGACATTTTTGTTTGGTGGTGTACCGTATGATTTTTCTAATGTGAAATATGTGCCGTGGCTCCAAAAGGTTGGGAAACATTGCCATGATCAAACTCGTCCAATACGTTTGCAGGCATGTCTGGAGTCCCTGCAGCCACTGGTGTTGTTATGCAACCTACTGTTATCCAACCATGTGACACTCACAATTCCCCTCTTTCAAACAGTATGTTTTTTGATCGTTACCAGTGAATGCCTGCAGAATTAATGGACTTCATACCTTTTTTTCAAAAATGAAAAACAAAGATAAACAAATATTTATTTAATCTAAAGGACATAAACATGAAGTGCGTAATTCACTATCAAGTCATGTAGGTAATAAAGGGAAGCGTTAGCAAATGTGAGATACGTGTTGGGAACAGTGTTGGGTAAGTTACTTTAAAATAGTAACTTAGTTACATTACTAGTTACTTCTCTCAAAAGTAACTCAGTTACTTGAAGTTACTCGTTACTTTCAAAGTAACTAGTTACTAGGGAAAGTAACTTTGGTTTTACTCGGAATTCTCTTGCTAATGTGTTGCTTCCATAACTTTGCCAGTCTTCTAGCTTGCTTACTTGCCACAACTGCACTGTGCCACCTACCAATAGAAAGGAAAAGATAATGTACATATTTCCACGAGAGAAATCCCACGCCTGGACCGTCATTGACTGCCGCCATGATTCTAGCCTATGTCACAGAGTCATGTGCGCCTTTTACATCCAACACAAAAACTGCAGTCGTGGTGCTTTGATTGTACTCAGAACTCAGAAATTCTGCCTTCGGAATAGGAAGATGTAGGTAACACCAGACTGCAGATGAGCTGCATACAGGGCTGGACTAGGACAGAAAATTGGCCCGGGCATTTTGACTAGAGACCGGCCCACCATTATTGGAAAAATCATAAAGCCTTTGAATGAAAATAAACACTGTTGTGACAGTGATGTACACTGTTCTGATGGTATATATGCATCAATCTATCAATCGTTTGTTGTAAGATTCAGATAATTATTTTTTAAAAGCGAGACATTTTAAATGAGAATAAGAAAGAAAAGTATTTCTTTGTGCCCCCCTCTCCCTGTTAATGCCCTACATGCCCCCCTGGCAACACTTTGCTAGATCCGCCCCTGCACAGTTACCAGCTGTCAGCTACTTAGAAAACGATCCTGGTGTTATTTGTCTCTCAGAAACAGTTCACAACTTCCCTTCAACTCATTCATGTCACCTAAAAGGTAAACCTGTTTCTCCATCACCTGTTCAGCTCTGATGATCCAGTAAGGACATCTCCTGGTTTCATCTTCATGTTTCCCTCTCACCAGATAACCAAACCATATCATGACCAGCAGCTTTACAGCTGTGGCTCCAGCAAACATCAGCTGATACTAGAAATTAATATTAACTAAATTCTAACAACAGCTGATCAAGCTTAAACGTGCTGCTGTTGTTTAGCGCGACATCCGCTGGTTTCCTCTTTCTGGCGCAAAGTGAGAGATAAACAAACAAGAGAGCCGATCAGCTGATCATTGATCAGTTTTCATGACTGAAGAAACAGGAGAGGGAGGGGGGAGAATGAGAGAAGAAGAGGCAGCTGTGCAGCAAAGACACAGAATAACTCCAGCTTTGTGCCTTTTCCATTGTAGCTGAATTACGGGACAAACTGTTCCTTTTCACCTCAATAAGAAACGCGTAATATTTTCTCTGAATACCAGACGGGACGGCTGGCAACTCTAATAACTTATGAACAAAATAAAGTTCAACATCATTAACTTCATAGCACCCACCCAGCTGTATAGAAACCCCGTCATGCTAGCTAGCACGCAGTACGGAAAAAGTCAGAATAACGAAAATAAACTCCACCTAAACTTGGTTTATATCTGACCCAGAGAGACAGCAGGTCATAACATCTTACCTGAAGTTCAGTTCACACTTGGACCGTCGGCCGCCTCGGGTCTCTTTTCCTTCTGCGTCCCTTTTCCTTCATCCACCTGCTGGCCTCCACCACTTGCTAATATTACTGAATCTGTGGAAACTCCGCGATAGCCACCACACGAAGTAACGAGTAACGAGCCTATCTAAATCCCAGTAACGACTAACGCGTTCCTGATTTTGGCATAATAACTAGTTACCGTGCTCGCTACCACAATAATAACGTAGTTACTGTAACGCGTTACTTAATAACGCGTTAGTCCCAACACTGGTTGGGAAGTGCAAACCAAACCTGAACAATAACACAAACAAATGGAACCAGGAAACAGGAGATTGCATAGGCAGTTGGAGCAGCACCAGTCAATAAGAATGCAGATTTAAATAGCTGTTCAGAGTAATGTGTTCACGTTTCCACCAGTCTCCCTCAGCTCTAACCAGGAACTTGCAAACCAGAACAGAAACAGCACCAAAGGAAAAAGTGCAGCTGTGATAAAGGCAGCATTCTGCATTCATCATCTTTGGAAATTTCTAAACACTTTTGATGAGCTTTAAATAGCTCAGCATGCTTCAATAACTAAGTCAATCTTTCATTAGTGTAGCTGAACTCAAAAATGAGAGACTGCATTTTTCAGCAACTGCACAGTGAGGGAAAATCTATTTGGTCAGATCATGCTGATGATTTCTGTAGCATTGCATCTAAATGGGAGAATAGTTACATTACAGCAGATTGCTAATGAGTACAGTCTGTGTTTAATGACGAAACATAGATCAATGAAATTGCCCTAATTGCATTATGCAAACTGGAATTGAAATACGGAAAATACCATCCAAGGTGAAGCTCATAATTAACGACGAAGTAAAATCCTCACAATATATTGTGCTTTCTTCAGGTAGAAACAGTCTCAGCTGGGAAAGCAGAGCTAAAATGTCACTAGATGTCAAAGAAAAGGCCAAGAGCCTGTAAGTTCAGACGCTTTCAGGTCTTTTCTCTCCATTCTTCTCTTCATTTTGTGCACAGGCACCGACATTGTGGTTTGATTAAGAGCTCCCCAGGGTTTGGCAGAGGGAAGAGAATGTGTTTACTACAACAGTTTTATGCCATATACAATGTTCAGTTTGTGGTCCTGATTGAGCCCAGTAGGCCTATCGAGATTGCAGCCTCTGCTCTCTCTAATCCTCTGGGGGTTAATTAACCAGAATAGGTAACTAGCTAGCAGCTTCTGATTGCATTAGCAGGCAAACAGACCTATTGAATCTTCTTTGTTTGCTTCTAGTAGGTAGTGTTTTCAAAGTTTATTTGATTTTCCTTATTTGAAACTGCAATTTGAATGCAGACTGAATAACTGATGCAGATTTTTTCACTTTTATCAATTTCCACCAAGTCAGTTGTGGCGCTGTTTTTTCAGCTCTGATACACTTGAGGGATCTTTTTTTTTTGCTCAAGAGAGGAAAACACACAAGAAGAAACCAAGAATCCTGTTTTCTAAAGGACTGTTTGTGGCATATTGATATCAGTTGCTACTCAATGAATTACTGTGGTAAGACATCTTTACTTCATATTTGTGTTTAAAACATAAGTTGTTAAGCAAAAGTCTCCAATCTGTAAAGACTATTGGAGTAAATTTAGATAATGTATTACTTATAATACACATAGTTCATGCTTGTAATCATACAAGCATCTAAATGGGCGCTTTGAATGGATTAATATTTGAATATAATCTCTGAAAAAGAGGTGTGAGGGATCAGAGAAAGTCATGCAGTGTCTTCATTCTTTTCAGTGTAATCCTCTTTTTTTCTGTTGCTGTTTTTTAGAGTGTGCGTGTTCACTTTCGATGACATGATAAAAACATTCTGCAGCCTAATTTAAATGCCTAGGGTCAAATAATACTTTTTGGATTGCTCCCTTGGTTGCCTGAAATACTGCGATACTGTGAGATTGTCCCCCTCAGACAAATGCTTATTTTTGACTCGCACACAGATGGGTGTAAATCCCTGTCATCTTGTTAAATCTGTGCCAGTGACACCAAACTTTACAGAAACATCCTGATGGCAAGTGCCCTTTGTGAAAAATAAGCTTTGTGCCCGTGTCGCCTTACTAAGCTTCCTCCGTCTTACAACATAACCTTTGCGTATACTACCCATCTTATCATCCTATTACTTGTTCATGTGGAGTAAATGAAGAATAGCAGGGAAGAATTGTACAGTGAGCGATGAATTCATCTTTTCTACATAATACATGCCTTTTTGCCATAGTCTTTGTCTTCATGAGCCAGATACCTGTTAACATGTGTGACAAGACGAAACACTAAGAAGTCTACTACTACTTTTAGTTGCGGTTAGCATTTTTTTTTTTTACACGTTGTACAAAAGATCCTAAGAGCCTTAAAATGTGCATTTTCTGCATGCTGGTGTAGGCTTAATCTTTCCACTGTCTCCAGCAGTGAGGTGTTATGAGCATACAATGCTAGTCTGAAAGGTTTCACCAAAATGCTGAGGCTTAAGGAAAAGAAGAGCATGATTCATCTTGTTTGTAAGCCAAGCCTCTATTAAGGGCAGAGTAAGAAAAAGGCCTTTGCTATAGCTCTTCCACCCAGATGCTCTGTAATTGCTTTCGGCTGCGCCTTGACAATTTAATGAGTCAATTCAAGACTTTTGTTTGAGTGACTGAGCAAAAACTGAGCTCTCGCGGTGAAAGTGAATTATCACAGCATCATTGTGGAAACACATAACTGAAGGCCACAGGGTGTGAGCAAGCTAAAAAGCATTAGACATCAGGGCTCCTTAATTCTGAATACATAATTGCTTTCATATGCATTAATGAAGAAAAAAAAGACACCTGCAGCCTGCTGATATTGTAATTCATTGCTTTTGAGCTTTTAAAAAATGATACACACTCAGCTCACATTCACAATAGTTCTTCAAGTTTTGCATTTTTAGCAACAGGGTGTCATTACTGAGTTTATCTTTTCCCAGGTTAATGTTAGCAGAGTTCACACGCAGTTTCAGTAAGGATCATCCTAACACTGAGGTGTGGTCTGATGTGTTGTTTGTGTACAGCTTGGAATAGTGTTTGTAAAGCTCTTGACAAACAAAGCACACGCGTAATTAAAAATATCTTTATGTTGGATTTATACTTATGACCTCTTAGCCTCAAGTCTAGTCACATTTCTATTCCCGTGCTAAGAAGATGGATGACACATTGAATGAATCTCCTTAAAGCTGATTTCTTATTAAAATAGAATAACCCCAGTTCCACAAGGCCAAATAACCAGTTTTTTCACGATGTCCCACTTTCTGGCTTTCAGGAGTTATGAAATGCATACCCTTCTGATTCGGTGGTAAAGATAGTTTAAATTAGCAAGGATGAGACAGTCTTTGTATGTGTCACAATTTTCCCGTGGTGGCCTACAGAGAAGGGCCGCCACACAAGTCTCTTAAATTATAAATGCGTAAAATTATCATTAAAATCAAACTATCCCTGCACAAAATCTACCACAAAGCCAAGTCATGCTCACTCATAAACAGTGAAGTCCCTCTATGTGTCACCCTCTTTACACGTACAGATGATTGTATCTTGCACTTATGACTCACTGATCACTCAGGCTCTGTGCCTTGTTGTGTTGTTTTCACTTGCACCTCTCTAATTATAACTAATTTCCATAATACCCCCACCACTCGTTGTCCTCCACTGCACTTTGCACCCCTGTACATAGTTCAACGTGGAGTGTCTAACTTTGAAACATGTTAACAATTAATAAAAATAGAATTCTGTATAACAAGACACAGACAGTCCTCTTATTAGAGCTCAACAAAATGTACCGAGTTTGTCAAAAGGAAAGGTTGTAGCGTCCTCACAAGACCCTAAAACCTATGCTCTTTGTCATACATGAGATGTGTCAGATTGCTTAGTTGTTTTTACAGTCTAGCCACGTTTAAGAGGATGACTTGTGTTTTTATTAACTTGCTGTCATACCAGAAATGTGTTTATATAAGTTTTTTTTGTATAAAATTTGTCAATTTCCCTGAAAATAATTTGCAAAAATATATCAAGTATACAGGTATGTTGTTTAGAAAACTGTGTCACGTGTAGGAATAATCATTTTTAAACCAGATTCCAGAATAAAAGCAATCATTTTGGTTTATTTAATAAGAACCGGGGACATGTTTACACACTTTTTAAGGATGCTGGCCATGTGGTGCACATGGACACTCAGTAATTAATTGCTGGAAATGATACCTATTCAGACCATCTGGACCATAATTAGGCCACAGTAGTGCCCTCTGGCTTAGTGTCGTCATGCCCCCCCCCCCCCCCTACAGACTAGAACCAATAACCTTTTTCCCCTGAACTTTTTCATCTTGGTGACACTGCTGTCTTTGGAAGAAACCCCACGGGGCACCTTCCAATAAGTACAGGATTCTATGCTCTTTTTAGCAAAGATCACTGTGGACATGCACATTGAAACCAAAATGAGATCAATACTGAAACTGAGAAGTATAATGTATGGTAGAGTAAGAAACTAACAAACTAGGATGTATTTATAGCTAATGAGCAAAAGTGTGTTTTCTCAAACCACCATCGGTTTGGCTTTTTGAAATGCAGGGGTCCTACAACTGGAGCTGCAATGGTGAACAAGTCATTTCTTAAGTTTCATCAGATGCTTCTAAGTATAAATAAGAATTAACAAACTAATTATTTTATATTTAAAAGATTTTGAAAAACTAAAATTGACCTCACAGTTGGCTACAACAAAAAAAAAGAAACATTTTATCATATAAATTTTAAGTATAAAGTAGAACAAAGACAGCTTATCATCCACAGTTGCTTGTGCTTCTCTCTTCTACCCCACACACCAGTCTGCCTTGTTGCTGATTTAGACTTCTGTGGTGAGTCTTCATAACTTAAATTTATGTCTGTTCATGGTGCATTCGATGTTATCTTGTTGTGGTGTAATGATGTTATATATGCTTTATATAGTCAGCTTTTCAGATGCAAACATATTTGTCCCTCAGGTTTTTGCACTTTGTACATTTTTTCAAGTCCATTCCTTCTATTTGTTGACATCTATTAGTCTTTATATTGAGGCTGTTGATCATTATTCTTTATACTGATTGTCATTCTCTTAATGATTTATTAAAAACAGCCAGAAATACATAGCATGAATCTACTGCATAGAACAGTTCAATCAAAATAATTATAGGCTGAATCAAGATGACATTTAGCTGCATTTTTAGGAAAGGAACACTGGGCTACAGCATAGGTTCCATTGTAGAGTTTCAGTGGGGTTTATGGTTACTATATATCTTACCTCAGAAGCAGTTTACCTGCAGTGGTACAAGCTTCATTTTTTCAGTACATCACATTGGTTGGCATCACTAATTTTAAGACATGTCTTAACCAGAAACACATGAAATACTAAATGTGTATTAAAATTTTGATAAAATATATAAAAGCTATTAGTTTAAGGTGGTACTTAAAGACTGCCTCAGCGGTGGTAGTGCTGAGAGTAATATAATAAGATTTTTGTGGGTGAGTCCATAGAGCAACTGATTAATCCAAAGATTAATTTAATCTGTTTTCATAATAAAACATTATTAGCCATCTCCTCCTTTGAGCATTGCCTTCCAGCCTTCTTAAAAGATTATAAACTTCCCCATCACTTACCTTCAAGCAGTCAAGAAAGTCATTAATTTAAGTAGACATCCTTAGTGTTCAGGATGGAAGAAATCAACCAAGTGCCATAAGAAATGACCATGTTAATGATTTCTTTGCAAAAGGGTCTGTCTGCAGTAGAGTCAGTTACAGCTTATCTTCAGCAAACAGGGCCCTGAAGAAACCCACCCTAGGTCTCTAGGTAGCAACAAACTTTTAATGCAGGAAAGTGGTTGTGAGCAATAAAGAGTCCTCAATAAGTCTACTATGAAAATACAGAACTGTTTTGGTGAGTGTCTCCAAATCTTGGCAAAATTGTCCCCCAAATGAACATAACTCCTCTGCTTGTTTATCATTTTCTAAATGATAAACTATGGGCTTATCAAATACCAGAAAATTATGCATAATTGTTTATAAAAACATGTTATCAGCACTGGTAATTATCTTTTAAACTTAATATCTTTAGCAAACTTGTAAATAGATGCATGTAAAATGTGAGCTAGTGACATCACCTTTAGATTGAGCTGGACTAAACAACACTTGATCCCAAAAAAACAGTCATTAAATGTCATATGTGTTTGTGCCAGAAAACATTCTTATTTTTCCTTAGTTGTCACAGTGTATATTAAAGAAAGTTGGTAGTCTTTCCATATTTATAATCTTTTGTTCAATCCATGATAAAATATAACTCTCCAACTTCCATGTAGTTATATATTCAGTTTTTAAGCCGGGGTGTCGTGAGTCAGTGGGCCAGTCAGATCATAATTCAGAAATGGCCATACTTGTCCCTGAAATGCAATAAAAATGTTTTTACAATGATGCTGATATTTGATACCATTTTAGAGCTGATTCACAGAGCTCTTGTAAACAGCTTAATATCAGATCATCTGCTGGATTTGCACATATTGCACATGTTGCAGATATGCAGATATACAATCAAAGATTTTTTTTTTCATTCATGAAGAATTTCAAAGTAGCCTGATAGCATAACCTTTAGAGCTGCTGAATCAAATTTCACATACAGGAAAGACAAGCTCACTTTTCATGTCTCTACCTTGAAACAGTGAAGTGCCCAAATAATATTGAAAAAGGTTTTATTTATTTAATTATATATTATTATTGTTATTAAAATAGTTGACCAGTCTAAACTGGAATTTTACTTCTAAACCAGGGTATACTTTCAAATGTATTTCATATAGAAACAACTACAAAAATAATCCTATTTCAGAATTCACATGGCCATGTGACTCTTCTGATCCAGTTTTTCCTGCTTTTATGTGAAATATTAGATTTCTGCAGGGATAACATATATATGTTGACCCTGCAGAAATACACACACACACACACATATATAATTTCTCAGTTATAGACGTTCCGTTACAGGCAAAGAGGTGTAATAGTTCTTGTAGATGTACTAGATTCAGGGCTTTGCTTGAAACGTGGTCTATTTGGCCTTGTGTTTGATGCAAGTAATTTTTGATTCCAACTATTATTAAAGTCAGGCGTGTGGATTTTAACCAACAGAGTAAAGTATATATCTTCCTCTGGGAAACTTTTCCATTATTGGTTAGCAGTTGGGTCTGTTTCAGAAATGAGACTGCAGCCTTTTACAAGCTGAAGTTACCTTGAACATATTGCCTTGGCAGACCTACTGTTAACTGGATTCCCACATCCCCCCTTTTTGAGTACTTAAACTAATCACCCTGGGCTATTGTTAGTTAAACTGCTGCCGTGTAGAGAGCTACAGTCCCTGGATGTATCCAGATGCTTTCTCACTGCTCTGTGTTCACTGTGAAAGCAACTTCAAGGAAACATGAAACAGAATAAAGTGAAGTAAAGTGAGAGCTACTTTTGCATTGCTTTTTTGATGGATTGCCTGCAAATATGACAGAACTGTAACAGTAACTGAGTGAGTGCTTAAGGTACTTTGACTTCAAAAGTCCTGCTTTTTTGAACAGTGTACTAAAAATTTCACTTACTAGTTTTCCAAAAATGGTTGGATATAATATCTTAGTGCAGCCAACTCTAACCCTTTTAATGCTCATGTTACAGATTAAATGTTTTCTTTTCATTCAGAAAAATCTATTGTTAAACAATAATAGTAAGAAAAAGTTGTCTTCTTTGACATGAAATCCCTTGAGGGACTGGGTGTAATTTAGTGATTAGCACTGAGGGTGTTTCCCTCCAATATTTACCAAACAGTCAAGGACCCCATTAGAGAAGGAAATGTATTTGTATTGTCCATTGCAATGACAATCAGCTGAAGAAGGCCATTTGTTTAAAACCAATTGTTGGAGTCAAATTGTTAAATGTTGTGATTGTGTTACTTAAATTTGTAAGTCTTAGTTTAAACTGTATGATCAAAGACATTCTTTTGTTTCTGACTCCCTCCCCAGCCTGTTGAATGGTGGGGGAGGCTGTAGTGTTTTATTATAGGCACATCCTATGTGAAGGTTCTGTTTTCTTGTTTAGTAAACTTCCTGCCTTTATGACCCTTTCGGTGAGCAGGAGAGTCACACAAACACACCCCTAAACACACACACTCACACAGAGTGTTTTAACCTTTTGTGACCATAGGGTTTGTTTTTTTTTACAATGGGTGTTTGTGTAAACTGTGTGTCACAGAATAAAAGGCTGCAGGAGAAGATGGTTCTTCGAAGTGGTCTGGGACCGAGGGCAGAAGGGCTGCTCTGAGATCCTTCCCGCGCTAACATGTGAAAAACCGGTTGAGCTGTTCGTCTTGCTTCGTTAACGGGAATAAGTCTCTAAATCAGCCGGGCCTGTGAAGCGCAGACCCAACACCAATAAAAGGATAGATAAACATGAGAAACAAAATTCATTTATTACATCTTAGTATTATTTTTATTTGTTTATGCCTTTTTTTTTACACTACTAGACTCTAGTGAAGTTCCCTAATTTGAATTCTTCAAAGTTTTTTTATTTCTTTTTTTTTATACTTTTCCAGTAATGATATTCCATTGTTTGCACTGGAGGCAATGTGCAACTGAAAAAGCAATTTAATTAAACTTGAACATGTTTATTTCGATTAAATTCTGGCTACATTCTTTTGTACTGTTTTCACGAGTCAACATTGTTTAAGTGACATTACCTGATGGCGGCGCGCACAGACGCAGCGGCCCGGAGCTCCTACACTTTTGCACTTTTGGTGGTACTGTGTATTATTTCACACAGTCTGGGGTTACTTCAATACAACAGAGATGATCTACTACAACTAAGCCGTGGAGATCTTCAACTAACATCCGAGTATCTCATCCCCCCGGAGATCGTTAAGCAACCCCCGGGGCTACCCGCAACAGCAAGCCGCAGGAGGAGACGTTGCGAGCGGAGGCAGAAGAGAGGCAAGCGGGGAGGCCTGTGGGCACGGCTAAAGACTAGTCCGTTTAAACCACCACTCCCGATCATATTCCTCTCCAACGCCTGTTCAATCCGTTACAAACTGGATGAAATACGACTGCAGATCGCCACTCGACGGACTTTTAATAACTGTTCGTGCATGATTTTCACTGAAACCTGGCTGGACAGCGCCATTCCCGATGCGGCTATCGATCTAGCAGGCCGCACCGCCTATCGAGCCGACAGGTCTGCGGACTCGGGTAAGAAGACTGGCGGGGGGCTGTGCATCTATATTAACAACCTTTGGTGCACGAACGTCACGGTAACGGAAAAACTGTGCAGTACAGAGGTAGAACTGTTGGTGTTAAAGTGCCGTCCATTCTATCTCCCTCGGGAATTTTCTGCCGTTTACATCTGCGCTGTTTACATTCCACCAGATGCTAATGCTAAGCTAGCGTTAGCACAATTGAGCAGCAGCATCAATAACAGCCTGGTAGCACACCCGGACAGTGTCTTTATTGCGGCTGGGGATTTTAACCATGCGGACCTGAAATCTGTACTTCACAATTTCCACCGTAATGTGAAGTGTGCTACCAGAGGAGATAGAACGTTGGACCAGGTGTACACCAACATGGCGAATGCGTACAGAGCCCAGGCTTATCCCCACCTGGGTCTGTCAGACCATCTCTCCCTTCTGCTACACCCAATATACACACAAAAGATCAAGAGCACTGGGATTACAACCAAAACCGTGAGAACATGGCCGCAGGACGCTATTCCGATGCTTCAGGACTGTTTCCACTGCACAGACTGGGATGTATTCAAGGTGCAGGACACTGACAATCGTGTCGCATTGGACAGTTACACCTCCACTGTCTTGGACTACATCTGTTTCTGTGTGGACAATGTAACAACTTGGAAACGATTCCGTGTGTTCCCTAATAATCCACCCTGGATGACACACGGAGTTCAACAACTTATTCGAACGAGGAACAACGCTTTCAAATCCGGGGACCAGGAGGCATACAGTGCTGCCAGGGCCAACCTGAGAAGAGGCATCAAGACTGCCAAGCAGTAGCACAGGAGGCGTATCGAGGCCAGGTTTGAGAACAACACAAACCCAAGGCAGGTCTGGGAGGGCATCAGGGCTATCACGGACTACAAAAGAAGAACACCATCACCCTCAGCCGACAGTTCTACTCTGGCTGAGGATCTAAATCTCTTTTATGCCCGTTTTGACAGGGAGAACACCGACCCTGTCCTGTCCCCTCTCCCCTCAACCGACCCTGCTCCGGTCCTGAGCACTCATGAGCTGAGGCGTGTGTTCCGGAGCATTAACACCAGGAAGGCGGCCGGGCCGGATGGAGTGCTGGGCCGGGTGCTAAAAGACTGTGCTGCGGACCTGGCGGACGTCTTCACCTCTATATATAACACCTCGTTGTCCTGTTCACTGGTACCATCCTGTTTCAAAGCAGCAACCATCGTTCCCATCCCAAAACAGTCAAATGTCACATGTCTGAACGATTTCAGACCTGTGGCACTCACCCCCATTCCCGCCAAATGCCTGGAGAGACTGGTCATTAAACACATCAGAGCTGCTTTTCCACCATCCCTGGACTCGCACCAGTTTGCATACAGGGAGAACCGGTCAACCGAGGATGCGATCGCCACAGTGCTGCACACATTACTGAAGCACTTGGAACACAGGAACACCTATGCACGGCTCCTCTTTGTAGACTACAGCTCGGCTTTTAATACCATCCGGCCATACAAACTCCGTCCCAAACTCCACCAACTGGGACTTAACTCCTCTCTGTGCAACTGGATTGTGGACTTCCTCACTAACCGTAGACAGAGTGTCAGAGTGGGTAAGAACACCTCTTCCACCCTTGTGGTCAACACCGGTGCCCCTCAGGGGTGTGTTCTGAGCCCTCTGCTATACACTCTCTTCACCCATGACTGTATTTCCTCCTGCGCGTCCAATCTCATTGTTAAGTTTGCAGATGACACTACAGTGCTCGGACTTATATCCAACAATGATGAGACAAACTATAGGACAGAGGTGCAACAACTAGAGTCATGGTGCCACGACAATAACTTGGTCTTAAACACCAAAAAGACCAAGGAGATCATTGTAGATTTCCGGAAGAGGGGTCATAACAACCATCTGCCTCTCTTCATTGGCAGTGAGGCGGTGGAGAGGGTGAGCAGTTTTAAATTCTTGGGGGTAACTGTGACCGAGGACCTGTCCTGGGGCAACCATATCACCTCAGTTGTACGGAAGGCCCAACAGCGCCTCTACTACCTGAGGAGACTGCGGAGCGCACACATTCCCAGATCTCTGATGTTGAACTTCTACAACTGTGCCATCAGCAGCGTTCTGACGTATGGATTTCTAGTGTGGTTCCCCAGCTGCACCAAGGCCGATCAGCAAGCACTCCAGCGGGTGGTGAAAGAAGCTGGCAGAATTATTGGAACAAGTCTGCCAGAGATCAGTAATATCTTCCCCACTCGCTGTCTGAGGAGGGTGCACAGTATCCTGCGGGACCAACATCACCCTGCGCGCCACCTTTTCCATCTGCTGCCCTCAGGGAGAAGGTACAGGTCTATACAGGCCAGAACATCCAGACTGGCCAACAGCCTGTATCCACAGGCTGTGAGGCTCCTGAACTCTCTGCCCCCCTCTCACGGACAATAACCATATCCAACTTCTTAATAGCAATGAACTGGTCTGCATTGGTGCATCATATCTTTATTCTCTTCCCCCTCCTGCCCCCCCCCCTTTCTTAAATAGATAACTATCATATCTGATATCATATCTCACAGTACAATAATATTGAATGGGTTGCATTGTTGTATTTTGTCATGTTTCTCAGGTCTTTGTCTGAATTTCTACGAACATTATTGCTAAGGATTGTCTTATTGCATTGGAGTCACACTGGGTTAAATATGTACACTTGGGTTTTAAGGGGTATTTATTATTTTCTTCTTTTTTTGGGGGTTGTATGGAAGCCCCAAACGCAATTTCATTGTTCTTGACAATGACAATAAATAAATAAATACTAAATACTAATACTACCTGAACACCCGCCGGCAATGCAAACACAATCCTACTTTTGCATGTTGCATTGACTGAATGAAGCCTGTGGCTATTGCCTTTGACAAGACGTTCTGACAGATTCATGCTGAAATTCAATGATCTCCATTTTTTGCGTGTTTTCTTTTCGTTTTATTCCCACCACTTGCTTTCTCGAATTGTTCCAAATGAGAGTTTGGTGAAAGCATCAGCGAGAGAACCCGGGATTTTCCTTATGAATTATTCAAAGGCACAGAGTTTGAAAAGTATCATGGTAGGATAATTATTCATAGAACTAAGCACTGACAGGGGACACATTTTCTTGTTGAAGGTGGTGAGAGCAAAACATATACTCATGGCAACATCACAGCTGTGTCAGTCATCATTGTATAGAGCATGATTTTTTTTTTTCCTTTTCTTAGCTTACTTTTCTGTCACAAGCCCTCCACCCTACAGTGGAGAGGAACTAATAAAGATTGCCACTTCTGGCTGTGCGATAGATCTCGCTGTAAACTATCAACAAGGGGATGTCCTAAAGAAGATCCTGCACAGGACAGGCGCTCCAAGGATCAGTATAGCAGGCTGCAGACCTTAAAGGCAGTGGAGAGAAAAAAAGCAGAAGCAGGTGTGAAGAGCTTGAATACAAACCAGGCTAAAGATGGCTCCCCATAAACCACCACTGCCCAGTATCTGCATCACCAGTGCCAGATCGCTCAGCAACAAAGAGTACATCACAGCAAAACACAGAGGTTTTATCTGCCGCAGGAGTCATTGTTCTGGCTGTGTACATTTTACCAAGCACCAATACCAAGACTGAATAAAGAAGCCAGCTAGTTTTTTTTTATCAGCAACCTACAATCTCTTCATCCTGATAGGATCTTTATTATAGCAAGAGGCTTTAATAAAGCCAATCTGAAAATGGTTGTTCCTAATTTCTGTCCCACCAGAGGGCGGACCATGTTTCCAGCAAGCTCAGAGACGGATACAGAGCCCCCACCTCCACATATATATTCTACTCTAATTATAGTTTTTTTCCTGATTACATAAGGAGAGATATTGTTTCAGATGCCTCCTATGAAATGTTTGTTTCCAGACCTCAGTTGTATAGAACATACACAATAATTTAATGATTTAAAACCATTTTATTCTCATTTAGTTGGTTGTCATATTTGTATTATTTTCTTTCTTTCTTGACATTCCTGTAAGGATTACTGCAAAGAAAAACGCTTTACTCGGTAGAACATCTGATAATTATGTACATCTTTGGCAATGTTGCAACTGCCTCCTAACTGGATTTTTGAGGTTGGTACAGTACTGATATTTTTGGCAATATTGACGTATCTGTTACATCAATAGAAAGAAATGTATCCAATACTTACATGTTTGTCCTTTTCCCGATTGGTACTTATAGCCTATAGGTGTGAATGTTAGAGTCGATAGTTTTCTGTTTCTCTGTTAGCTCTGTGACAAACATGTCCTGGGCATATCCCACCTTTAATTCTCTGACAGCAGGGATAGGCTCCAGTCCTGAAAGGATCCTGAAAATGGATAGGAACAAACTGATGGATAGTGTAATTATTAATTCTAATGAGTGTGAGCAAATGAGTAACATTATACAGCGTGTGTGCATCATCATTTAACACACCCTGAATTAGAAGGTAAAAAGCATCACGGGCCATAAATGCAATATTGATGAAGATATTTTGGACAAGAATCAACTGGAGTGTAATTTTGGACTTCTTTGCCTGCCATTCCTTTTATTCTCTTTTACGGCTTTTTCATCAGCTGAATCCAATGGACTGATCAATAACTAGTAAAGTTTTGTGTTTCCTGCATGGACAACAGAAAACCATATTGGATGAGTGATAACAAGCAAGCTATAGAAACAGCCAAATCACTTAAATTGTGGCTTTGATTTGTCCTCCGAGGGGTCCATTACTTCTTTGTAAAAACCCCTGCTCAGGGTTCAGCTGTTCAGTCAGATTAGCACTGTTGTCTGGATTCCCCTGGGTAGTAATCATGCAGTGCGGTATTGAGGCAAAGCTTTGTGTTGTGTTGGTTATTCTTCAGTTTTTACTCGTATTAGTGACAGTGTTGCACACTCTTCTACATGCAGTGACAATGACAATGTGATACTTCATCTTATATATATTACTCATATCTGCACTTACCTTCTATCTCTTCTATCCCACCTGAACAATATTATATTCCAACACATTTAGTGTGTTGGAATATAATATTGTTCCTTTAGTGTGTTGGAATGTGTGATTTTTGCCTCAATAGCCTACATGTTGTAGTAAATAAAACGTTTTTACTATGAGATCCTCAGTTTAGATGAAGGGAAAAAAAGAATATCCTGGAGGAAGTAAAACTTCTCTCAGGACTGATTTCCAAGCCACAACAATAATGAAATTTACATTTGGGAGAACCGGAGAGGAAATATACAAGATGTTTATAGAAAGTACACAAAAATTGATGTAGTGAATAAAAATAAACATCCATGAAATATAATTGAAGTTATCCACACATTTCTTGTTTTGTTTCTTTGTTAGTGTGCTGTTTATTTCAGAACCTTCTTGGGTTTAGTGGTAAAACACAAAAGGCCCTTTCAAGTCAATCAATATGCCTTTACAGCCCTGTTTAAAACACCGGTGTAAAGCTAAACAGTTAAATGCATCTGTATTTCCCCTCCCACTGTATACCTCACACTAGACTGTAAAGACTATAAAGAGAAAAGGCTACAAGCAAATATCAAGGACAGAAGAAGGCTTTCTAGTCTTTCTCAAGGTGTTACAAGCAGCACTACTGAAAGGATTTTAATGGCATTGAGCAGCAAGGTCAGAGGCCAGATCTCTTGATTGAACAAGGAGACAAAAAACCAAAGAGGAAGGATGGAGAGATTGGGAGACAAGAGAAAACACAGTAAGAAATGAGAAGAGAAAACAGTGGCATAAGAGAATACGGTTTAAAACAATCAAGCTGTATATTAAATTAGATTTTTTAAAGGGGGGGGGGGGGGGGGGGGGGGGGGGTAGAAAGATGTCTTGCAGCTATTTAGATAAGATTTCCTGCTAAGTATACTGAAAGACTGTTGGGACATCACAGAGATGCATGTGTATGCTGGAGCTGCATGTGTTCCTTTTAGCTAACATCATGAATAATTTCTCTCTTTTACAATATATATATATATGAAAAAAAAAGCATGTTCAATGGCCTCTTGTGGATGTGCTGAATGGTACATTACACACAAATGACAACAGTAGCTGCTTGTGATAAATTTACAAAGCTTGGCCACATGTAATAATATCAAGCTGTTAATTAATATTACTGTCATTTTATCAGTATGACTATGAGATGTTTACAGTGTCTCATTTTAATACTGAAAAGCATCCTCTCAGCAGAGTATGCGGTCTAAAATGATGCACTTTTGGCAATAGGAAACATCACGCTTCCATTATGGCAGGTGCAGTCATCCTGTTTGTTGTTTTCTAAATTTTTGCAACAGGCATTTATGGAAGCAGTGCATGTCTTTATCATAGCTAATTGTTCATGTTGCATGTTGTTGCTACACTGTGTATTTATGAGCTTTATGGTATATTTATGGGAAGACTGATTTAAATATAGGCTAGGATGAGGTGTGTGCGTACCGTCTTTAACTGCCTCTGTTGTTGAGTCATTGTACAGATGAAACACCCCCTGACTCAGACCTGATGTAGGCTGCCTAGGAACAGAGGGGTGGGGGTCCAAGAAGAGAATGCACAAGGGCTCTCAGGAGCCCACACAATGTGTTATCAGCGGCTGCAAATGCATTTTAATCAGTTCACACAAATTATCTCACAAGGTTTTTTAGTTCAAAGCCGGAGAAGGTAGAAATTCACTCAAGGTTCTGCTTATCATTTTAAAAATGCTCTTTAGACTTGAGGCTGCACAAGAAAAGAGTCCAGGTCAGTGAAAATTTAAGAGATGAATGATGAAAATTTGAGACAGTCTTTGCTGGTTATGCAAGTTTATGATGAAATTATTAAAGGAGAGAGGATTAAGAAAAAGTGTTTAAAGTTGCCTCTTTTTTATTTCCCTCCTACGCCCATCCATGTTTTGTTTTTTAACTATTCCTAGAAATACTGTGACATGATTTAGGGAGCAGGTTGTAAACACCTGCAGCAGGTTCAAGTCTTATTGTTGGCAAGCAGTGCACACTCTGCTGGTTGCACCTTTGAGCAAGAACCGGCATAGCGCACAGCTTCTGAGGTACTGTTGTGGGCTAATCTCTCAAGGGGGAGTAGCAGGTGGAAAAAAGAGAATCCCCCCAGGCTTCACTGATTTATGGTAGTAACACTGCTTGAAATGTGAAGTGAAAAATGGCAAATCTAAAACATGGTTTTTGATAGTTGTACATTGTAACGCTACACATCTGTGTTTTATTTGAGTCTTGATTATTATTGGATTCTAATTACAATGAGTAATTAATATACTTTCATGCATCCATGTAAAAACTCATCTAATGCTCATATTGCAGGACATGTGTTGTCTAATGCATTTATTGATTTTTCACTCTGTCTAGCTAATGTAGCTTAGTAAGCTACAATACACATTAAATAAAGAGTTTTTGAAAAAGGATATGCATAGGGCGTAGGAAATGTGTGCACAGTAGTGTATCTGTGTAAGTGGTTGCTAAGTTGAAGATGGTAAAAGATCTGCTGTTGAGCTCTTCATATATGACTCTGATTATTTGCATTAGATAAGAAAATAAGTGTCTTTCTTTTCAGCATTTCTGGAACATATAGGCTACTTTAGGCCATTTCCCCTAGTAATGTGAGATGAAGTATTCTGACCTGCTAAAGTGGAAATATAAGGCACTTCAGCATCAATATAACGGTGCAGTAATGTTTATGTTGGATAAGAGAATCAGTTTTACTGAGAAAAATATACTGCAATAAAGCTCTTAATACGTAGCACATGTCTCTCTAATGAACTGAGAAATTGGTTGATTTTTTTCCCACTTGTCACAAATGTAATGAAATGACAGTGTACTATTCCCCAGACCTTATTAAGTCCTCTCATATTGTGGCTGTTTTATTTTTATCCTCCCATTTAATTACGAAGTTTTTGTTCCCTCTCCCCCCCCCCCCCCCCCCCTTTTTTTTTTTTTTTTACAACCTCCTGCTTGTCTTCAAAGTTTAGAATTGTAATAGTTATTATACATGGGATTAAGGCTCATGTCTGAGAGGCTTTTCCTGTGGGATGAACCAAGATCTGACTGTTTGATGCAGTGTTTTTTGACTCTATCCCTAGTTAAGGGTTATCAGACACCAAAAAAAGCAACTGGCTCAATCTACCAAGTTTATCTCTAATTAACATGGATTAATTGAGCTTTGACTTCGCTCTGCAAGCCAAGCAGAAGGGTAATCTGTGCATGGAAGCCTGTTATTGCCCCAAGGCTGTTGATCCTCACTGTTAAGGGTTCTAGGTCCCAAAGCCCTCTGTCACGTGACCATAATTATGTTGCTCTTGCAGTGTATATGTTAATGAATTGTACAGTTAGCTATGCTGAAAACAATTTATGAAAATTGTTGTGAAAATAGAACAATTACCAGCAACGTCTTTAGATTGTTTCGCTGCCATCTGCATGCATTAGGAGTCAACAAGACTGCCGCTGCTCACATTATTCTTGTTTTTCCTACTCCTACTTTTATTTGAAATATTGCTGCCTTCCTTCCTTAATTATTTGTGTTTGGCAAAACTGAAGGAGGCAGACTTGTTTAATCGTATCCAGGTCACATCCTGTGGAGCCATTCTGTAGCATCAGAAGTCAGATACACACTGGTTTATTAAAGGAGTACAGTGTTATTTTGCATGTTGGCAGGCTCACCTTAAAGCCTCACTGCCCTTTGCAAAGACCCTCTCAATAATGAATAAGCCAAAGAGCATTGCAATCTCTTTCCTCTCATTATGATCCCATTTGATTGCTTGCCGATGCTCTTTTGAAAAGGTGGGTTAATTGCATACTCTGACTGTGAACTAACCTGCAAGTTAATAACATCTTTCCTTCAGGGTAGCATCATTATAAGATATAAGCCTCATTAAAATAAAATGATGATTTAATAACTTTCCCTTACAATGACCCTTATGAGGTTGTGCTGTTATTTTGTAGTTATCTGGGAAATTAAGCTATCAAAGACTTTGCTTTTGTATTCCTCTGTTTTCAGAAAGCAAGAGTTAACCATTTCAGGGCTGCAGGAACTCTGACCAGTGTAAATGCAAAAAAAAAAAGAAGGATAAGTGCTGGCGTGGTTTCTATCTTATACTTAAATTAAGATATGCCCAGTGCTGTAATATTGTGTTTGTATGTAGGTTTGTTTTTTAACTCTACATACTACAGTATGGTTTTGTCACTTTCTGAAAGAGTCTTGGTTCATATTCTTTTCACATGATAACCAACTACACTGCAATGAACTGGACCCTTTGGCATGAGGGCAGCCATATCAGATGCTAATCTGAGGCTTGCTTCTTGCACGCTGCACCCAGTATGTAGCATACACTGTCCCTGCATGATTACACATAATGTTGCTTTTATTACAGCTTTACTCTGCACACAGTCCCATTCCTCTGCAGCTTCACTCAAGCTCCCAGAGTTAATTTTCATCCATTTCCTGCCTTCCAGAGTAGCTCTTTCTTTGGAGCCATCTTCCAACTCAAAAAATTGAAATCTAACACTTTGATTATGCTTTTTAAGGAGTGTTAATAATTGCTGGGTAAAGAAAGCAACTTTCTCCAACCATCCACCATTAATGCAGAGAGGTTTTTTGTGTGAAGAGGAGTCAGATTATGTGCAATGATCAGTGCCTGGGGGCCACATCAAACACAGTCTGAAAACCTTTCCTGAGGAGATAGAGGCAGGAACATTTCACAAGTGGCTTTTCATTGGTTGATTGCACAGAGGCCAAGTTGTTATCTAAATCCTCAAAATTCTGAGGCAAAATAAGAAGTGCCTTGTGACCATTCAGGGTGTGCAAACTTACCCCTTAAATAAATACCAAAGCAAAATGTTTACAACCAATACTGTGCTGGATTATGGCTTAGGAAACCAAGTGGTTACAAAGTCAACCAGTGACATACAGTCTACAAAAATGCATTATACCAACATTGATTTGCATGGTTTTACTTGAAAAGACAGCTTAATATAATCCTGGACAAGTTTTATGCCCTAGCACCCTGCATTCAAATAACTTCAGAAACATATGATTTTAATAGTGAAGTATTATTAGGCTTAACTATGCTTTCTTAAAACTCTCTTACATCACAGCATGCAAATCTTTTTCTCTTCCTTTGCTAAGATCACATATATTCTAATAAGTCAGCATCCTGTACTGTTGAGTGAATTATCCATGATTATATCAGCTTCTTATTGGCGCTCTGTGAATAATTAGTTGGTAAATAATTTGAAATCAAAGATAGATGGTGAGTGTCCACTTTTCTCAGCACGGAGAGAGATAATTATGTGTAAACTGACCCATGATTCCTAGACTTAGTTTGCTTTCTACCATGTTTCTGTGGAATAAAAGACAGACAAATGTGCAGAAGGACAGACATGTGTCATATCGACCATCTGAGGTTTATGTCTGCTACACTCGGCTATAGTTCGGAGATACTACGTCTTAAACGACCGTGCCTACAACAATTAGTATTGTCTTTTACATAGAACACTGAAAACTAAACAACTAAAATTTATTTATTTTTTTGTTTTTTTTAGAAAGGAATAAATACAGACTTTGCCTCCTCAAATTTCAGCTTGTTCTAAATAAGCAAGCTCAGATTCAAGGTAAATAGATTTGTTGCATTTGCTATCATATGACTTTAATGACTTTAATTACATGTAAATGAACAGTTTTATCATCTAATTCACTGTACCCAGTAAAACCAAATTTTTCACTATGGCCATATTCACTAGCACATTGCACCAGAACAAACTTAGTTCTGGCATAAAAATTGCATTGCCAGTATGTACAAAGCGCAAACTGATTTACTAATGTTCGCCACATGTCATTTATTACTAATTGTACTAATGTCTAATGTCAAAGCAGTCATTTTTTTTTTGTCTTATTATTTTGCCTTATTTTTTGGCTTTGATAATGTGGCAGTTATTGCTGTGTAGAGGGGACGTTTTGAGATTTGAGAGCATGTGCTAAAGAGCCAAACAAAGATGTGATAAAGATGTAGAGATTTCCAAGTCATCTAATTGTAAATTAGCTTAGTGAACTCCAGCCTAAAGGACCCATGCAATACCGGCGACAACAAAACTTCTTGCAATTCTTCATTTTTAGGTTTTGGTTTACCGTCTGTGGCAGGAATTTTACAATCTTCTCAATAGGGAGAAGAATTGAGGGAAGAAAACACCGACTTTGATACTTGTCCTAAAAATAATCTGAATTCTGGATGGGAATTCTGAATAGCATCCCGTTTTTCACTTAGAGTTTGGAAATTGTTTGTTAGTTTTAAGGTGCTCTAAAAAAAGGGTAAGCAAAATAAAATAGTTATAGTGAGACCATACCAAAGAAAAATAAACAGAAATTCTGCAGTTACCCATCAGTCAGCTGCCCAGGGAGCAATTGCAACACTCTCACCTTCAAATCTCGTTTTGATAAAACCTCTTGTAGGATTCATTTACCTGGACATCATGTCAAGAGTTCTGAGTTGCACTATTATTCTGACAAGACTAATAGCTTATATATCGTGCACAAGTGCAGCTGATGATGAGGAAATATAACGGATTTCTTTTGACCAGAAAGCCTTTGAAGAAAGAATAAAATTCTAACTAACAGTGTAACTGTGTGGTTTGCCACTCTGATAAAGTCGGGCATCATTTCTACTCATCCCCTCACAAGTTTGCCTGAGGCTGTGTTGAAAATTAAAGAGGGAACATGGGATGGAAGTGCCCCATATGTTTTTAGCGATTCATATGGAAATTATTCACTGATGTGAGCTTACCAGAAATAGGCTAAAAAAAGGTTTTCTCATGTATTTGTTATACTGGAAGAGCAAATGATGATTTAATAGCCAAGAAAAGTATTATAAGTTTGCTCTTCACATTGGGCCATTTGTGTATGTATGCTTGGGTTGATGGCATTGCTCATGTGACCTCAGCACCCCTGCGAAATGTCTGTTCATGGATTTATGCTGAGTCAGACACCATTAGCTGTTATCATCCCCCTCTCAGGATCCCACTCTGCACTAATGTGGGTCAAGGGCCACATTATAGAAAAGCCTTCCCCGTACAGACTTATCTCACAGTGCATTGCAGGATTTCTGCCATTGGACTGTCGGTGAATGTCATAGGAAGCTTCCAGAATATTGAGATAAAATGAAAATGCTTGAAAATCCAAGGTTGGGTTGTTTTGTTTTTTTTAAAAATCTGGTTTTATTGAAAGACCATTTTTGAACAAATTTGTCATGTGAGAGAGTGAAAATTTTGTATCTTGTATCTTGTTAAATACACAATCACTCTAACATAGCTCAGAACACACAGCACACTAAATATATGTTGTTTGCAGTTAAATTATAAAGGAAATTGTAAGGAAAAGAAAAATAAACAGTGCACTCAGAAGTGAGTTCCACACAAAAAATAACTGTGAATGAACAGATAGCTGGAATGTTATTTGTGGATGCTGCCCTGGGGCATCTGCCTAATTCTATGCGGCATTTGCTCCGATGCAGGACACACTTGAGTGGGTGCCGCTGATGATGCACTAGGGTACTCTCATTCAGAAGTGTGCAGGTGACTAGGTCACATAACAGGCTCACTCAAATCCTGATTATGAACTGTTACAAAGAATTCCAATCATTATCCTGATTAGACACCCTCTTAGTAAACCATCAAATCATATTGTGCTGCAATTCATGTGGACAGCCAGAGTACATAAGCCAGCTATTATGTGGAAAGATTTGTGCACAACAAGAGTGTTCTGTACAGAGAGTCATTTTTGTCCACTGTAGCTAGAAGTGATTGATTGACTACTATGTTAAAATCATTATCGGCTTCATTTACTTTTGATTGTGCTCTATTTTTAAGTGGTTTTAAGAGTTAGGATTAAAGGACAATCCTGCGTAAATTTAAAAAACTACAAAACATAGAAGTTACAGGTGTGTGTGTATTAGGAGAAGCCCTGTATGTTCAGTTAATGTGGAGAGCCAGTTGTGAGCATCCTTGAATTTTATTTGTGATAATCAAGACAGTTTATTTCATCTGCTTCCTTACCTGCAACCCTTTCAGGGGTTTGTGTCCCCTCCCTGTCTCAACCTGGGGTTCTTTCATGTGTTAAGCAAATATATTAATCTCCACAATATGGAGCCACTGAAGCCACTTTCAAAATCTTACTAATCTTACTAGTTACTTCTAAAACACTGATAGGGCTTTCAGATTGAGAAAAAGATACCTATGTTAGTATTTAGATTGAAAGAATAATCTTGATTAAATATACTGTTTATATATACCATTTTGTAGTGTTGTATTTTTCTAAAAATCATCTTGAAATAATGAGTGTTTTATTGCAAAAATATAGGAAAGAAATATGTAAATGAGTTACATTATTTATTTAATGTTTTTAATTTACATCTTCCATTTATTTCTAATTTAATTCAAAAAGATAAACTCGATATATTTGATATTAAAACTCATCCTACTGACTGGGGTATATTTTTCGTCATACCCCAGTCATACAACCATTATTAAAAATGCAATTTGTTTCTAGTGATGTCACATTAGTGTTTTGCCTTTCTGCTTTAATTAGTGATTGTTTAAAATGTTTTGAGGTCCCAGGGGACTCCAGTTAAAAACATACAGAGAAAGCAGAGAAAACCCCAACAATCATATGACCCCCAATGGCTAACTGTTGGTTACCTCCAACAAGGCAGTTTTGGGGCAGTTTGCACTTCTGTGTGAAGTTGCTGCATGAGAATAAACTGTTGCAAGTATAAGGCCATGGTTCTCAGTTATGAAAGGGGGGCATGTCCGTTCCAGACCAGGGGTGAGTTGCTGGTCCAAGTGGAGGACTTTAACGGTCTCAGAGGATTTGTTCATGAGTGAGGGGAAGAGTGGAGCAGGAGATTGGCGGATGGATAGGTGCAGCACTTACAGTAATGTGGGCACTGTGCTGGTCTGCTGTGGTGAAATGAGCCAATTCTGAAGCTGTCGATCCAGGTTCTGACGCTGGCCGATTGTCATGAACTCTGGGTAGTTACTGAACAAATTAGCAGAAACTAGCGTATTGTTTTTAACGTTTCTGGAGTGTCTCTCCCTTAGCAAAATGGAAAGTATCTTGGTCATTTGGGACTGACTCGGAGTAGAACTGTTTCACCAAGTTCTTAAATCAACTTTTCTCAGCAGTCCTCTCAAGGCTGCAGTTATCTGTGTCGTGGCTGTTTGTATTAAACTAGACTTGAAAATAAATCTTTATACTGTTTGAATAGTAACTGAACATTAAAATATCAATATGAAAGTTTACTTTTCATATATGCCCCCTCCATATAGAAATGTCCTGTCATATAAATATTATATTACAGCAGCAGAAATATTTCAGCTATCTTAGTTGATTTCTTAGGTTTATATAATGCTTCTCTTTAGATAAGTATGTCATCATATTATCTTTGCACCATAATCTGTTAGAATAAGCCTGAGGAGAAATTCAGATTATTCCTGTCATCGTTTAAATTTAGCACAGCCCATGACACACCAAATGAGGCAGGAATGGTTTGCAATCCTTGCAACCTGTCACCCAGTCTGTTTGTTGCAAACACGGCATTAGTTCATGTATCTACTGTATGTGCTTTATGATATAAGTACAGCTGTATGTATGAATAACCGAAATATGTAAAGCCACCCAGTGATATAGTGCAAGTTGTGTTTTGTATTATTTTTTCTCGAGTATCCATGTTTTAAACATGTTTTATTTCTAAATCAAAAAATATAAAAATATTCAACATGACAAATTAGTAAATTCTGCTCTTTTGGAGGAAATGCTTGTAATGATATTCATAATGTTCTTTGAATGTTACATGTGTTTCAGTTTTGTAAGTTTCTCAATTTTTCCATGTTACACCTCCATGAACTTCATGATTTTCGAGTGGTTTCTTTTATTCTTTATTCTTTCTTTTTCTTCTTTCTGTCCTTTTAGAGATAGGGTGGATACTTTTTCTGAATGCTACTATTTCCGAATAACAATGTGCTTAAAAAATATATATATATATATATATATATATATATATATATATATATATATATACACATGTCAAAAATAGATAAATCATTTACAATAAAAACATTCAACTTTTTAAGAAACTTTTTCTGAAGTTCTTTGTTTCTATTGAAACAGTGGGTGATGTCAAAACAAAGCCTAGCACCCAATTGTTCACCCTGTATGCATCCACAAGAATGCTAAGGAAGGCATTCTTGATATTTCGATGTGGTGAGCTACATTTATCAAATATTTTTATGTTCACCTTGTGTGGTTTTCTCCATAGTTAATTCTCCTATGTTATTTGTGAATATTCATTATTCATTCTTCAGGCACACAATGAAGTCTATCATGAGGAACCAACTAATATATCGCTTTCTCTCCCTTTGTTTTCTTGTCTTGCAGAACCGTGACAGAATGGTCGAGTTTATGAGCAAAGTCATGCCGCACACGGTCATCTCATGCTGGCAGCCTTTCCTGGGATTGGCCCTCGTGGCTGTTTTTGTGGGTTCTACCCTGGGATGTCCCTCGCGATGCGAGTGTTCAGCACAAAGCAAGGCAGTTGTCTGTCACCGTAAGCGCATGCCCACCATCCCAGATGGCATCCCAACTGAAACAAGAATCCTGGACTTAAGTAAGAACAAGCTGACAATGATCAACCCCGATGACTTTTTTGCCTTCCCTGGGCTTGAGGAACTTGACCTCAGTGGAAATATTATCAGCTATGTTGAGCCTGGAGCATTCAATGGGTTGTTTAACATGCACTCGCTCAGCCTCAAAAGCAATCGAATCAAGCTTATTCCTCTGGGTGTCTTCACAGGCTTAGCCAATCTTACCCGACTGGATATAAGTGACAACAAGATTGTCATTCTCCTGGATTATATGTTCCAGGACTTGCACAATCTTAGGTTTTTGGAAGTGGGTGACAATGACCTGGTTTACATCTCTCACCGTGCATTCAGTGGACTTTTAAGCCTGGAGACACTAACCTTAGAAAGGTGCAACCTAACAGTTGTACCCACTGAGGCTCTTTCTCATCTGCACAACCTGGTCAGCCTGCATCTACGATACCTCAGCATTAGCACTTTACATCCATACTCATTCAAAAAGCTATTCCGATTGCGGCACTTAGAAATTGATAACTGGCCTTCACTAGACCATGTGCCAGCTAATACCCTGCATGGCCTCAACTTGACAACACTGTTTATAACCAACACCAACTTGTCCACCTTCCCTTACCTAGCCCTGAAGCATCTTCCCTATCTGACACATCTCAATCTGTCCTACAACCGCATCAGGCACATTGAAGCGGGCATGCTGATGGAACTGGTTCGGCTGCGAGAGCTGCATATTGTTGGAGCTCAGCTGACCACCATTGAACAGTATGCATTCCAAGGTCTGCGGGGTCTCAGAGTTCTCAATATCTCACACAATCGACTGGATACATTGGAAAAGGGCGTTTTTCAGTCTCCTGAGGCTCTGGCGGTTCTTCTCATTGACAACAACCCCTTAGTGTGTGATTGCCGCCTCATGTGGATCCTGCAGAAGAGGCATTCCATCTTCTTTGGGGATTCACAGCCAGAATGCAGCACACCTGAGGGCATTCGTGGACGCCCTTTTAAGGAGTTTAAGGAGACTCTCCTGTCTTATTATGTTACATGTACCAAACCGAAAATTCGTGAAAATAAAACACAAACAGTTACTGTAGATGAGGGTCAGCAGGCTATGTTGCGTTGCAGTGCTGATGGGACACCAAGGCCAATTGTGTCTTGGTTGTCCCCACATCGCCGAGTGCTAACAAACAGCCATAGTAGAGTAACCATCCATAAAAATGGTACACTAGAAATCAAGGCAGCAGAAGTCCAAGACAGTGGAGAGTACCTTTGCCTTGCCTCCAACACTGCTGGAAATGACACCTTGAAGACATCATTGGCGGTGAAAAGTTTAGGATCACTGTATGCCAACAGGACCCAGTACTACACAGATCCCAGCAATGCCACTGCCAATGGAACGACTGGTGTGACCCTCGGTTTTGACCTTAAGACTATTTTAGTGTCAACAGCTATGGGTTGTTTCACATTCCTGGGAGTGGTCTTGTTTTGTTTCCTGCTTCTTTTTGTTTGGAGCAGGGGAAAAGGAAAACACAAAAACAATATAGATGTTGAACATGTGCCACGATCAAAGTCTAACGGCACTAATGTTGACTCAGCAGAGGGACAAGCCGGTCCTCGTCGTTTTAACATGAAAATGATGTGACTTCTTTTATAGAACTCAGAGTCTGGATTGTGGAAAAGCCCAAAGTACAGTGTATTTTTTTGAAAACAGAATGACTGAATCTTCTCACTGCTACAGGAAGAGTGGTAGTGAAAAGACCTTGGGGCATCACAAAATGATGAGCATTACCTTAAATCTGTGGATCTTGATATAGTTCTTGAATACTGTGTCTCAAATGAAAAAGATTTTAGAATGACTATCACTGCTGGAAAAACCTCTCAGACGAGTTGCTCTCATGAAGACCTGGATGAAATAAGTGTCAGTTATCAACTTTTTGAAATTTATATGTCCCAGAATCATTCAGTTTTGGGATGAATCTACAGACTCAGTTGAACAATGTACATTACAAATTTGTATCTAAGCTATAACCTACTTTGTTTAGTCTTGCGCCATGCTTATTCACCAATCAATGAAACACCATTTCCTATGTTCTATATTTTCATATGTGTACGTAATGCTTCATTATGTACATGTATGTACATAATCGTTCAAAAGAATAGTTCATAGCAATATTCATGGGATACACTTGCTAAAATTGCTATAACCCTGTTCCACAAGTACATTCTTCAGGCTTTTGAAGTTTCCATTGATTCCAGAAGGGCTTCTATGGCTAAGTATTTGTCCTCTGCTCCCCAATTGAATAAATATTAATAAATATATATATCATTTATCAATAGAAGCACAAGAAAATGATTTTATTCATGAAAGTATTAAGAATTTTGCAAAATTCAGTCTTCAAAAACTTTTCAGGATAACAGCTGGATTGTCATAACATTGAGTATTGGTCAAGCAACCTACATGAACCACTTTTCTGTCTTATTTTGTCTATTTTTATTCCTTTAACTGTACCTTTGCTAGTTGGCAAACTACATGTGTCAGTTTTACTACAGTGACATTTGCATCATTTTCCCCAGTAGGAATTTTGGACTTTGTTGTGGTAGTTCTTCATTTTGTTGTTGAATCATTTAGATTGTGAAAACAAAAGTAAAAGTAAAAAACTATGTATGTGAAATAAAAAAATGTATTTGTACCAAAGTGTCTGACTAAATGCATAAAATATAATCATCTTCTACGCAGCCTCACTGATAGACTTCACATCAATGGTGTAATAATAAGTGTATCATTGCTAATTCCTTTTTTATTGTTGCAGTCTCTAAAACCTCACAGAAACATTCAAAGCATTAACACTGAAAGTGATGTAGTCAACCATGGTTAAGAGATAAATACTTATATGAACAATATTTACTTGCAAATGCCAAAATGCAATGCTAGAAATATTTGATAATATGGTACAGTGATCCAGAACTGCAGTGATCCACTCTAAATGTTCACAATAATAATTAAATTATGTCTGTACAGGCCAACTCAATGAAGCTATAGTTTGTATTTAGTTTCACTTTAACTATCATGGAGTTACTAGCTTATAACATCTTTAACTCCCGTTTCTTACAACAAATAAATTTCTTATTTATATATAATTTTGTAATTCATTTTGTAAGAATTCATACATTTAACTGTGTTGTCACATTATCAGATCCACATTTTCAGTTGTTTTATTTTGACTGGCTGGTTGTATGATGAGAAATGTCAGTTCTGGACATTTTTTGTGTTTTTATTGCCCTATTTGTGCAAATACAAATGTATACTGTGAATTCATTCTTCAGATGGGGATGATGTCTAAACATGTAAACTATGCCTTTGTTATTGTCACTTTAGATGAAAATATGTAATACAACTCGGGTTGTTCCATTATCCAACTTACACAATGTAAATTGAAGATGAAAACAGAAGCAGTTTGCCTGCAAAGTAAAACATGCCCCTTTTTAAAAAATGTCTTGGCTGCAGCAGGAAGATTTAAGATGAGCTGAAAAAAATAAACAAATTACCTAAATGTGGAACACCATATATATATTGCTGTTGCTTTTGCACAGCCTCTGGGTGTGACTGTTACAGGGATATGAGGGTTATAATACTGGTATGTATAAGTAATAACTGTGTATGTTATTAAAAATGTAAGAACCATTGTCTTTTTACCTATACATGATGCCCATTGGCATCGTGTTGGATAATAGTGATTCCAGGCCAGCCAGTCAACTCCTTGGGGTTGAGTGAAACTTCAGTCGTAGAAAAAGTTTATTATTTCAAACATTTGAGTAATTTAGTATCAGAGTAAAACAGATTGAAATGGTCTATAAATAATTTATCAATGTGTTAATGTAGGCAGGGCTATATAAAATCATAGCAAACTAAGTACAATTGTAAGTTGGAATCATGGAACAAGCTTTAGTGCACTGAATTGTATTACATGTCTTAATCCAAAGTGACAATAAGAAAGGCAAAGTTTAGAGAGCATCAGCATTTAAAGAGAAATTCACAGGTGCCATTATGTATGTGCCAAATAAGAAAATTAAAATAGGAAGTACCCCCAAAACTGGCATTTATATTATATAGCTTCAGCAGTTATACTTAATATACTGAACCTCACATTTATGTTGCATTTGTGTCTTGTGATGAAGAGTAAAAGAAATAGCGACTTCCAAATTGGTTCCTCCTCCATCAACTGCAGAGCAACCAAACTTAAGAAATTAATTCAGTTACTTTACTTCACCCTGCTTAACATGTTTTTGTCTAAAGTATATTTGCATGAGACATCAAGAGTGACTAATTTCTTCTTCCACGCTTGTCTAAAGGTAGAGTCTTTAGACTAAGTTTCCAAGCCTGTAGTCCTCTGGGCTGCTTACGAAATGAGAGCACCAAATGCTACAACTTGACCAAAAATACAAAAGAAACAAGGTTAACTTTGTTTTGTAGGTCAAATACCAAACACACCTTTTATTTTGATATCTTTTTTTTTATACACTAAATGAAATGTCTAAAGAATAGAGAAGGTCCACACAATGCTCAGATCATAATCAGCAATTAGCTTAGTGTGCATGTCTGGATTGTGGTGAAATGACACAGAAAATTCCACCCAGGATCTTTGTGCTATGAGGCAGCATAAGATAAGATAAGATAAGATAACCTTTATTAGTCCCACACGTGGGAAATTTGTTTTGTCACAGCAGGAAGTGGACAGTGCAAAAGTTATGACGCAAAAATTAGAATACAATAAGAATAAATACAGTACACAGCTGTACAGAATAGAATAAAATAATATACTATATACAGTAGAATAAAATAGAATAAAAATATACAATAAGATAAAAATAGAATACGAATGCTATATACAACTGAGTAAAAATACAACGATGCCAGAAAAGATTATTGCACTTAGTGTTATTGCACATGTGTGGATGTGTGTGTTTGTTCAGTTAAAGTCATTGTTGTGGAGTCTGACAGCAGTGGGGAGGAAAGACCTGCGAAATCTCTCCGTCCCACACCGTGGGTGCCGCAGTCTCCCACTGAAGGAGCTGCTCAGTGCTGTCACAGTCTGCTGCATGGGGTGGGAGACGTTGTCCAACAGGGATGACAGCTTAGCCGCCATTCTCCTGTCACTCACCACCTCCACTGGGTCCAGAGGGCATCCTAGAACAGAGCTGGCCCTTCGGATCACCCTGTTCAGTCTCTTCCTGTCCCCAGCAGAGATGCTGCCGCCCCAGCAGACCACACCATAAAAGATAGCAGAAGCCACCACAGAGTCATAGAAGGTCTTCAGGAGTGGGCCCTCCACCCCAAACGACCTGAGTCTCCGCAGCAGGTACAGCCTGCTCTGCCCTTTCCTGTAGAGGGCGTCTGAGTTATGAGTCCAGTCCAGTCTGTTGTTCAGATGAACACCAAGGTACCTGTAGCTGTCCACAGCCTCAATGTCCATACCCTGGATGTTCAGTGGTTGCAGTGGAGAATGCTTGTGCCTGCGGAAGTCTACCACCAGCTCCTTGGTTTTACTGGCGTTGATCTGGAGGTAGTTCAGCTGGCACCAGTCCACAAAGTCTTGAGTCAGTCCTCTGTACTCCTTGTCGTCCCCATCAGTGATGAGGCCGACTATTGCAGAGTCATCAGAGAACTTCTGCAGGAAGCACTGGGTGGAATTGTGGGAGAAGTCTGCAGTGTAGATGGTGAAGAGGAACGGAGCCAGAACCGTTCCCTGTGGGGCCCCCGTACTGCAGACGACCCTGTCCGACACACAGCCCTGAGTCCTCACATACTGTGGTCGGTCGGTGAGGTAGTCCAAAATCCAGGTAGTGAGGTGATGGTCCACTCCAGAGTTCTCCAGCTTGTCCTTCAGAACCGAGGGAAGAATAGTGTTGAAGGCACTGGAGAAATCAAAGAACATGATTCTCACAGTGCTTCCAGCGGTCTCCAGGTGAGCGAGGGAACGATGTAGGAGGTGAATGACGGCATCATCCGCTCCAATGCCAGGCTGGTAGGCAAACTGAAGTGGGTCCAGTGATGAGCTTGTTAGGCGCCGAAGCTGAGCCAGGACCAACCGCTCCAGGGTCTTCATCAGGTGGGATGTCAGAGCCACCGGCCTGTAGCTGTTGAGGTCCTTGGGGCGTGAAGTCTTTGGCACTGGTACAACACAGGAGGTTTTCCAGAGCTGTGGGACTCTTCCCAACCTCAGGCTCAAGTTGAAGAGGTGCTCCATCACCCCACACAGTTGGTCCGCGCAGGACCTGACGACCCTCGAGCTGATGCCATCTGGGCCCGCTGCCTTCTTGCCATTAATCCTCCTCAGTTCCCTCCTAACCTGGGTGGTTGAGAGAGACAGGCTGGAGCCTTGTGTTGAGTGTGTATTGGATGCTGTTGTTGGGGGTGGGGGGGAGTGAGCAGGGTGAATAGAGGAGGTGTGAAGTGTCTGAGGTGTCTGAGGTGGAACAGCAGCAGTGGGGGTGGGTGAGTCTGCAGCCGATGTTGTAGACTGTCTCATGGTTGAATCAAATCTGTTGAAGAAATGATTCAGTTCATTTGCCCATCTCACATCCCTCCCAGGCAGAGAGTTCTGCTGTTTGTGGCCTGAGATGGTTCTGAGGCCTCTCCAGACTTCACCAACGTTGTTTTGCTGAAGCTGGTTCTCCATCTTCTGCCTGTAGCTGTCCTTCCCATTCCTTATCAGTCCCCTCAACTCTCTCTGCACCCTTTTCAACTCCTCTTTGGATTTGAAGGCCCTCCTCTTCTGCTTGAGGACAGCTTTAATTTCTGGGGTAATCCAAGGTTTGTTGTTGGAGAAACACCGTACAGTCCTGGTAGGTACGGTGTTATCCACACAGAAATTAATATAGTCAGTAATGCATGTAGTAAGGCTGTCGATGTCCTCTCCATGGTCGTCACAGATCACCTCCCACACAGTCGACTCAAAACAGTCCTTAAGAGCCTCCTCGCTCTCCTCTGACCATCTCTGCACTGTGCGGGTGGCTGGTGGCACCCTGCGCACTAAGGGCTCATACACAGGGACAAGGTGCACCAGGTTGTGGTCAGATTTGCCCAGTGGAGGGAGAGATGATGAACTGTATGCCTCTTCAGCATTGGCATACAGTAAGTCCAGTGTTTTATTGTCTCTGGTTGAGCAGGTCACATACTGGGTGAAGGTGGGCAGTGTGGAGTCCAGTGAGGCATGATTGAAGTCCCCTGATATTATGAGAAGGGCTCTCGGAGATTGTGTTTGCAGTCTGCTGACCACTGAGTGGAGAGTGTCACAGGCTGCATCCGCGTTGGCCGAGGGGGGGACATACGCTGTTATTGCGATAACATGCGAGAATTCCCGGGGCAGATAGTACGGACGCATGCTAACGGCTAACAGCTCAATGTCTCTGCTGCAGAGTTGTTCTTTCACAGTGATGTGCCCAGGGTTACACCATCTGTCGTTCACAAAAACTGCCAGTCCCCCTCCTTTCCTCTTACCGCTCTCTCTCGTCCTGTCCGCTCGCAGCATCTGAAATCCCGGTAGTGTCACGCTTGTGTCCGTGAAACTGTGCCACCGGGGTTTCATCCTTATTTTTTAAAAATAGGTACCGGTCTTAATTAACAGGCAATATGTCACTATAGCAACTCAGATATGATTCAAACCAAAGATTTCTAAATGCACAATTATAAGCCGTGTAAAAAAATATAACAATTGCCAAATGTTTAAAATACATTTCTGTGGATATGTCCACAATAATTTGGTGTTTTGGTGATCAATTTATATTAACTGAATGCATTTAAACTGGACTAAAGCATTTGAATTGCATATGAAAAGCTATTAGCACTTTCTGTTTGTACCCCTCTTATCAGTTATTGACTGATCTGACCACTCTTATTTTCAGACGAATTACTGAGGATAATTTTTTCAGAACAGATGAGAGTCTCAGCCTAATTTGACTAATGCAGTTCTTGGCTCAGAAAATGAAAGACTGACATATTACCATAATTCTAAATCAATCAAATACATTACTTACCTTGGCCATTAAAACTGTGATGACATACAGGTTCCAAAAGCTCGGAGACACTTCAAAAGTTTTTATTTTATCAAGTATCACTAAAATATGTAGGGAAAGATATCTCGTATTTCTTTCTTTACAACTCTTTATGTTTTTTTATAAAGAAACAAACATCGTTTCTAATGTCACATCAAAGAAGATCAAAATACATGTTTGATGTAATTTACTAACAAAGGCATTAAGTCAGAACCCCCCACCCCCCACTGACTTTCTTCCAAGATTACAATGATACTGAACATTAGCAAGTTATCATTATTATTATATCTTGTATAATAAGACCAGAAACACTCTTTCATCCCCATAGCTTGCATGAAATGCTCTGCCCTGGTTTTATTACATCCAATGTGCAACAGAAGAAAACTCTATTAGTGCTGTAGGTACTTAGTCGAACGACAAGTACTGTAAAAAAGAAAACTATAAAGGGAAAGAGGTGGGGTACACCCTGTACAGGTCATCAGTCCATTACAGGGCTCCTGTTGATAATGCTGTATCCAAAATCAGGTCTGGAAACTAGAGACATTTGTTTTGTTTTGTTTTAATATAAGAATGTATATTCTGCAACTGTAGGAACAAGCCCTGAAGCTATGCTACAAATGCAGACACTATAGATTACTAGTGCTATAGAAGCTGTCTCATGAAAACTTCATGAATCATCATATGGTGCTTCTAAACAACTATACATGTAAATTAAGGCCTGCACATACACACACACACATTTCTGTGTCTAAGGCTACGTTCACACTGCAGGCGAAAGCACATCAAATCCCACTTTTTTGACCCTTTGCGACCCATCTATCCGATCATGGTATGACAGTGTGAAAGGCACAAATCCCATATTTTCAAATCCGATCTGGGTCACTTTCGTATGTGGTACTGAATCCGATACATATCTGATGTTTTAGAAAGCGACTGCTGTTTGAATGGTCATGTCGCATTAAATCCGTCTTTTACGTCACCGACACAAGACAGACGCCAATTATCAGCGCCGGAGAAGACATGGCGAACGCTTCCTGGCCATCCAGTGAAACTGTTGGGAAGACAACGATGGAGAAACGTGAATGTTTTATTTGTACTGTATAATCTGCAGATTTTGACAGAAATCTGCAACTATCCTTTGAAGTACCGCTCCTCTCTAAAACAGCAATAAGGATAATTATTAGGCCACATGTAAATAACAAAATAACTTAAAGCAAAATTGGGAAACGTGAAGTCCAAAGCAAGTCTTTATATTAATGGCCATCAGTCAAAGAATACTGTTTGGTCTGGGTCTAAACAGAGCGCGTTGAGTGTGACGTCTTCTTTTGGCCGCTTTGAGGGTTCACACTAGAGCGTGTTTCCTGTCACATTTTATTTGTAGTGTGATTTGATCAAAAAATCTGAATTGAGCATTAAAACCTGCAGTGTGAACGTAGCCTTAATCTCATGAATCTGAAACACCAGCTAAGAATGAATTAATCAATATGTTGTGTTTTTTGATGAAACAGTTGTATTGATGGATGAGGAAAGCTTATCTTTCTAGTCTCTATAAATACACATATCTGCAAAACAAACAGTCCCAGGAATAGAAAAGAAATGGGGGGGGATCATCATATGCTTGCAGAAATCTCTGTGGTTTTTAAATTACATACCACATTTTTGATACGTTACCAGACTCCACAGCCCACAGAATGCAATGCAAACAACTGAAGTAAGAAAAAGACAGCGTAGAAAGCGAAAGCTGTGTGGTTTTGGTTTCACAAGAGAGTGGAGCTGGTTGTAGCTGGAGCCTTGGCTGTGTGTGCTTTCATTAGGCTCCCCGGTGGCAGGCTGGTCTGCCAAATGAGCTCCCATGTGAGCCGACTCCAGTTCCAACCTGACGTCCAAGAATTGTGGCTGGCTGCAGAATAGGAAGGCATGCGTTTGCTGCTATGCATCTTCTATAAACATTCAAGCATTCACTAATATGAAATAAATGTGCATTCCTAATGAAAGACAGCACTCGGTGCTTAAATTCTTTGGCACGTGGAATAAAAGCATGCACACACAGTGCCTCCTCTTCATTATGCCATTGTTGATCTGCTAGAGAAACAGCTTTTTTAGTGTTTTCTCTCAAGACAAAGGTAAATTCAAGGGACTGAGAAAGTGGAAGAGTTATTCCCTTCTTTTTAAAAAGAACCTTTGTCACATTGCAAGACAGCAGTGAAAAACGTCTCCGGGATAAAGGACCAAAAAAAAAAAAAATTATTAGCAAAAAAAACCATTCACAATTTACACCCAATGTTTGCCTGTAAGCCAGCAGTCGATATTTCTTTGTTAGCGTGTTGCTGCATTCTGTAATTATGTTTTTGCCCTTTCTGGGAAACACAGTCATGAAAAAAGAAATGAGAGGAGGAAAATTGAATTCTTTGCCTATGTAACTGTTTAATGATGAATGGACTCATAAATTGAGGCAAAGAGACAAAGTTTTACACTGCTCCCCACCAGAAGTAACAGCAATATTTCCTCTGGTGGAACAGAATAATTGTTTATACAGTTGAAATAGCACCATTGTCCACAAGTATGAATTTTATATGAAGCATTTTATTATTTGAAGTAGAAAATTTAATGATTTATTAAACAACATAAATATCTAAAAGTCATGGCTAAATTATAGAGTAGAAGAGATGAGATCACGTTTAGAGATATGGGCAGGCATCTTTATCTCATTGTGAATCCAAGTGTGATTTAAACTCAATCATGGTTCAGCCTTTAAGATAAGTTTATAATTTGCACTCATGACTAAATGTCATGTTAAGTTTTTAAATCTACTTTTTAAAGTGCACTACTTGTATATATTACAGTTTTTCTTCTTATGGTGCAGCTTCTCCAGATGAGAGGCATATCATTTTTTAAATACCTCCAAAATGATTTAATTAGAACATGGATTCAGACAGATACTCTCTGTGGAAACAAGGCAATTAACAAAAGGCTTTTAACAGTATTTTTTCATTTTATCATAAATGAAAAACATAAAATAGAAAATTTAACCAGGATTAGCAAAGGTGGCGTATTAATTGATTTAATTAATTAAACAACTAAGTAACTAACTAATATATTACTGTTAGCACATTAGTAATAGATCAGGTGAGTTGTCACTGCTACAGTACACCAATTGTCCACAAGTAATTGTTTAATTTGGCAGATCTGAACCTTTGGTGGGGACCTTGTGCTGTTGGGCTTGTTCTGGCACATTCAGCAGAAGCTTGATTGAGTTAAGATCTGAGTGATTTGAGTTAACATATTATTTTGGTTGGACTTTATGTATTTACTATTTAATTGTCCAATCTCATGGAACTGTTAATGATACCTAATTTGGTGCAAACAAAAAACAAAAAAAAAGACATTAGTAAGCAACAGTTTTCATGACACATTCCTTATTAAATACAGAAATAAAAGATGAATGGCCAGACTTTGTTCAAAGTACCAAGAAGGTAGCTCGGATAATTGGATAACTATTCTTTCAACTTGTAGCTCCCAGAAGATTTTCTTTTTTTTCATGGCTGACATTTTAGTTCTTTAGTTCAACATCCTATCTGTCTAAACAACTGAGAGTGAACAGAAATAAATGTTGGAGAATGTGGTGATTCAAGACCAAAATATTCTCAACTAGCTGCTGATTGTTGTTGCTACACTACTTCATTGTCTAGTTAACTTATCTTCTTATTGACCCTTCATGTAGAAAATGGTATGCTCTGTGCTAACCTAAGCTGCTAGGTTCACAGGGTGGCCCAAAATTGTAGTTGCACTGGCTGCTGTACTCTAGCTGTACCATCATTATATGCAAACATTGACCAATAGAAATTGAGACTGACAGGGAGCAGGTGCACATGGTACACATAAAGACCACCAAAGTTCAGTCTAACAGTATCGGCTAGTGTTCTCCAGATGGCAAACTTGTACTGCACTCTGCTTTGTTCAGTGCAGTGGCAGACTTGATTTTTGGTGGTAAATGGACTAGTTCTTATATAGCGCTTTTCCACTCTTCTGAGCACTCAAATTGCTTTACACAACTTGTGCATTCACCCATTCACACCCATTCGCACAAGCACAACTGACATTCACACACATTCATAGTCCGATGAATGCATCGGAGAGCAATTTCGGGTTAGTATCTTGCCCAAGGATATTTGGCATGCAGACTAGGGGAAGCCGGGAATCGAACCACCAACCTTCCGATCAGTAGATGACCTGCTCTACCACCTGAGCTACAGCCACCCGTTGGTGGTACCGTTGTAACATTGAAAGGAACTAAAAGAACTAAAAATGTCTCAGTCTCTTTTCATAAACACTGATATCACTGAGCCAAAAGGCTCCAGACCTGAGCACACAGCCCCACTCCCCCCCATCATCCTGACTGACACCCCCATCACCTCTGTGGACTCATTCCGCTTCCTGGGTACCACCATCACCCAGGACCTGAAGTGGGAGCCCACCATCACCTCCGTCATCAAGAAAGCCCAGCAGAGGATGTACTTCCTGAGGCAGCTGAAGAAATTCAACCTGCCAACACGGACGATGATGCAATTCTACACTGCAATCATCGAGTCCATCCTCACCTCCTCCATCACCGTGTGGTACGCTGGAGCCACTGTCAGGGACAAACAGAGACTGCAGCGTGTTGTGCGCTCTGCTGAGAAGGTGATTGGCTGCAGACTCCCATCTCTGCAGGACCTGTACACCTCCAGGACATTGCGGCGTGCAGCCCGGATCTCAGCTGACCCTTCTCACCCTGGACACAGTCTGTTTGACCTGCTCCCCTCAGGCAGGAGGCTCCGGTCCATTCGCACCAGAACCTCTCGCCACAAGAACAGTTTCTTCCCCTCTGCTGTTGGACACATGAACAATAACCACATGATTGTCCCCGCCACTAACACATGACCCTACGCTGTGTCACTGCATCATTTCATGTTTGGCACTGATCACCACCTGCACTCATGTATATATCTTTCTACGTAGCACTCATAATTCTTATTCTCATGTATATATCTCATGTATATCTCATGCACATATCTTTCTTTCTACATAGCACTTTAATTCTTATTGTCTGCACTGAAGCACCGCAGCAATTTCCTAATGTTGTAAACCTCAACATCTGGCAATAAACCCATTCTGATTCTGATTCTGATTCTGATTCTGAAAACAGCAACTTTGGTATGTGGGAAATTTGGGTTGTGAATGTAAAACTGACAAATCCAGATGTGGTGTGAATAAGGCACAGCAGGACCACAGATCTGTGTTTTGAGGCAGATCTTTATTCATTCTACAGGGTGGGCCATTTATATGGATACAGCGTAATAACATGGGAATGGTTGGTGATATTAAAGTCCTGTTTGTGGCAGTGAGGGGGCAAACTCAAAAAAAAAAAGTTGTATCCAAGATGGATACAACTTTTTTTCATCCAAGATGGCCGACTTCTAAATGGCCACCACCCATCTTGAGGAGTTTGCCCCCTCACATATACTAATGTGCCACAAACAGGACTTTAATGTCACCAACCATCCATCCATCCATTCGCTTCCGCTTATCCGTTTCAGGGTCGCAGGGGGCGCTGGAGCCCATCCCAGCGGTCATAGGGCGAGAGGCAGGGTACACCCTGGACAGGTCGCCAGTCTGTCGCAGGGCCAACACACAGGGACATTCGCACTCACATTCATTCGCACATTCACACCTAGTGACAATTTGGATTATCCAACTAACCTATCCCCACAAGCTGCATGTCTTTGGACGGTGGGAGGAAGCCGGAGTACCCGGAGGGAACCCACGCAAACACGGGGAGAACATGTAAACTCCACACAGAAAGACCCCGGCCTGATGTTGGAATTGAACTCAGGACCTTCTTGCTGTGCGGCAACAGTGCTAACCACCGTGCCACCGTGCAGCCCGTCACCAACCATTCCCATGTTATTATGGTGTATCCATATAAATGGCCCACCATGTACATGCATCACACCACAACAACGCTCTTTAACACCGCGGGCGTGATCTACAGATGTTGTGCAGTGCGTCCGCATGGCACCACAGACCACGCCCCACCACGCATCCCCTTCGCTCGACTGAGACCGGGGAGCCATCCGGCCGAACCTACCTACTCCCCCCCCCCCACCGGGCTACAACCCAACAACAGGGCAGTGTCTCTGTGAGCACCCGCTCACTGCCGGCTGGACCGGCGTCCGTTGTTCCGGGACAGCACGCGTCTCGCTCTCAGCCCCAGGTGGCGCAGGTCCCCCTGAGACAGCGACCTCTGTCTCCCCGTGCGGAGAATGTGCCCAGCATCTTTTGCAGCCAACAAGACTGTATTCTGTATCAGGGCAGTATTTTGAGTAAAGAGAAACCTAAATGGTATAAAATGCAGCACTTTTCAGTTTTCCTGAGAACATATTGGCTGAATGTATATGTCAAATATAATCAGAAAAAGAAGTCCTTCCAACTCTTCTGTTCTCTGTTATATACTGGAGACTGTCCATTCAAGTTCTGCAAGTTTTGCCTCATTGGGTTTGTCACACTCATGTTGGCCACCCTTGCAGAATTTACCAGCAATTTACGACAAAGCTCAAAGTTAAACTGATCTCTAAGACATCACAACATCAGTTTGGTTTCTTTAAAAGAAATTCTGTTCTGCCTATTCTATACATAAATCATCAATAGCCCCTCTTAGCAGTCTGTTCCCTTCCCACACACTACATGGTCTCAGTGATCCAGTGGAATCTGCTTACCCTTCCCACTTCACTTATCCCTTACTTTCAATAGATGCCTTGGGATGTTTTACATCCCTACTTACCGCTTTGTAACTTGGCTACAAAAGTGGATTCTGCTATTGTAGTATTATTAGTAAACCATTACGCCTCCCTGAGTATCATTCGTAGTGGAACCTATTGCAATGTATTGTGTCAGGAAACCTACTTACAATAACCTCTCCTTTCTCTATTTTTTTCCTATTAGTCACTTTTTCACATATAAAACATTTTTGAATCTAGGAATGTGAAGAGAATTTACATTTTAACTGTTGATACAATGATTAAAACTAAATTACATTCTAACAGACACTTTTGTTTAATGCATTTTGAAGTGATGGGAACAAAAGATGGAATTTTTTTGTCAGTTTTTGAAAGAAAATAAGATGTTAGTAACTGTTGGCATGATGTGTGGGAGGATGTCTAGCCCACAGTAAAAGATTGGCAGGAACTGTGTGTTCTGTGGATTGTTTTTAGTTCATTCGCCCATCACCCATAGAGCAGAGAATAACCTTGACTGAGATGAGCAACCAAAAGGTCTTCTGAGTGACAGTACATTGGTTTATAGGGTATGACCAAAGCTTGGAGATCTGAAGTTTTGAACCAGATGCAAAATGCAGCAGGAAGCTAGTGGAGTGAAAACTTGTAGAAATGAATGGAGAATGTTAAGGTTGAAAACCCCAGCATTCTTGACTAGAAGAGACAAAGCTGTCAGAAACAAACATGTATGGATGACAGCTGGATTAGCAACGAAGCTACTTCATTAAAGTGGAAGAGGTGAATTCCATGAATATAGGGTGAAAAGATTGAAGGCTCACATCCAGGTTCTTTAATGTCTAAAATCAAAGAAGCACAGACATTTGTCATTGTAAGAAAATCTGTAAGCACTGCGTAAGCTCCAGATTCAAATATTCACACAAACATTGTCATTCATAAGGTGCAAATATTGCTTAGAAGGTTACTTGAAAGGACTGGAAATATGATTGTTTCTGCAAATATGATTGTGTCTCAAAATCAGAAAGAGAAAGAAAGAAATTAATGTTTTATGTTGTTGATCCCAGCTTGTATCTGGCAGCCTTGGTCACCATCCTAATTCACCAGTCGATCTGTTTTTCTTTTGTGGCTCAACTTACTCCTGCCATATACAGTATGTGTACTATTAGCACCTAATTCATGTCTCTATTGTATCACTTGCATTATCATTTTTCATTCAGAAATGTTTCTAAAACCACTTCTGAAAAAAAGTGGGACATTGTATCAACTGAAGATAAATACAGAATTCAATGATTTTCAGATCTCATAACCCCATATTTGAATTATATAAGACATAGAAAACAAAAGAATTGTGAGACGTTTCATTTATTTATTTATTAATTAAATGAAAAAAACAACACATCTCAAAACAGTTGGGATTGGACAACAACAGGCTGGAAAAGTACAAGGTGTGATGGTAAGAAATAGCTGGAAGAAAATTTTGCAGCTTATTAAATTAATTAGCAACAAGTAAGATGACTGGGTACAAGTGCCTGTGTGTGTGTGTGTGTGTGTGTGTGTGTGTGTGTGTGTGTGTGTGTGTGTGTGTGTGTTCTGCCTTTTATAACTTAAATCGGATATTATAGTTGTAAGCTGCCCTAGAGCTCCCTCTAGTGGCTGCTTTGGGTTCGGTTACTTTGGGAAAGGAAAAAAATGAGAACGTGAAGAAGAAATAAAAGATGGCGGAAAGTGATACCGTAATGTTATCGTTCTAAGCTGATACGGACCTTAAAATGTTGTTGCCTTGGACAAGATATGTCTGTAAGTATGAGTGTCGATAAAATAATTATTCTTTTGTTTTGTGTAAAAATGGTACGATAATTTGTACATTTGAAAGTTTTATCTTGTTAGCTTGCAGTAAGAGGGTAACAAGCTAGTTTACAATGTTAGTTAGCTAATACAGTATTTTGTACTTTCAGTTTTACGATGGTCAAAGAGAAGGCAATGGTCAGAGGCCATTCTTCAATAAATCAGCGCAAAAAGGAAAATAAGTCTGGTTATTGGAGCATCGTTATCTCGCTGTCTAGCTGGTGAAACTAAGAGACTCAGGGCGAGGACAGCATAGTAAAAAGACATTAGCACAGCGGGCACAACCACGAGGAGCTATTTTCAGCACATCAGTTATGAGTCTACGGTCAGGAAAGCAATATCAACTGGATCTTCCAGAAGAGGAAGAAACACCAGACCAGAGAGAAACAAAACAAGTGCACAACGCAGAGGATATGGAGAACAAGGATAATGCAAGCAACGCAGACACACAGGCGGAGTCTAGACGCTCGCGTACGTCCAAGCGTTCATCCACAAGTTCTGCAGCACTTAAAGCACGAGCAAAAGCAGAGGCTGCACGTGCACAGCTGGCGTATTCAGAAAGAGAAGCAGCTATAATGAAACAAAAAACTGAACTTGAGGCTAATTTACATGTTTTGAGCTGTCAAAAGGCTGTTGCAGTTGCAGAAGCAGAGGTTGCAGTTTATGAAGAAGAGGAGGAGGGACTCTCAAAGAGTGAACTGCGCTATCCATTGGTGGGACCACCCGCCAGTCCAAAACAACGCACAGCAGAGTATGTACAAAAACACTCAGATATTTGCCTTGAAGGATTCAAATTAAAAGTAGATCCACTTGCCTGTCACAAAGCTGCGCGTGAACAATGCGAAATGGCTATGAATGCAGATATAGACAATGACTGCTCACACAGTGCTCAAAAGGCTAATGTTAAAGTGGAACTCCAAACACAACAGAGAGAGAGACTGGATTCCCCCAAACCTTATCCGTACAACACTCTTCAAACATCAACAGAGACACAGGGTGTCCAGGATATTACAAGGTACCTGACACGGAGGGAAATGTTAAGTACTGGACTTTTGCAGTTTGATGACCACCCAGAAAACTACTGGGCGTGGAAGGCATCATTTCAAAGTGCTATTAAAGACTTGCACGTTACAGCTCAAGAGGAGCTAGATTTAATGGTCAAATGGCTTGGAGTGGAGTCTGGTCACCAGGCCAAAAGAATCCGATCAGTCCATGTCTTTAATCCAGCTGCAGCTCTCAACCTTGTGTGGCAAAGACTCGAGGAATGTTATGGATCTCCAGAAGTGGTAGAAAATGCACTGTTAAAAAAGACTGAACAGTTTCCCAAACTAAACAACAGAGACAACACAAAGTTAAGAGAGCTGGGTGACGTTCTGCAGGAAATAGAATGTGCAAAAGATGGAGGATATCTACCAGGCCTCTCATATTTGGACACAGCTCGCGGAGTCAACCCCATTGTGGAAAAGTTACCATATGGACTGCAGGAAAAATGGATTGCAACAGGAGCAAAGTACAAAGAAGAACATAAAGTTGTTTTCCCCCCTTTCAGTGTCTTTTCAAAGTTTGTAAGACAACAAGCCAAAATAAGAAACGACCCAAGCTTTGTCATCACACCTCCTGCCGACACAAGCTTCAAGAAGGAGAAAAGCTTCAGAGGCAGTAACAGGCAAGTGATTAGTGTACACAAAACGGACATTCCTACTAGAGATGGACCGATCCGATATTACGTATCGGTATCGGTCCGATACTGACCTAAATGACTGGATCGGATATCGGAGAAAAATAAAAAATGTAATCCGATCCATTAAATATCACGAAAGCACCTCACAAAACTTGCAACACACCGTAACTCACCTCAGAACGTTAGCATGTCGGAGCAGTATGCATCACGTGATAGAGCGGCTGTGGCATGCGGGACCTGTGGTCTGGATAGCATTTGGAGCTTCGCTAGCAACCTGGCATTTCATCTCCGACAAAGTTATCCCCGAGAGAAGTAAAGCAAGTGTGTAAGTCCATCTCTGAATGTTTGTAAAGCATTCCTGCGTTAAGCTTAACGAGCGACTGCCTCTCGCTCTCCGGCTGCTACTTCAATCGTGAAACTGCTTAAATGATCAGCTGATCGGCTTTTCTGTCGCGAGTCCGTCTTTGTTTTTGGCCCACTTTGCACCAGAAAGAGGAAACCAGCGGGTGAACAACTGTAGCACGTTTAAGCTTGATAAGCTGTTGTTAGAATTTATTTAATATTACTTTCTACTCGAGGATCTTTTTCTACGTAGCTGACGCTGGTAACTGTGCAGGGGCGGATCTAGCAAAGTTTAGCCAGGGGGGCCGATAGGGCATGAACAGGGAAAAGGGGGCACAAAGACATACTTTTCTTTCTTATTCTCATTTAAAATGTCTAGCTTTTAATAAATAATTATCTGACACACAAAGTTTTAATTTGATGTAAAATGAATAGAAGTCCATTACTGTATATAGTAACTATTAAGTCTAATATATATACCCTAGTAAGCTATAGTACTTTGTCCTTTGGGAAGGTACCATCTGTGCAGTCTGCAATTTTGTTGAAGAAAGATGTTGAATCTATTTAATATTTCTTGAAAAATAATTGATTTCTGTGCATTTTTTTTCACACTGCATCAAATTAAGGTTGATTACGTCGATTAAGCATCATGAGGTGGCGCGTGAGGGGTGGTTCCCTATTTTTTATTTATTTATTTTTGTTGTTGCTGGGAGTTGGAACCCTATTAGTTAGGTTGCTTAATATTTACGCTAAGTACTCTTTAAAATACCAGAATAGGGAGGATGGTGTAGGTTTAAGTTTATTAGATTGATCAGTATTGCTGAACTATGAAATATTTTTTTTGTATACAGGTATAACAGAATAGCTTTAGTGTAGTTGTTGTTTTAAACTTGAGTATGAACTTGCAGACTTGCAAAATGCAGCAAGATATTTTAAAAAACAGTTTTGTTGATTAAAAAACACTATATCGGATTCATATCGGTATCGGCAGATATCCAAATTTATGATATCGGTATCGGTATCGGACATAAAAAAGTGGTATCGTGCCATCTCTAATTCCTACAGACACTAGTTCACCTCAAAATAGTTACAGCAAGCCTATAGAAAGCCCTGACAAGGTATGCCCAATACATAAGAAGCCTCACCCTCTTAAAAGGTGCAAGAGTTTTAGAGCAAAGCCCATAGATGAGCGCAAGTCATTTTTAAAAGAGAATAGAATCTGTTTTAAATGCTGTGGCTCTACTCAACATTTAGCAAGGGACTGCAGGGCTCAAATAAAATGCATGGACTGTGGTAGCGACAGGCATTTAGCAGTGCTACATCCAGGTCCACCCCCTGCTCCAGCTGAGAGCTCTGGAGCTGATAAAGATGATGGCGGGGAGACACAGGATAATGCAAATGCCTCAGTTGTTTCCAAATGCACAGAAGTCTGTGGTGATGAAGATAGCCCACATTCATGCTCAAAAATAAGTCCTGTGTTAGTCTATCCAGAAGGCGAAAAAGAACAGGCTAGAAAGATGTATGCAGTGCTTGATGAACAAAGTAACAAGTCACTAGCTAAGTCTCAGTTTTTTGAGCTCTTTAATATTAAGACACGCTCAGAGACTTACAAGCTCAGAACATGCTCAGGACTGTCAGATAATGTCGGCAGAACAGCAGTAAACTTCATGATTGAGTCAATGGATGGTAAAGTAAAGCTCCCACTCCCAAACCTGATTGAATGTGACATGATTCCAGACGACAGGAGAGAGATTCCCTCTCCACAAGTGGCCATGAAGTTCTCACACTTACAGAAGATAGCTGAAAAAGTACCTCCTGTAGAAGAACAAGTACCTATTCTGTTGCTTTTGGGAAGAGACATTATACAGGTACACAAAGTCAGAGAGAGAATCAATGGGCCACACAATACACCTTACGCGCAGCGTTTGGATTTAGGCTGGGTTATAGTTGGAGAAGCCTGCATGGGGAAGACGCATAAGCCCCCTAGTGTGAGTGTTCTCAAAACACATATTCTTCAGAATGGCCGTGCTTCTTACCTCTGCCCATGTCCTAACATGTTTCAAATCAAACACCAGTTAAACACCACACCTAACCCCAAAAAGGACAGGGGAAACACAAACACCAATCAACTGGGAGAAACTGTTTTTGACAGGACAAAAGATGATGACAAACCAGCACTGTCAGTAGAGGACAAAGACTTCATTGACATCATGGAGAAGGAGGTGTATCAAAATGAATGTAACAGCTGGGTGGCGCCTTTGCCATTCCGCTCTCCAAGACCAGAGCTTCCGAGTAACAGAGAGCAAGCATTCAAGCGCCTCCAATCTCTCAGAAAGACATTGGACCGGAACCCTGAAATGAAAAGACAATATATCGAATTCATTCAAAACATGCTGGACAATGACCATGCAGAAGTCGCTCCACCTTTGGACTCAAACAAAGAACACTGGTACTTGCCATCCTTCGGTGTGTACCACCCACAAAAACCTAATCAGCTGAGAGTAGTCTTTGACTCAAGTGCAGAATTTGAAGGACAGTCCCTTAACAAAGTCTTATTAAGTGGACCCGACCTAAATAACACACTGCTGGGTGTCATTATGCGTTTTAGGAAAGAGCCTGTAGCATTTTCAGCTGATGTGCAACAAATGTTTTATTGTTTTGAAGTGAGAGAGGATCATAGGGATTATCTGAGATTCCTTTGGTATAAAGATAATGATCCCGACCAAGGTATTTGTGACTATAGAATGAGGGTTCATGTTTTTGGGAATAGCCCTTCCCCAGCTGTGGCTATTTATTGTATGAGGCGTGCTGCAGTCGAGGGAGAAGAAAAGCACGGACATGATGCAAAGCAGTTTGTAATGAGACATTTTTACGTTGATGATGGTCTCGCATCCACAGCAACAGTGGAAGAAGCTGTTGAGACACTCACAAGCGCTCAAAAGATGCTGGCACAGTCAAACTTAAGGCTACATAAAATAGCCTCTAATGACCACAAAGTAGTGGAAGCGTTTCCTGCTGCCGAGAGAGCCAAGGATCTAAAAGACTTGGATTTAGAGTTGGACGACATACCCCTGCAAAGGAGCTTGGGGGTACTGTGGAATCTTAAAAAGGACTGTTTTACCTTTCACGTCACCACTGAACAAAAGCCGTTCACCAGGAGAGGTGTCTTGGCCACTGTTAACAGTCTGTATGACCCGCTGGGTTTCGTGTCACCCATCACAATGCAGGGAAAAGCTCTTCTCCGTGAATTGACCTCAGAGCAAAAGGACTGGGATGAATCACTTCCTGCAGAAAAAGAAGATGAATGGAGCAGATGGAGAAGCTCATTGAAGGATCTTGAGCGGCTTCAGATACCGAGGTGCTACCTCTCGTTCTCCCAGGCCATTGCTGTGAAAAAAGAACTGTGCATATTTTCAGATGCCTCCACCATGGCCATAGGAGCAGTGGCATATCTGAGAGCTATTGATGGTGAAGCTTCGAGGACGACTTCAGACCCAAAAGATGGCAGATTTACCTGTGGACAGGCTGACACCAACGCCACCGTTCACTAGTGTAGGACTGGATGTCTTTGGACCCTGGACGGTCACCACACGTCGCACCAGAGGAGGGAGTGCAGACAGTAAACGCTGGGCTGTGCTTTTCACCTGCATGTCCACGAGAGCTGTGCACATTGAGCTCATTGAAACAATGTCAACATCCAGCTTCATCAATGCGCTGAGGAGATTTTTCTGCATCCGTGGACCTGCTCAAATACTCAGATCTGATAGAGGTACAAATTTTGTTGGAGCATGCAATGAGTTGCAAATTGATCACAAGGACACAGAACTAAACTCATACCTGCAAGAGAAAGGATGCACATGGCTGTTTAATCCCCCACACTCGTCACACATGGGTGGCTCGTGGGAGAGACTTATTGGAGTAGCAAGGCGCATCCTAGATGGTATTCTGTTGAAAGCCGTACATGTCCAACTAACGCATGAAGTGTTAAGTACATTCATGGCAGAAGTAATGGCAATAATGAATGCAAGACCACTTGTACCAGTCTCAACAGATCCAGACAAACCAAACCTTCTCACTCCAGCAATGCTCCTTACACAAAAGGTCAATGCATTATCTGCACCAACAGGAAGCTTTGGACCGCCAGACCTCTACTCAAAGCAATGGAAGCAAGTACAGTGTTTGGCAGACTCTTTTTGGAAACAGTGGAAAAGTGAATATCTTTCAACACTACAGCAAAGGAGAAAATGGACTGATGATAAAACAAACATAAAAGTTGGTGATGTTGTGTTATTGAAAGATGCTCTCGCACACAGAAATGACTGGTCCATGGGAAAAGTTGTAAGAACATTTGAGAGCAAGGACAATAAGGTTCGAAAAGCAGAAGTAAAGACTGTGAAAGATGGAAATGAAAAAGTGTTTTTGAGACCCATCGCTGATATGGTTTTGCTTTTATCAAGTGATAAATAAGTGTTTGAAATAGCCCTAAACTGTTCAAAATGTTTATTAGAAAAGTTTGTTCTAGTGGCACAATTATATTGTACCAGGCGGGGAGTGTTCTGCCTTTTATAACTTAAATCGGATATTATAGTTGTAAGCTGCCCTAGAGCTCCCTCTAGTGGCTGCTTTGGGTTCGGTTACTTTGGGAAAGGAAAAAAATGAGAACGTGAAGAAGAAATAAAAGATGGCGGAAAGTGATACCGTAATGTTATCGTTCTAAGCTGATACGGACCTTAAAATGTTGTTGCCTTGGACAAGATATGTCTGTAAGTATGAGTGTCGATAAAATAATTATTCTTTTGTTTTGTGTAAAAATGGTACGATAATTTGTACATTTGAAAGTTTTATCTTGTTAGCTTGCAGTAAGAGGGTAACAAGCTAGTTTACAATGTTAGTTAGCTAATACAGTATTTTGTACTTTCAGTTTTACGATGGTCAAAGAGAAGGCAATGGTCAGAGGCCATTCTTCAATAAATCAGCGCAAAAAGGAAAATAAGTCTGGTTATTGGAGCATCGTTATCTCGCTGTCTAGCTGGTGAAACTAAGAGACTCAGGGCGAGGACAGCATAGTGTGTGTGTGTACATGTTCAGACATCTTTATGAGGACAGAAAATCTGCATGCCATTATACTTGTGGGGACCAAGGGACCCTTATGGGGACATAATGCCTGTCCCCATTACTTTGAAGGCATTTTTGGGCCTCAAAATGTGGTTTTAGTGTCAGAGTTACATCTAGGTTGTAGTTAGGTTTAGGCTACGGGTTAGGTTTAGGCATTTATTTTTGAATGCCTAAACCTAAGCAGCTAGGGAAAGCATTATGTCAATTAGATGTCCTCACTAAGATATGAAAACACATATTTGTGTGTGTGAGAGAGAAAGAGACACAGAGAGAGAGAGACCAGAGTTCACTGTGCCATCCACTAATGCAGTTCTATCATTCAAAGAGCCATATGCCATATGTGATTATGATCCAGAAATGCAGCCATCTTCTCTGGGAGAAAGCTCAATTAAAATGCACTGAGACAAAGTGGAGAACTGTTCTGTGGTCAGTGTTTTGGGAAAACATGAACCCAAAATCCTCTGGACTACAGAGGATTTTGGGAGTCACCGCACCTAGTGCTCCGATTACCACGGGGACCACCGTTACCTTCACCCTCCACATCCTCTCGAGCTCTTCTCTGAGCCCTTGGTATTTCTCCAGCTTCTCGTGTTCCTTCTTCCTGATGATCTCTGTCCAGAAGAGCGCAGTCCTGGGAACAGCTAAGATAGTTCGCAGGACCCTCAAGCTCCCAGGCCTCTGGTAGAGGACCCGAGCTTGAAGGATAAACCGCCCGCAGGGGCGTGCTAAAAATCGCTAGCCCGACGCCCCGGGGCTAGCAATTTTTCCAGTCGGGCTACCAAAATCTATCTCTGCCCTGCCCGTCGGCCTATCGTAGGAAGGAAAAATATATGTCAATGCTTTTGCATTCTTTCGGAAATGTAGCTGGGTAATTATGTCATTGGCATTGATGAGCCACTGTCAATATGTGACATATTGAAATCGCGTTTGAATTTGCGCTTGTTTTTTGCTTTCACTTTGCAATCGCACGAACTGTGTATAGAGAGCGACAGTACTGATTGGTGAGTGATGATAATTTGCGCACCGATTCCTCTGACATCTTCTTATCAATCGTTAGCTTACTATGCAAACATGACAAGTGAAATCTCCTGCAGCTTAAACATGTGAGAGGTTGATCGCGCAGAGAATCGCTGAGCTTATGTGAGTGCGTGTGTAAAAGCAGCAGGATATATATTTCAGTTCTGCTGAGCCAAATAAGACAGGTCAGGGTGAAGAAGTGACAGCCAAAGAAAAGCTTACCACAAAACGGAGAAGTTATGACAAATCAGACTATAAGGCAAAAAGAAAGTGCAGCTTTATGGTTTCATGGACAAAATAATTTCTGTGGCTGCAATATGACGAGCGAAATAACCAGGGCTGCACATAAGTGGTCCGCAGGTGCGCATTCGCTGTCAAAATAAAAAACATGCACAAGATAAGAGTTGCAATGCGTGTTTGCGTACATAAGATTTTCAGGAAGAGGACAGACATTTGTTTAGAACTCTTAAAGATGTCAAAGAAGCTCCTTTAAGCAATTACTGTGATGTTCCTCCACCTCCAAAGAAATGTCAGAAGGAGTCCGAACCACAAAAGAAGCGCGTATTCTCGGAAAAGTAGTTGCAGGAGGTGAGCTGGCTTCAAACAAATGATGAACGCACAGAGATGTGGTGCGGAATGTGCCGTGAAAATTTAATAAATGACAAATTAAAAAGGCATGAACATTTTTTTTTGCATCGAAAAAATTTCGAACCGTGACACCAAAGTATCGAACCGAACCGAACCGTGAATTATGTGCATCGTTGCACCCCTAATATATATATATATATATTTAAAAAAAAAAAAAACACCCAGCACGCCCCTGCGGGCGGTTTATCCTTCAAGCTCGGGGATATTTTGTTTTGGTCCATCCTGTTGCCCTCACAACATCTAAGAGCTCCGCAATCCCTGGTCCAGTTCTGGCACGAGCTCCAACAGGACGCTGTCCATCATCTAAGCATAACCCCACATCAGGCATGCATGTAAGCACATGGGGACCATACAAACTACAGAGCACCGTTCTGAGTTGCTGAAAAATGGACCAGCCTGCAGTATCATTTTTTCACTTTGATTTCTGGGTGTCTTTGAATTCAGCCCTGCATAGATTGATCATTTTCATTTCCATCAAATGATGTGTGGCATCCTTTTGTTCGGAACACATTACCCAGTCCATACAGATATATATAGATAAACAGCATGAGTTTTTTTCCTATTGAGATTTGATGTGTTTTCCTGTGCTCCTGTAAGTCCTTTGAATAGTGTATAATATATTTCAGTACAAATATCTGTGACAGCTGAATTACAGTGGTTGCAGTACCATAAACATATATTATGATTTTGGTGTTCATAAGAACACTATATCTTCTAAAAATGCAGGGAGCTCAGTATAGATCTGGGGCCCGTTCTTCGTACCTCGCTAAGTAAGTTAGCTGGATTTGATTGTTGACGATTTCGCCTGATCTTGGATCGTTCGGTTCCCCGAAGCTCATCCGGGACTTGCTGTCATAGCAACAGAGCCGTAAGCGTAAACCTGCTCGGGAGCAGGTTTACTTTATATAAACAGGATTAGATCGCGGCCACGCAGGTATGTCCGCTTCATTTATACGAAAGCAACAGCGATATTCCACCACTGTTTCACCATAAATAAATAACATCAATGTAACTAAAGACAATGCAGCACTTGATCCATTTATTGATTTCACACAGATACATACAGGTCATTTCCTAAAAAAGGGAAATGTACTATTAACATTCTATCACATGTATGTGATTATTACAGATGTAATTCATATTTCAGAGTAGTAATTGCAAATTACTTTGTGTAATCAAGATGAGAGACCACGGCTATAAAAGCGAAGGTGGATTTGGGAAGCCTGTCGCAGCCATGTCCTGTCCGTATACGCGAGCCACCCATTGCGGAAGGTGCAAGATTGATAAGGAGAGTTTTCAGAATCCAGCGTATATTGCGGGACAGACAGGATCCTTTAGCTCAGCGCGACAGTGTGCTCATAGAGAGATATCGATTTTCCCGTGAGGATACTATTTACTTAACCAACTTGTTGACGAGGGGGTGCAGGACCACCACCTGTCTTTTTTTTTTGCTCTGCCCTTTTCTTGGTTGCTGTTATGAACAAACAGATTATTTCAGGGTCTCTTTCCAAGAGACGAAAAGCAATATAAGTGATAAACATTACCATTCTGTAGAATATTCTTATATTTCACTTTTACTTGTTCCCATGTTCTAGTGGGTCCTGTTGTGGCTCTAATGTGAAAGGGGATATAATATAACATATTATAATATAATATAATGTAATATAATATTGGATAATATAGTGTGATATGATAAATCTACCCTACCGCCTACTGGTGTTGGCCAGAGGGGCCGATGGCGCGATATGGCAGCCTGGCTTCTGTCAGTCTGCCCCAGGGCAGCTGTGGCTACAACCGTAGCTGCCTCCACCAGTGTGTGAATGTGAGTGACTGAATAGTGGCATTGTAAAGCGCTTTGGGTGCCTTGAAAAGTGCTATATAAATCCACTCCATTATTATTGTTATTATTAAATTACTTACGAGTTTAATTTGTCAGCAACTTTCTGCCAGCCCTCTCTCCTTGCTTTTGCAGCCTTTGCAGTGTTCCCTTGCGTTCTGATTAAACTCTGAAACTCCTGAAATCCCTCACTCAAGAGTTCTTGCTCTGCTGCCGAAAAATACCGAGCCGAGCGCGCTCCATCGACATTTTCGCCGACCAATCAGAGGGTTGCCGATCAATGTTTCCACTATCGATGCGTAGCCCCTTTTACGACACCCAGTGATGTCACATTACTGCGTCCAGCTGTACTAATCGTCAACAGCAGGTGTGTTCGGGGAACCGGATTAGCGAGCTCACGGTTAGCGCGATGGTTTGGTCTTGGATGTGTCATTTGATCTTGGATGTAGTGAGCGACGTACGAAGAACGGGCCCCAGGAATAAGAATTGTTGACAAAAGAGTACACTGCGCAATGGAGTAGTTGAGCAGTTTGCAGGGTGACAGCAATCCCTGTTCGACATATATCCAAGCTGCTGACAAATAAATGAAATTGAATGTTCCAAATGTGGAAAATAAAACTGAATTTCTGCTGACATTTTGAATTGATTGCACTGAAAATGAGCTGACCCCACCTGTGCTGTGGAGAGATAAGAGATTTACAATGCACGCTGGTCTCAGTCAGCAGCTTTTGTCCCATGTAAATTGAATACAACATCTGGGAAGAACAATACAGTTTTACCCTGTTGTCGCATCGCCTTTCTTTTGTAAAAAGGAAGACTTCAGGAATCACTTAATTAGTCTTTGAGATTCAGTTCTTTCCTGTACTATTTTGTGAAGGGCCACCAGACCATGTCACAACTCTTCATCAAAGAAGATCAAAGCCACATCTCTGGCCTTTGTTGTTTATTGCATTAACTTGCAACCCATGTGATACATCTCTGTCCCTCAGTGCTGTCCCCTTTTAGCAAAAGAGTGAATTAAACTCGACTTGTGTCATCATACGCAATCTGTCTTCATTTGTAAATGCGTCAGAGGCAGTTGTTACTGTATTGTGAGCTGAAACCAAGCAACAGAGTTTGCCACGGCTCGTTCATACCATCAGGGTTGTTGTTTAGACTTCAAGGTCTCTTACAATACCACATCTTTTCAGCAATGCATTTGTCACGCTGAGAGAGGAGGAGAAAGCAAAGTTGTCAGTTCATGATGTGCGTCGAGCTTTTTTATCATGACTGCAAGGTCAGATTATTCCATATAAATTAGACCGTTACAACCCTTTTTATTTCAAGCATTCTTAATTCAGCCTGTCTAACACAGAGGAAACTGAATCATCCTGGCAATGACAAAGATCACACAAAAAGAAAAGGAGTGATGATCCACCCAAAATTCAGAAAGCTGTCAGTTATTTAGCCTCTGTGTGTGTGCTTTGACTTTCAAACACATGAATCCATCTGCACCTGCTGTTAAACTGCTTTATAAATTTTAATGTCAGTGTCACAAATATTGGTATGGTCTCTTAGAGAGTGACATTAGAGTGACGTTTCTGATTTCCAGGCCAAATGAGTGAACAGTTGTGAACAGTACATTAACCGACAATTACCTAGTAAACAAACATCATTTCTGTATCAAAATGCAGATAGTATTGAATACACACATACAAAATGGGAATCTGGTTAAACTGTAAAATCTCTCGCACAGTTTCAGTCAGAAGATAAGTTAAAATTTGCACAATTACTACAAGAAAGACAGTTGCCTAAATTATGTGAACCTGAATGTGATGCTGCTGTTGCAGTGTTTGTCTGGACCCTCCGACAAAATCCACAGGAATGTCTGATGAGGTAGAATTCCTAAAGGAGTCAGAAAAAACAGCACTTGGGAGCACTGCTGTCTTGAAGCAATGAGGTCCTGTGTTCCTATCCACCAGCTGACTGTGGTCTTTCTGTGTAGAGTTTGCATGTGCTACTGTGATGCAGTACAAAACACAATGAGTTGTGCGCAAAAATAAATAAAAAATAAAATTGTAAAGTCAAATTAAATGCTTTTGGTGAAAACAACAACCATTACAAAAACAACATGTTTTGTCATCTGAATGAATGAAAACTTCCATTCTCGACCTCATAGTGTCTTCATAGTGTCAACCTCCTTAAACTGTCTTTGCTTGATCAGAGTTACAGCACAGGGTTTTTGCCAAAGAAGTACAACATGTGGATAAGTGCTCATTCAAGTTGTTCTAATCCTTGGCTTCTGCCCTAATAAAATCCCTTTAATGGGAAATTATCATAATCTGAAACTGTTGTGTGGCAGTAACATGCTGAGAGGTGGGAAGCTTGAAGTTTTTCTGTTGTATGCTTTGATACATTTCAGCTTAGACAACACAATAATCAGCAGTATTGTGTTGGTGATTTCAGAATTCTTCTACAGTTAAGTATAGGTTCGGTTTTGGTTCCTCACAAAGAAGCAGAGACAAGCATTCACACCTACAGACAATTTGTGTGTCTCCTTATCCTCCGCGTCTTTAGACTGTGGGAGAATACCCAGATGGACATGAAATATGCTGGCTGTAAGGTGACAAAGCTAACCACTGAGCAACCACACCATAGTAACATTTAACCCGAGATGATTAAAAGTAAATGTATCTCTCCTGCTGCTCCTTGTACCTCCACTTTCCTACTTTCCACTGAACAGAGTAAAAGAGTCATCCAATCCATTTTCCTCTCCACCACGTAGTGCTGTTAGCGGTGAAACAAGCTGTTGCTCTCTCTTTTTGTTGTCTCGTTTTCATTACAAGACAGATTCTTGGCATTTTCAAATAATCTTTATCTTTTGTTTCATTGAAATAAACGTAATACATCGAGAGTAAAGTGTTTTATTCCACATTCAAGTTTGTCACTCAACACAATAGCTGAACCAAAACTGAATTTCCTGTAGACACATTATCAATAGAGATTTTTGACAGCAGTTGATGTCTGGCTGAGATGACATCCCACATGTTGTGAACTCCTGTTCATATTAAAGAACAGTGTTTTTAAAAGAAAAGAAGTTAACACTTTTTTGTTCATGTTGTTGAACTAACTAGAATGTACTACAATGCGGTCAACACCTGGCCATGTTCTTGTGTAAGAGATATAGCACTTCTTTTTGCCTCTGGCTGGTTAAACAATCTCTAAGTTTTATAGAGAATGGTCTTAAAAAGAAAATATCTAGTGAGCAAGAATGCCTTATTCATGGAAGAGGTCAGAGGAGAATGGTGAGACTGCTTGATGCTGATAGAAAGGCAACAGTAACTGAAGAAATTAGTCTTGCAGCAAAGGTATGCAGAAGAGCACCTCTGAATGTGCAACACATCAAACCATGATGTAAATTACATGAGGGTACACTGGGTGCCACTCTGCTCAGCCAAGAATAGAAACCTGTTCTTGACTGACAGGACAGCTACGATGGGCTCACAAATTTGGACAATAGAAGGTTGGAAAAACATCGTCTGGTCTGATATATCTCGATTTCTGCTGCAACTTGGGACATTAGGGTCAGAATTTGATGTAAACAACATAAAATCATGGATTCACCCTGCCTTGTATCAGTGATTAAGGCTGCTGCTGGTGGTTTAATAGTGTGGATAATAATAATTTATTGTCACACTTTGGGCCCCTTAGTACCAGCTGAGTATAATTTAAACACCGCTGCCTATTAGAATTGTTGCTGACCATGTGCATCCCTTTATGACTTCGGTGTACCCATTTTCCACTGGCTGCTTCCAGCAGGATAACACGCCATGTCACAAAGCTCAAATTATCTCAAACTGCGTTCTTGAACATGGCAGTGCATTTCACTGAACTAAAATAGAGCACCTTTGGGACGGTGTGGAGTGGGAGATCACATCATGGATGTTCTGCTGCAACTGTGTAATGGTATCATGTCAATATGGAACAAAATCTCTAAAGACTCTTTCCAGCACCCGATAAAGCGATGCCATGAAGAATTTTAGGTAATAAGGGGTCCAACTTTGTGCTAGAAAGCTGTTCTGAGTAGATGCCTGAATGGAAATATAGGAAATCTATAGAAGATAAATAAATATGCTTTTTGTGAGACATACAGGTGATTTTAGGGCACAGAAAGTTGTTTGTGAAAAGTGCAATTATAATCACAAACAAGAAAATAGCTTTTTTCCCCTCAGAATGATTTGTACACACAGTATTATAAGGGCATGGTGAAACACACCGTACGTTTGTGGCTTACTCATAAAAATAGAAGAAAAATTACTTTGATTATAAAGATGTGTATGTGTGAAAAGGCTAGTTCATTCCATGTCTGCCTTGTATTTGATTTCTTGGATTTAATGTCACATGGAAAAAGGGTGAACAATTTATGTGTTCACTTGAAAAACAAACTGTGCCACAAATAATTAGTTCCCCTGGGGGAAGTGGTTTGTAAAATGCCCCCCGCACTTCAATTTGGATTCGTTTTCACTTTATTTCACATTTTCACTTGAATTTTGAAACCTTTACACCAATTAAAGTAAGATACTGGTTGGTTTTAAAAAATCTATTTTTTACAAAAGAACATTTCCCAGCCTCTGACTGCATACATTTTTGTAACCTTGCACTATTGTTGATTGTGGCAGGAAAATCACTATAATGTGTGGTTCTTTTTCCTTCTTGCAGTGACCTGGTAGTGCGACTGTTCATTAGTCAAATGAGGGTCACCTGTGCTTGATGCCTTGTTGCTTTTAAAGGCTGGCCTACATACTGTCATGGTCCTGGGCCATGTGGGCCCAGTATTCTTAGTTTTCATGTATTTTTGTATTTTGTTCCTTATTTAGGCCATGTTTTCTGAGTTGCCCTGTTGTGTTGTTCCCTAAGTGTTTTCCCTTCATGGCTCTCTCCCCCCTGTGTGCCCTCTATGTATTTATGAGCCCTCGTCTCCCTTTGTGGTTGTTTCATGTTTCCCCAGCCTGTTACGTCTGTGTTTCCCCGTGCTCTCTCTCTCCTCCTGTCTGAACCTCTGTGCCTGTACATGTCATGTTCAGTTCACCCCGCCCTGTCTCGTTATGATTATCAGTGTCACCTGTGTTCCCCGTGTGTGCCCACTTTCCTCGTTTACCCTCTGTGTATTTCTGTCTGAGTCTCCCTCTGTTCGGCGTCGTGTTCTCCCTCATGTTGTGTGTAATTCTCCCCGTGGTTCGGTTCCCTTGTACAGTTCATGCTTTAGTTTTCCCAGTTTTAGTTTATTTGTATTGCCTCCCGTGGCCAGCAATAAAGCTGTGTTTTTGAGTTTATCCCCGTGTCTGCGAATCTGCATCTTGGGTCCTTCCCCTGCCTGCCACACAACGTATCATGACAGAAGAACACGACCACAACATGGACCCAGCAGTTCACAACCCCTCCGCGGACCTCCAGTACGATCTGACCATGTCAGACCCAGCGGACAGTCCGGACGAGATTGGGGAGGAGCTGCAACGGCTCTGCCGGCTCATGACGCGCATCTGTGGGTGCACGGACCCCAGAGTGGTGTCCACCGGGTTGGCGGCCATTGACGCAATCCTCCAGCAAGCGCCACAGCTCCGGCGGTTTCCCCAGCTTTTTGAGGCGTTCGACTCTCTGGCCCCCCTGAAGGAGGAGCTTCGCGCCCGCACGCTGGCCCAGAGGGTGTTAAACGCCGCCTCCGCACCTACGACTCCGACCCGCAAACGGTTGTCGTTGCCGCTGCCTCGCGAGCCGGAGGCAGTCAGAGTAGGGACTCTGAGGCTCACCGCTGCACCGCCATCAACTCACAGTTCGTCTCCGCCACTGTCAAACTACATAGCCCAGCGCACCGAGATGGTGGAGGCCACAGATTTCGACGACGATGAGCGACAGCAGGTATTGCTAGCCTTACGGGAGGACGAGCTTCGTTGGAAGCCCTGGCTCATTTCAGAGGAGGAACTCACACCTGTTGCACCGCCTCGGACCAGCCGCTCGCCCTCCCCACACTGCTCAGACTTTACTTCGCCTGCCTCTTTTCTGGCAAGGATGTGGGCGGACGACGAGGAGATCGCCGCCACATCACCCTCTGCTTCGGTGACTCCAGCATCCATCGTACACACTTCCAGAAAGAACCGGCGTCAGCGCCGCCGTCGCGCACTGCTACGTCCTGTCTCGCCCTCCACGAAGCGTCCCACGGACGCTGTGGGGGTCCTGGACGTCGATCACGAGGGGCAGCAGCACGCCGCAGGCGCACAGCTAGTGGAAGAGTTCGGGAGGGAGCCGTGGCTCGCTCCTGATCATGACGAGCGCTCTTTCCGGGGGACTCGACTGGCTCTTGGGGGTCCCCGGAGTTGCCAGGGACTTCCACCGCTCACCCCGCCCGCTTCCACGGATAAAAAGAAGCGGCACTCTCGCCACCGGCACCCTGAGCCTGCCATTTCTCGGACAGTTTTTTCTGAGCCTGCTCCTTTTCCTGCTCGTGTTTCTCCTCCCAGGTCAGTTCAGTTAGCTCCCTCGCAGCCACCCTCAGTTCAGTTAGCTCCCTCGCAGCCACCCTCAGTTCAGTTAGCTCCCTCGCAGCCACCCTCAGTTCAGTTAGCTCCCTCGCAGCCACCCTCAGTTCAGTTAGCTCCCTCGCAGCCACCCTCAGTTCAGTTAGCTCCCTCGCAGCCACCCTCAGTCCAGTTAGCTCCCTCGCAGCCACCCTCAGTTCAGTTAGCTCCCTCGCAGCCACCCTCAGTTCAGTTAGCTCCAGTGCCGTCTGTAGCGCAGGCCCCGTTAGCTCCAGTGCCGCCTGTAGCGCAGGCCCCAGTAGCTCCAGTGCCGCCTGTAGCGCAGGCCCCAGTAGCTCCAGTGCCGCCTGTAGCGCAGGCCCCAGTAGCTCCAGTGCCGCCTGTAGCGCAGGCCCCAGTAGCTCCAGTGCCGCCTGTAGCGCAGGCCCCAGTAGCTCCAGTGCCGCCTGTAGCGCAGGCCCCAGTAGCTCCAGTGCCGCCTGTAGCGCAGGCCCCAGTAGCTCCAGTGCCGCCTGTAGCGCAGGCCCCGATAGCAGTACGGTCCGCTGGTCAGCTTAACATCCAGCCAGGGGTCTCAAATCTCTCTGGCTCTGCATCAGCTCCTGCTGGGAGCTCGGATGAGCTCATCCAGGACTCCGCGGCTCCCACGCCGCCATCTACCTCGTCAGCTGGAGGGTCCGAGGGGCCCGTTCAGCCTCCTGTCTCCGCTGGAGGGTCCGAGGGGCCCGTTCAGCAACCTTCCTCGTCAGCTGGGGGTTCAGGAGAACCGCACCAGCCTCATGCCACGTCAGCTGGAGGGTCCGAGGGGCCCGTTCAGCCTCCTGTCTCCGCTGGAGGGTCCGAGGGGCCCGTTCAGCAACCTTCCTCGTCAGCTGGGGGTTCAGGAGAACCGCACCAGCCTCATGCCACGTCAGCTGGAGGGTCCGAGGGGCCCGTCCAGCCACCTTCTGCTACGCCTGGCTCAGCCTGTGCTTCGTCAGCTGCAGCTCCGGCCTGTGCTTCGTCAGCTGCAGCTCCGGCCTGTGCTTCGTCCGCTGCAGCTCCGGCCTGTGCTTCGTCCGCTGCAGCCTCAGAGCCTTCATCCTCTGCAGCCTCAGAGCCTTCATCCTCTGCAGCCTCAGAGCCTTCATCCTCTGCAGCCTCAGAGCCTTCATCCTCTGCAGCCTCAGAGCCTTCATCCTCTGCAGCCTCAGAGCCTTCATCCTCGCCCGGTCCGGCCTCTGCATCAGCTGCTCCTGCTCCGCCTGGTCCAGCTCCGGGCCCAGCCTCAGAGTCTTCGTCCTCGTCTGGCCCTGCCTCAGAGTCTTCGTCCTCGTCTGGCCCTGCCTCCGAGTCTTCGTCCTCGTCTGGCCCTGCCTCCGAGTCTTCGTCCTCGTCTGGTCCTGCCTCCGAGTCTTCGTCCTCGTCTGGTCCTGCCTCCGAGTCTTCGTCCTCGTCTGGTCCTGCCTCCGAGTCTTCGTCCTCGTCTGGTCCTGCCTCCGAGTCTTCGTCCTCGTCTGGTCCTGCCTCCGAGTCTTCGTCCTCGTCTGGTCCTGCCTCCGAGTCTTCGTCCTCGTCTGGTCCAGCCTCCGAGTCTTCGTCCTCGTCTGGTCCAGCCTCCGAGTCTTCGTCCTCGTCTGGTCCAGCCTCCGAGTCTTCGTCCGCTGCAGCCTCCTCAGAGCCTTCGTCCGCTGCAGCCTCAGCCTGTGCTTCGCCTGGTCCCGCCTCGACTGGTCCTGTGCCCACCGGGCCTCGGCCAGTACGCCTGACACTGGAGAGCCGCCGCCGCTGCCTTGCGCGCGGCCGGCCCCCTGAACTGCTCCGTCGTCGTCTCCTTCGCCGCCGCCGCTGCCTTCCGCGCGGCCGGCCCCCTGAACTGTATATTTCTGTCTGAGTCTCCCTCTGTTCGGCGTCGTGTTCTCCCTCATGTTGTGTGTAATTCTCCCCGTGGTTCGGTTCCCTTGTACAGTTCATGCTTTAGTTTTCCCAGTTTTAGTTTATTTGTATTGCCTCCCGTGGCCAGCAATAAAGCTGTGTTTTTGAGTTTATCCCCGTGTCTGCGAATCTGCATCTTGGGTCCTTCCCCTGCCTGCCACACAACGTATCATGACACATACAGCATCTTTTCCACTCAACCAAACAATTCAGCCCCCCAGCATGAGCCCTTCCTTCTTGTAGTCTGAACTATCAGAGTTACTACACCTAGATACACACTAGGGTACACCCTTTTAATATTTTTAACACTATTATGTTGGAGCTCCTGAGTGCAATTTTTCTTCCATATTTACTTGACATGATTTCAGTTTAATAAACTACAGCAACAGCTCTTTAATCATATTCAAAGGCCAAGTCAGGCAGTTCAAAAGTGCACATTAATAACTAGGGAACTCCGTCATCAAGTTTCTGGGTCTGAGCCTGCCGGTGCCTTTTCTTTTTAGATTATACACGATGTCTTTTTTTCTCTTCTCCACAGCTTTTTTCCATGTTTCCTCTATTTGCTTCCTTCCACATTTCCGACACGCATTTTAGGCTACTTGCTGATTGCAGTGTCTGTCTTTTAGTGTGTTATTTGGCCAGCCTCAAACACTATAACCTATTCTTACCATAAAGCCATTCCCAGCATACTTCCACAAGTCCATCCATTTAAACATGAAATAGAATTTCTAATTGCTCTGCAGAATAGTACATGCAGCTTTTACCTGCTCTAACAACAATATCAGCAGGAGGCATTATTTGTCTCAACCTTCCAAAACCGCTACTGATCACTGTTGGAAAATAATTGTTTTTGAGGTGACACAGCTTTGAATGGGTTTGTTCTCTGTTTTTATACTGGAATACATTTAAGAAAGGATATTTTGGCAGTCAGTATGGACAGGAGGATCCGTTTAACAAATCAAGAGCAGACCCCTTTAATGCTTGTTTATGTCCACTGACAACTATACCAAGATCATTACTAGTTTTGTTTGTTTTGTTTTTTTGCCTTGGTCATGCATTCAATTAAATACCAGTGACTGGCCAACATAACTACACACAACTGTGCTGTTGTTTAACAGCACAGTTGTGTGTTTTTTCCAATGCCCATTCAAGCAGAGCTCTCTATTATAATGTTCAGCAAGACAGTGTGTGGTGAAGTGATTCATGTGGAGCAGTTAGATTCATGTCGAGTTACATGTGTAGCAGTGAACTACAGTAAGTGATACCATCCGTTTGTTTGTTTGTTTGTTTGTTTGTTTGTTTGTTTTTCCCTCTCAGAAGAAAGCAGTTTGTTAATTTAATGGGACGTATGATGACATCATATTCCTTTTCAAATGAGTTTTCCCCATATATTATAGAATCATCATTTTGAATTTGTTTTCTCTATTTATTGTTTGACAGTGACTTTGCAGAGTCATAGGTAATGGTGGTAATAGGTATGTATTTACTTTCTTTATAAATATTGACCTTTGGCAGTTGCCCTGGCTTTGGTAGTAAAGACTTGTTTATCTTTTGTTCTGGAAACTCACAATTATCTTTTTTCTACCACAGTGTAATAAAGCTCCACAAGGGATTAACAACACTGATCCTCTTATGTAAATGTACAACATAAGTACAGCTAGTGTTTTATTCTTGACCAACCTTGCTGCTGAGGATGGTAATTGATAAGAATTTAGCTATTCCAGTTCCATTATCAATATCACTCATCAGTTCTCTTTGGGTTCTCAATGGCTCCGTTTTGAGAGTTGTCACCTCTAAACGGCATATCTAAGACATTACATTTGTAAAAAATTAAGTACATGCTGTGTAGTGAAATGTTTCTGCATGTTGGAGGTATTTCCGCTCTTTTTTGTGATCATTGTTGGTTATTACTTAAAAAGAAGTAATGTATTATAGATTACCCATTTATTTTCTTAAAGGTAATACAGCACATCCTTAATTACTCTCAGAAGAAAGGGTTTTTTGTAATTCAACTCGTTACATTACCTTCACATTATCTCATAATGTCATTTAACAATATAAGCCTATAGACCACAGTCCCACACACCACACAACTCCCTATCCTAATAAAGACACTCATGATATTTCTCTTAGTGTTTAGGTATGAACACAAAGCCAACAACACAAAGCAAAGATGAAAACCAGCACAAAGAGATGTCGGTAATCGCTCAGCTGTTATATCTCTTGACTAGCTTGACTAGCTTTCTTTCTTTCGGATTCTTGACTAGCTTAGCATTAGCATGCTGTCTATGCAGGTGTTTGCAAAGAGCTGAAGTTGTGTTAGCAACATAATGCAGTTATTTCTGTCCTGGATGCAGTTTGAACCTTGCCATCACGCTGTCATCCTTTTGTGCAATAATGTAAATAAATAAAAGTAAATAAGGTAATGTACATATCCACAAAGTAGGTTGTTCTATTCCCCTTCTCCAGCACATGAATTGAAATTGGCTGATTCTAATGCAAGTGGAACCAATAAGTGCAAGTAGACTAACAATTCCAAGGAAATGAACTACTGTGAACTGGTTCTCTACAAGAACTACAAGACTGTGGAAGACATTTGAGCACAGTTAACTGATTATCATGTTCAAGAAAGTAGTTTGAGATGATCTGAGCACTGTGATATCATGCATTATCCTGTTGGAGGCAGCCATTAGAAATTTATTACACTGGACAGCTGGACAAACTATGCTTGACTTCTAAAAGACCTAAAGTATGCCAAGAAAATATCCCCTACACTATTACACCACCAGCCTGAACTACTGATGGGCAAAACAGAGCCATACTTCGATGCTGTTTATGCCAGATGTTCTGACAGTTGTGGCACCCAATGTGGTCTCTGCTGCTGTACCCTATCTGCTTCAAGCTTTGTGTTGTACATGCAGAGATTTTTTAAGCAGTCTGACCATTCTCCTCTGACCTCTGCCATCAACAAGGTATTTTTTCCCAGAACTGCAACTCACTGGATATTTTCTATTTTCAGATCATCTCTATAAACCTTAGAGATGACTGTGCAGGAAAATCCCAGTAGATCAGCACTTTCTAAAATACTCCAAAAACTCCTCAAGTCATGTTAATCACCTTATTCTGGTAGTCAGTTTGCACTTGAGCATGTTGTCTTGACTATTCCTCATGCATTGAGTTGCCTTCCTGTGACTGCCTGATTAGATATTTAGGTTAAGATGCAGCTGATCACAAAGTGGGCAATGGGCATAACCTTGGGTTGTCCTCTTCTGTTACTTGAACAAGATATGGGGAGCAGCTCTGTATTTGCCCTCAGTGGTTTAAAGCTAGCATCACATTAATTCTAAATTTGGCAAAGTAGCTCACAGACATGATTTCTAGGCAGATCACCGCCTCACATTTAATCTGTTTCTTATTCATTTGGTAATATAATTCATATTTTGCTATCAAACGTCCACCTCTACAGCTGAATGGCTGTGATTAATTATGAAAGAACTTGTAACATGCAGATAAAATTGTCTTCTACCGCCTATAGTGGTAGAAGACAACTCTTTAGTGGCATGTGGATTCTTTCAATAACCATTTCCATGGGTGAGAACGGAGCAAATTCAGATATTATGTTTTAGGTCACATCAAATTTGAATGGATGAAAGAAGTCCCAGACTTGCATGTATTTCCCTATATACTGAAGACAAATATGATTTATTGTGACTGCACAAAATTCAGTGTGATAGTCATTCTCATGTTTTAATTCCCACTTTGGTGTTGTGCATTATGGGTTTTTAATGACACCTCGGGCGCTTTTCCACTTTTCAGTGAATCATCTAATGTGGCTGAAGACATCACAGCTGTACGGTAAATTGCTTTTTTGACTTAACTGTAACTTCACTATTACCATCAGACTTGTGTACATGCTATTGTCAGACAACTGTTTTACTTTTTGCTTGATTTTTTATTATAATGTAATATTCAGAGTTCTCCAGTGGTATAGAGTCTTTTGGTGATAATGATACAAGAAAAAGAAGTAGCAGAAGTATCTCTTAGTTTAAAAACTGTAGCTATATTATCCATTTAAAGAAAGCTCTTTGATTATTAATAAGTGAGTGAACGCAGCACAAATTAGCTGAACTCCTGACACATTCCTCAGAAGCCTGAGAGCCTTAGAAAATGGTTTAATAATTTCCTTTCTTGTGCTTTTGTAAGGATTAGTGATGCACTTATTTTGTTCACATAGTGAACCACATATCTACGTATGTGTTATATTTTTTTCCTCCCATTCACCTACACAAATTTTAATAAAAAGGTTCAAACGCACTTTGTTCTTCTCATTTTGATGAAACTGTGAACAAATTTTAAGACTCTGTTGTCTGAGATATCTAACATAATGTTAGTTTTTGTATAACTGCGTAAAAAATAATTTATTCCACCGCAATGTTTTTTAAAAAGGAAAACAATATTTTATAACTCCTCACATTAAGTTTCAAACTAAGAGCTGTGAAATCTCAAAATATATCTGGCAACAGTTTCATTTAAGATTTTGTTTTTGTTTTCTGTAAATTTATTAATAGTCTTTAGGTAACATGCACAAAATTTCCATGTCTTAAAACACCCTAATCTAGTTGTTATTAATTGTTATCCACTTTTTCCCACATATGCAGTTCAGAGTCACAGTGGGGCTGGATACACCCTGGACAATTCTGTGTCAGCCAGTCTGTTGCAGGGCTGACACAAAGATAAACAACCATTCATGGTCACATTCACACCTGCAACCAATTTAGAATCACTAATAAATTTAACAAGCATGTCTTTGTGGGATAAAGTTCCCAGAGAGAACCCACACAGGCACAGGGAAGTGTGCAAATTCAGATGGGTACAGGACCTTCTTGCCGTAAGGCAACAGTGCCAATAGCTGCAACACTATGCCACCATTTTATTAGGCCACTGTGGGTTCTTTGGGGGGTTTTTTTTTTTTGAGATGCCCTGTATTTGGACATAATATAGTTGATAATGAAATAATATAATGATTTAATAGCACGACTTCTCTAAGTGGACACCCAGGTTTAATAAAAAGGGCACAGGGTACCAGCCTAAAGCTTTAATATATGGAACCTTCATCTCTTTATAATCCAGCAATGCATAAAAAACCCTGCCAGACAGGCATCCATGGCTTACAGCCATTACTCTTAAACTTGTCAAAAAGTACCTTTAAACCTGCTTAATAATAATAATAATGGATACTTTATTGATCCCCATGGGGAAATTACTTGTTTTTCTCTGCATTTGACCCATTCACTCAGTGAAGCAGTGGGCAGCCCACTAAGCAGGCGCCCGGGGAGCAGTGTGTAGGGACGGTACCTTGCTCAGGGGTACCTCAGGGTAGCCGTTAAGTGGATTCGAACCGCCGACCTTCCGATCATGGGGTGACCACTTTACCTACTGAGCTATCCTTGCCCCTTAATAAAGCAAACTGACAACCTTGACATCGAGAGAAAAATTAATGTTCAGCTGTTTTCAAAGAAGGTGTTGGTCAACTTCAGCTTGGCCACTGCATCAGGTGAAGTTCAGTAAGTTGGGTATACTTCTATTGCTGAGGCAGGTGAATGACCCCAAGGTATCAAGGTAAATCTGACTTAAAAGATAATATGCCTTTGGAAAGGTCCAATCAGAGTCCAGACCATAAAGATTCTGTGGAATTCCCTCAAGGGTCGTTCACAGCAGACAACCTAAAAATAAAAGTGAATTGAAGCAGTTCTGTAAGGAAGAATATTCCAAAGTGATTCCTGAACTTTGTGTAGCAACCAGAAACACTTTTTCTTGAGGGTATTTCTCTCAAAGGAGGTTTGAGTAGTAATCAAAACAAACAAGGTGCAGTTGCATTTTTAAATATTACATTGCATTTGGCTTTCAACTGCATTATGCTTGTCTGCTCTTGTTACATAAACAAACATATGATCACAATTTACAGGTAGTTAACCTATAAATTCCATACGGTGCTAATACCCAGTGAGATAATTCTAATATACGTGCACACATCTTTACACCACTGCTTCCCTTTATATCTTGGCCACAAGATATAAAGGGAAGTATAGCTGTATACAGCACACACTATGCTATTTCTATTCCAAGGACCTTCTGAACCCTTTCAGGCTAAATTTCCTTTCAGACAAAAACCAGCACTGTGTCATGTCGTGAGCAGAAATCTAAGGAACCAACCACAGAGAGAAAGGCCTCTTGTGCAGCCAGATCAGAGCTTAACTATCAGGCACCCTGCCAGGACAGCTGCACCCGTTTGGAAGACTTGCAGTCATTGCCATGAGGTACCTTTAGAGAGGCGTTTGATTCATGAATATTGCTGCCTAACCAGAAAGATGAAGCAGAAAGAGGTTTAGACTAGTGCAGAGCAAGGCTGCCCACAGCTAGAGATGGGAACACCAGGCATCATGGTCAACCAGAGCAGAAGACAACCTTTTTCTAGTTCAGGTTCAGTAGCTGGTCAGTGTTGTAAAGCAACTTACAAAGGATCATACTATGATAGCACTTCTTATATGTTAAAAGAAATCCACCCTATTGCTGACCATATTATTTCTGGGCAGTTACTGGTTTCAGTTCTTTTTACATACCTGAAAACAATTATTTTAACAGCCATATATTTTACTACTTTGAGGAGATAAATGTTTGAATTTTCAAATTCAGTGGATGTGATTCCTGCTTGAGCTTGTGAATTAAATACTCTGATATCTTTTGATTGCTTTTCACTGGTTACCACTTAAATCATGAATACAGACAGGTTGTTAAATGCCACAAAAAATGTTACATTAATTGAATTAATTGAAAAAAGAACCCCATAAAATTTTACTGTGCTTTATATGTCCTGTATCCAGAATGTTTTAAACTCATGTCTGTGTGGTGTGCATTTGCTTTGACTTTCACAAGAAACCCAAATTAGCCATTTCTTAAGTTGATCTTTCATACATTATATTTTCATCCAACAAAGCTATAACATCTACCACAAATATGTAAACTGTGAGCAGTGGGAACAGAAATTGTGTGACAGCAATATTAAATTAGCGGTGTGGAAGTGTAATATTCCACTCAACAGTATTATAAAATGTGATGTCATATTCTCATTTTTCAGAAAGAGGTCAGTAATATTTCTATTGACTTAAGCTGAAAAAGGAACTAACAGTAGTATTTTTTTCATACAGTCAGCTGCGTGTTCTGTGTTCTTCTTAAATAAGCATGTTGTGATAGTCTTCACATCACAGTGGATTTTCCCCCTACCATTTTTACTTTCATGTGAATGCACATATTCCTTAAATGTGAAATATTCAGTCTTCTCATCACTGTGTCATGTTGATAAAAACTAAATCTGTGCAGCTTTCTACTTCACCATTTTACTGCTAAAAATCAGTAGTATATAAACTCTCCAGGAGGCTGGGTTATGTCTATCACTCTTTAAAAAATAAATCTTTTTATTAAGGTAACTGTGCTTAAAAAACTGTAAATATAATTTATCTTTGAAGCTGTTCTGAAGGAGGAACGAGGTTGCTCATTTAAATTAGACTAAATCCACACATTCCATTTGTTTCACTGTGTTTCCCTTAAATGTCTAAGATTAGACAAAAACCCCTGGGTACCACATGAGTTATTCATGAACAGAGGAACTGCACTTGGCACCTAGTATTCAAATGAAAGGAGCATCACAGATGAATACTAAATGGGGAAGTCAACAGTAGTGTCCCAAGAAATTTAGACTCTTTGCAGAAGCTGTTGGATGTGAACTACTGGAATGATTTACAAATATATAAACAAACATTAATAACAAGAAAACAAAAATCCCCAAAATGTTTTACATCTTTGTTAAATTACTGCAGTTAGAGAACAAAGTCAGAAAAGTCCACAGGTAAACACTGTAGGCAATAAAACTAATTGAGAGTTGGTATCTGAAATGCAAAATTGTCTAATGCTAATTATCTTGCAGATCAGACTACTTTTTCTTCCATGCAGAAGAAACCAAAATGTTCAAAAAACATATCGTTTTGATAATTTTGTATCTTCTTTTACTGTGGGCATATCCCGCAGTATAATTGATGAACACACTCACATTTTTATCATCTGCAGTATTTTAGAAAATTATGGTGTTTCTTGACTAAACAAATAAGCATCATTTAAAAACCTCTCTTCTTTTTTAAAAAAACATATCTCATTTGCCTCAGAGCTGAACATAAATTGGGCAAAGTAGAGCTTATGTCCCCATGTAACTCTATGGTCAAATGAGGACTTGGATTCAGCACGAGTAAAAAATAGATACATAAATAAATAAATAAATAACCCCATCTACAAACAGAAAAAGAAATGCGTATCAAAACAGGGCAATATGTTGGGTTTGTGATACTTAAGTGAGATTACATAAATGAAGCCACTCAGATTAAAATTACTCTTTGCATGTTACTATCAGATCTCGAAATAAATGTAAACATATTAATATTTATATGGCTCGTTTTTATGAGTAGACAGCGAATTTGAATAAAAATGCAAAAGTTGAACATAAAGTGCTCTATAATAACCTGTGTGTGTGTGTGTGTGTGTGTGTGTGTCTCTTGACTTCAACACAGAAACAACAAAACAAGATCAACATGTATACATGTGTGATCATTCATGTTGGTAAAATGACATGAAGATTACCAACATGATGCACATAAAAGCATCAAACATACTTGAAAACTGTTTCAAGTTGGCAGGAAAAGCATATATTCATGCTTTCAGAGTTCTAAAGTCATTTTACATAACAAGATGGCGCCAGTGTTCACGGCAAGCCGTCTCCTCCGTTTTTGTTTGTTGTTTATTGTCCTTCTCTCTATGTGCTGCCCTGATGTCTCCACGTTACTTGTCTATGATCGCCAAACTCTTTTGAATCTCCGGCCTTTGGACTACCAGACACAAGATTTTAAATGGAGATCTGACGATCCTCCTCCGCTTTCGAAGGACTTTCCTGATTACCTCCGCCACTTACCATCTACCTTCTCTCAAAGGAAATGTTCACGGAGAAGGGGTAAACGTGGCGGCATCCGTGTTCGTATCAAGGCCCTTTTAAAGTCCTATGTTGCAATAAATGATCGCTATTCTACAAACATTTTGTCATGTATTTCTGCCCTCCGAGACCATGCTAACTTCAGACTGTTCTGTCATCGCTGGATTCGCCCTGTCGGACCTTATGGTTACCTGGACCTCCCAGCTGATCTTCCACCCGGTCGGTGCTGGGTGCGGTCCTCCAGAGGAGGCGCGAATCTCGGCAACCTTCGCCTGCTGCGGCGTTCTCCTACCAGTAACAGTGTGACCACTCTCCGTATGGCCTTATTAAATACAAGGTCACTGACGAATAAGACTTTTATTTTAAATGACCTTATTCTATCGTCGGGACTGGATTTCTTATTCCTGACGGAAACTTGGCTTCGCCCCGGCGAACTTTTTCCCTTCTCGGAGCTGCTCCCACCTGACTATGCTTTTATTAGCTCACCCCGGACCACTGGAAGAGGTGGAGGGCTAGCTTCAGTTTTTAAAAACAAACTTCGATGTCGGCAGCTGCCACCTGTTCTGTACCGCAGTTTCGAGGTGCAGTTATTGGAAGTGAACTGCGTCCCCTCCATCCTCTGCGCTGTGGTGTATCGTCCCCCGAAACTTATTAAGGATTTTCTTCCAGAATTTGCTGATCTACTGGGGAGCCTAGTGCCACGTTATAACCGTATATTAATTGTTGGTGACTTCAACATTCATGTTTGCTGTGAGGACAGTTCGCTAGCTAAGGATTTCCTCGCTCTTATTAGCACCCTCAATTTCACCCAGTGGGTAAGTGAACCAACTCACACTAAAGGTCATATACTTGATTTGGTACTATCTTATGGTCTGGATATTTGCATCACGGACATAGAGGACTTTGGGATTTCAGATCACTTTCCGGTTTTGTTTAATACTGTAGCGAGCGATGTGGATTTGAACAGTGATGGCCCTGTGCGGCAATCGCGCACGATTAACTCCCAGTCAATCGCCCACTTCATTGATGCTTTCCTTGACTCTCCCCTCTCTGATGCTAACTGTAATGGGGTTTTATCAGCGGATGAGCTTGCTAACCTCTTTTATACTACATGCGCTGACATCCTTAATTCTGTGGCACCTCTGAGAATTAAACGTGCCAAATCCTCACAACCCTGGCTAAATGATACTACTCGCGCCCTTAGGCGTGAATGTCGTCGTGCTGAAAGAAAATGGAGGAAAGACAAACTCCACGTCTCTCTGGACATCCTCCAAAATTGTCTATCTAAGTATCAAAAGTCTGTTAAAGCTGCCAAATCTGCCTTTTTGTCTAGCATTATTATGACTAATAGCCACAACCCCCGAGCACTTTTTAATACTTTTAATTCTGTGATAAACCCTTGCACTACCACTTATAGGGATGCCTCCCCTGCTCTTTGTGATAAATTCTTAAAGTATTTCTCTGATAAAATCTCAGCTCTAAGGGCTTCTCATCCATCTCACCCATCATCAGTTTTAGACCCAGTTCCAGCTTCTGAATGCTTGACTGTCTTTCAACAGTTTGAGCCAGTGTCTTATTCTGCTTTAAAAGATATAATTGATCATCTCAAAATCTCTGGTTCCCCGCATGATATTCTTCCTTCTCGTTTCTTTAAGGAAGCTTTACATGTTATTGGTCCTTGTATCTTATCTCTGCTGAATGCATCATTGTCATCAGGTTGTGTACCGTCTGTCTTTAAGCATGCTGTTGTGCAACCTATTATGAAAAAGAAAAATCTTGACCCTAATGCTCTCACTAACTACAGGCCGATCTCTAAACTCCCTTTTATTTCCAAAATATTGGAAAAGGTAGTTCTAAAACAACTTCAGGCCTTTTTAGATGCAAATGGTATTAATGAAAAGTTTCAGTCTGGTTTTAAACCTCGCCACAGCACAGAGACAGCCTTACTTAGAGTTTTTAATGATCTTCTTTTAACTGTAGATTCTGGATATTCTGTGGTCTTAGTTTTACTTGACTTGTCTGCTGCTTTTGACACGGTTAATCACAACATTCTTCTATCAAGATTGGAACATGTTGTTGGTCTCAAAGGTACGGTTTTATCTTGGTTTAAATCCTATCTCTCAGAGAGGTCGTTCTCTGTTGCTATGGGGCAACACTCCTCGGCTTCTGCCCCTATTTATTGTGGTGTGCCTCAAGGGTCCGTGCTCGGTCCTGCTCTTTTCTCTTTGTACATGTTGCCGTTGGGATTAATTTTTAGAAAACATAACATCTCCTTTCACTGTTATGCCGATGATATCCAGATTTATTTACCTTTGAAATCCGATGTGACTGCTTCTTTGCAACCTCTGTTCAACTGTTTGCATGAAGTAAAAATTTGGTTATCACATAATTTTCTTACATTGAACGAGAATAAGACCGAAATCATAGTCTTTGGTAGTCACACTCCGCTAGACCAGTTAGCTGACGCCCTAGGCCCTCTCGCTAGCCATGTTTCGTCCACTGTAAGAAACCTCGGAGTGTTCCTGGATGGCTCTTTTAAACTCGAGAAACAGGTGTCCACTGTGGTAAAAAACAGCTTTTACCAGTTGCGTCAGATTTCCAAAGCAAAGCCGTTCCTTCCTTTAAAAGATCTTGAAAAGCTTATCCACGCATTTATTACATCCAGATTGGACTACTGTAACTCCCTCTACTCGGGCCTCCAACACTCCTCTCTTTGCCGGCTCCAGTTAATTCAAAATGCAGCTGCGCGTCTTTTAACAGGTACGAGAATTCATGAACACATAACTCCAATTTTAGCCAAATTACATTGGCTCCCTGTTAAATATCGTCTAGATTTTAAAATTCTTTTGTTCACTTTTAATATTTTGAATAATTTAGCGCCCAGTTATCTTTCTGATTTACTCCATTCATACAATCCCAACAGGGCACTTAGATCATCCAACCATAGGCTCCTAGCACAACCTAGGACTCGAATGAAGTCGAGAGGCGACCGGGCCTTTGCATCCGTGGCACCCAGACTCTGGAATAACCTCCCCGTTCATATTCGCACTGCCGAGTCTATCCAGTCTTTTAAATTACGTCTTAAAACTTATTTTTTTACTTTGGCTTTTGATTCTGTCTAGTTGGCTGTTTTAGCTTGTTGCGTTGTTACCTATTGTTTGTTGTCCTCTTCTATTGTTTGTTTTAACTGTCTCATGTTTTTATTGACTGTGAAGCACTATGGTCAACACTGTTGTTTTTAATATGTGCTATATAAATAAATTTTGATTTGATTTGATTTGAAAACGCTGTTATTTAAACAAACACTTTGACCTTTGGCCACAAGGGGGCAGAAAACATTCTGCGCAAATCAACTGCTCAGATGTTAGACCATAGCTTAAGATTCTGCCCAGATTTGGCTTTACTGATAGTTGACATCAGTTTAAATGAATCATTCATTTTTAATTGTGTTTGTTTAAAAGAGAAAAAGGTCCAATTTCCATAATCCTTTATTTTTTAGTCTTCTCCGTGGTCTACACCAACAGCTAGGAAAATTATATTCAACCTGTTTGACTAAACTTTTTTTGTTTTGTTTTGCTTTCTTTTTTTCCACCATCAAGCTGTTAAATATGTCTGCTTTTAGTTTTGGTCTGCGGAGGCAGTCTGCAGGAGGTTTTGATGCAAAACAGCTGCCTTACTGAGACTAAAACGCTCCATAAAGTTAGTGATTTTTGTACTTAGGTGTCAAAATTGTGGATAAATTGGTTTCAAAATCACAGTAACAGTGTGGTTAAGATCAGCGGCTAAGGTTTTAACAATGGGTGCAAACTAATCTCCTATTGCTGAAGTGATCCATTTGTGCATATATCCTGCCATCCGTCCCTAATCTTTTAGTGATATCCTCCCACTTTTCCCTCATAGGATAGTCATTATTTGCACAATTGCAAGAGGTGACGAAAGGTGACATACAATATGGGGAAACATGGGTCACAAAGTTCATGTTAAGCAAGCTGCTTTTTTTTGGGGGGGGGGTTTAAATGTGGACCGTCTCAAAATGAAAAATAGGAACAAATCCACAAAGCTGTAATGAGTCCTTGGGGGTTAATTCACCAGGAACATTGGACAGCATTCTGGCAGTTTTTTCACATTGTTAGTTTGTCCAGGGAGTCTGTAATGACTGTAATAATAAGTCTGAAAATGCCAGTCTCCTAAAATTGGCAGACATTAGCCTGTGAGAAGAAACTGGTTCCGTTAAATAAAGCCAAGTCTCTTTTTTAAATGTATTTATTTTTTAATGAAGGCAGTTTAGTTTGGCACACAGATGTTTTTGGATTGTTACTGTTGTGATGATGAGTGGCTGCTCTGTATGGTGCTTGTTTCCATGGTGTTGTATTCTGTTGTAACTTAAACTCAGATGGGCCAATTTACACAAGAGTTGAGAACTTCTGCCCACACAGTGAGAAATGTTTTGAATGGATTGTTTGTGTCAGGTTTTTTTTTCAGTAAAAATCCAATAACCCTATTTATGATCAATGAGTGATTCTCCTTCAAAATTACAGAAAAGTGGCTATATTGCAACAACACTAAGCCATTGCTTTGAGCAAGGCAATATCAAAGCAACTCCTTAATGTGCAGGTGACAATACCCTTTTATTTGTCAATATGTCTGTGTTACACAGTGCACTGGGGCCCAGAAGGGTTGATGTATGGATCAAATTATCAAGAAGGAGATTAAATAAATCTGTTCAACTTTTACGGGCATGTATTTTTGTCAGCGAGAAGATAAAGCTCAGCAATCCTTTGTAAAACAAAGACTTGGAGCTGGGTTTACTCCAAGAGTGACCTGCATAGGTTGGAAAAAATGGGGGGCATCTATTGATTTTTACCTCACTATGTCAAGGTCATTGAAATGACTCTGTAATTGAAGTTCTTTAATGGACCCACTAAAATAGTGTGGGGTAGATGAGAGGGTCCAGAGACCAGCCTGAGGAGATAACCCTCACTGCTGGCCACTGATGTATTGTCCAAGGAGTAGGCAATAAAATGTAATATGTACAGAGATTAAACATTTAAATATGTTCATATTATGTGGGAGAGAAAAAAAATGCTGATTCAACCTACTGCGCAAGAAATGAATGAATTCATTAATTTTCTGTGCTTCCATAGTCCTTCACAAGGTCACCATAGATCTTCAGTTCAGACAAGCAAAAAGAATTCACTTGTGCTGCTCAGTGGAGAAGCACATTTAATAATAAGGTTTAGCATCTTGCTGTTACATCTAATTTATTGATTCATTCACACACATCCATATGACTGATGTCATCACAGTAAGCTTGAAATTACTAAAGTTGGTCATAATTTTAATGGATTTAGAAGAAACGAAGCACCGTCAAAGTTTAGGAAATGCTTCAACTGTTGCCCTCTTGAGTATTTTGATAAATTGATCTTTACATGAAGTGTCGACCATGTTTAGCATTGTTGTTGGTTTCAGTATAGACAGACACCATACTGTTGACTGCCCACACCTCCACTGTTACTCCACTGTGTGTGTCTGTGTGTGTGTCAGCCAACCTGTATATATCATGTCTACATTTCTCTGCTGGCAAACCTGTTCTGCAACATCTAATCATAAAGAGTATATCTATCCCAGATATGGAACCCTGTCTATACCAGATCATTCTATCATTAGCACCGTGGTCACGTTGGGCCAGCTCTCCACTGAGTTCTTCTGGTGTTTTGTTTTTACAAGTGTTAACCTACTTCTCTCTGCACCTCTGATTTTCTTTGTGTGCTCACCACCTTCTGATTATCTCTAGTTCAGCATCTTGCTGTGGCATTTACACTTGCTTGGCTGTACACTCTGCCTAGCTCAGTAATCACTTCTCAGACAGTATTAACGCAACCATTTTTACAATTAACCTTATATATATATATATATATATATATATATATATATATATATATATATAATTTTTTTTTTTTTTTTTTTTTTTTTTTTTTTAATTTGTTGTAACTCAAACCTAACAGTAAATGTGACAGAAACCCAAAATACTACAAACATGACCATCTGTAATTTAAAATTATTTGTGAACACTCTATTTCCAAAAACAGATCTTAGCTGATGAAATAATAAAATGAAAATTAAAACCAAATAATAAAATTACTTGGCATGTAAAAAAAATTTTCCATTGTTTTGTATATGTTTTGTATAAGTATTAAAAACCGTGATTCATATTTTTTCAGATCATACTGAGTCCTCACAAAAGCAGACTGTTGGTTTTCTTTTGCCTGTATGAACATTTCATTAGGATCAATTTTATTTAGCTCAATTTAAATATACGGAGTCCTTCTAGAAAAAATGGATGTAGTCAGTTTAAACCATTGTATACTTCCTTTTAAAACATATTGTTAAATGTGTTTGGAGCCTATGTTGTAAAAGGTTATGATAATTGGTCTCAACTGCTTTTTGATTGACAAAATTAGACAATAACACCCCATTAAACTTCTTGTTTTGAAACTTTTAAAGCTGTGCAGTCTTAAAAAAAGAGTTTTCACAGGACAGTAAGCACACCTTTACTCACTCATTCTTTTTCAGTAAGAATTAAGAAAGTAAGCAGCAGCCAGGTGCTGCTAATCAAATGTTCTTGATCAAGAGATCATCAGAAAGTGTGATCACCTTTGAAGCAGAAGTTTTGACAGCTTGATGGTCTGGAGCATTCAGATGCATGTTAACACAATGTTACAATCTTTCCGGAGGTGGACGTCACAGCAAATTCAACCTAAGGTCAGACCATGCAATATTCAGAGAAACTGCCACAATCCTAGGAGCTGCATCTCAGTTAGCATGTTAAATGTTAGAGGATGGCAGTAGAATTTGAAGTAAGAAAGGATTGTGAGGACAAAACCCCGTCTCTGTAGAAAGACCATGGCAACATGGTTTAGAAAAAAAATACTAGATTTCTGGGACAGTAAACACTGGACTGAGGTGACCTCAATGAAATAGGTGGAGTTTGATTTTAGCGAAGTGAAGCAATATGCATTATAGCCAAACACATTACACCAGCACAAATACCAGCTATCAAGAACTGTGGTGGAGGGGTGATTTTTGCATAAGCGTGACCTACAGTAGGTATGTTGCAGTCACTACTTGAACTCTTCTTTATGCCAAAACATTCCAGAGTCAAATGTGAATCCATCTGTATAAAAATTTTAATTGTAGCAGAATGTGGGTCATGCAACGCGACAATGATCCTAAGCCGGGGTTGTCTAACTCCAGGCATCAAGGGGTGTTGTCCTACAGTTTTTAAATGTGTCCTTGATCCAACACAGCTGATTTAAATGACTAAATTACCTTCTCGACATGTCTTGAAGTTCTCCAGAGGTTGATAATGAACTAATCATTAGATTCACGTGTGGTGACCCAGGGTGATATCTAAAACCTGCAGGACATTGGCCCTTGAGGCATGGAGTTGGACACCCCTGTCCTAAGGACATCAGTTAAACTACAGCAGAAAGTTTTTCTGGGCCAAAAGAAAAGACTTGTGGTGTTGTAAAGATCTAAACCCAACTGTGATCTGAGGTGGGACCTTAAAAGAGCTGTGGATAAACAAATGCTCGCAAATATCAATAAACTAAAACAAAAAGAGTAAACAGAGTATGCCTAGGAAAAAAAGAGAAAGCCAAAAGTCTTCCACAGTGATGTGGAGTGATGGTTGTACAGAAAAGGATTACTTTGTCATTGTTGCTAAAGGTGATTCTACAAATTATTGAATCACAGTTTTGCAAAGGCCTGCACAGGCTTGTGAAAACGTTCTTGTGCATGTGACTGTATGAGTTTGTTGGACTTTATGCTGACATACCATTAATTATCAGTTTAACTGTAGCTTAATTTCATGACGTAATATCATGTACATTTTCATTCAGCATTTGAATGCTGTAAATCTACAGGAAGCGGTGCCTGAGGAAAGCGGGGAGGATCATCAAGGACTCCAGTCACCCCAGCCATAAACTGTTCAGACTGCTTCCATCAGGAAGGAGGTTCTGCAGCATCCGGTCCCGTACCAGCAGACTGAGAGACAGCTTTTTCCATCAGGCCATCAGACTGCTGAACACGTCATAGACACCTCAGCTTCACTACTGGAACTTCAACATTATGCACTCCACACTGTATATAAATGCCACTTGTTTTGCACATATTCAACTCTGTATATTTTATATATTTTATTATTATTATTATTATTTTATTTTATTTTTTTACTATTTAATTTGTAAAAATGTGTATATACACACACACACACACACACACACACACACACACACACACACACACACGTAGGAAAATATTTAGTATACACATCCAGAAATGCATACACTATTATATATTGTACATATATTTATTAGTTTCAGGTTGGCCATTCTTGTATTTTGCTCGTTTGTGTTGTTGTGTTTGCACATCTCTGTTGCTTGTGGGGCTCGCACACAAGAATTTCACTCGCATGTGCTGTGCCAGTGTGCCTGCACATGTGATGTGACAATAAAAAGTGATTTGATTTGATTTGAATCTCATTGAAGCCAGTGCAATATGTCTCACAGCTGTTCTATGTTAAATTCATAACCTCCTTTTCCTCCTCCCTGTCCTCATCTATTCTCCCCACATCTAACTTGTCTTTTTATCTCTATTCTTTGCACAAGCATTGTGTCCTCTGGCAGTCTAAGTAGCTCATTGTTGTGGGGAGAATGCTCTCTCATGGGAGCCATAGCCAGTCAAGAGTGGATTGCCTCAGTGAGATGCATTTTTACTTTGTCTGTCAGTTGTGATGAGGGATAAGAAACACTCCTTTCATTTGAGACTTCCTGAATCAAATATGGGAATTGTGAAATGCCTGATTAAAATAAAACGCACACACCAAAAAGTATTTTCATACAGTTGTTCAGGGAAGAGCTGTGAGAAGATAGGATTATATAAAGTCCCAAGATGATGTAAGACCATGCTTAATGTATATCTGAGGAATCTATGTACAACGTGCTTTATCAAAGTCATTGTCCACTAAATGTGAAATATTGCTGGCCCTGTAACATGTGTAATGGTTTTTGCTACGCTCTTTGTTACTGCATCTCAGCAACAGTGTCAAAAAGAAAAATCACTATTATTTAATCAGCTTTGTCAGAAAACAGCAATCTGCTTCTGGTCTTGATGTTAACGTTCTCTAAGCCATACAATGCACTGAACATATTATTTAAAGTTTTTGGACTAGATGGCGGAATATGAAAGATTCCCGATGTTTACATCTTACACCGGACAATGAAGGGAGTGGTTTGATTGGAGAATTTGTTTTCTAGTTAACTGAGTGTAATTTAGTAAAACTCAAAGTGGTGTTTTAAGTGTGTTGTCAAACCAGCAGCAAGAAATAAGAAGGGATCTTAAAAAAAACTTTTCCAGAGATCCCACATAAATGCATACCTTGTGATGTCTAGAAATGCAGGGCTGTATAAAACTCCCCTCCCTGATTTTAGATATTTAAGTGCCCAACTGTCCTTAACAACTTTCAAATTCACATATATAAGGCATTGTTTAGACAGCACATGAATCAGATTTGTTTCTCAAATAACATCTTTAAGACAGACAAAGCCACAGTTAATTGCAAATAACATCAAATTGGTGTGCATAGACACGAACAACCTCTCTGCATAGGCTGTTCTAAGACGATACTAGTTTCTTACATGCTGCAACACGTGTTCTGATAAATTCCCTGGTTCTGCTAGGTTTCTCCTTTTTGCTCGAGCCTTCTTCCAAATCCCAGAAGAGAATTTATTTTGGCTTCTGTCCAATCCACAAGTTCTGTGTTTGCCTTCTTCTGGCATAGGTAGTGCTCTGCACGTTCCCTAGTTTAGATTTTAAGTTGCCTGTCACAATTACAGTTTGAGCTACCTCTTCAGTATTTGAGGAAAAATAGCATTTCATGTTATTTTCACAGTACAGATTTTTATAATTAACTAAGTGTCAATTTTGTCCTTTATTTCCTCTCAGTTATCTGTTCAGTTGGTTTTAGACACTTGTATCAAGCACAAACCTTAAGGGTAAAACAGTTATGATTTGTATGTATATATGTGGAAAACATTAAGTTCACAGAAGTTTCTTTTCCAGTCCTCACTTCTTTTTAAATGTACTTACCTTTCAATTAGTAAATAAAAGCAAGTCTTGGCTTGTACAGCTTCCTGGGAGCAAGCAAAATTACAATATCAGCATGCGCATTTTAACCTTAAATTACACAGTCGGAGGCAAAACTAAAAGCATGTATAAAACTAGTTATTTTATTTTTCTGAATATATGCTTTCTTCATTGCATTTTTGGTGGGTTGTTTTGTTTGGGTTCATGCTGTGAAATTACAAATGAATCTCTGCTTGGAAACAAAAGATGTGTATTTATTTGAACCGTGCTTACCTGATGCATTTATTAACCTGCTATCCTGTAGGGAAAACCAACACAAGTCTCATTAGTTCTTAAAAACATTAGCCAAGTTCTACTTTGTTACTGACTTCATGCAGTTTAATGAATGCATGTTTACTGTACATTTCTAGAAAAATATGGAGAATTGTAACGTAAGATATACTAGCAAGTAAAATGCTACTAGTACATTTTGCTGTTGTTTTGAAAGAAGCCTCTAACAGTCAACAGAATCAGAAAGAAAGGGGTCATTGTATATCTAATTTTACTTGCTGCAGAGGTGTGAAAGCCCACGAGCTACCCCCGCTTTGAGTGTGCTCTTTCCCCATTCTCCCAGCCCTGCAGCAATCCCCTCGGCAGCCAGCAGGGCCTATGTGACCCCTGAGTACTGGCCAGTAAATGAACTTCTCGTGAAGAGAAAGATTCTAACACAAAGGGATTTTAAAGTGGGTTCAGTCAAAGAAGAGGAGCAGCTGCATGCGCTGCGAGTAACTAATCACAACACTCGAGTTCTTCTCGAGACCGAAGGTACCAGACTTCACCATGGAGCTGAAAACAATCTTAAGGGAACAGAAATCAATGCAACACACTGAGCCAAAGATCTATGTATGACCTGCTTTTGAAGCACTGTTGTGTTCTAAAATACTGAAAGAGCTTATCTCCCACCCTTCTGGGTCTTTTTTTTTTTTAACTTTCAGACCATTGTCTTGGGAATATGTGTTAGTACATTAGTCCAAAGAACAAAGCAGACATCTGATTGATGGGTCCAAAGCACTGATGAACAATATGTACACTATCAAACCTTCAGTTTCACAAGCCATTCCATGTATCCAACATTTTGAAGCGAATGCAAAGGCTTTTTTGTTTTAATAGCTATGAAACATCTATTGTTCAGATATTTCCAAGTACTTTCAATCTTCCCCGACTGCATAACATTTCTGAAAAAGCTTAAATGCAAGTTGTAACAGAAAGAGCTTCATTCTCAAGTCATTTATGCAAAGACAAATTTCTGCTTCCTCCAAATTATTCAAGGAAGTTACACTTAAATTTCTGCAACCAAGCATCACACCAGGATGCATCTTTTTCTCAAACTAGATGAATTAGCAATAAACAATAAAAAGCATCACCTCCAGCTCACTAATGACTACCCATGATCCTCTCCTCCTTCCTTCACAAATTTCACTAGGGAGTGGGAGAGTGATGTGGGGTGTGCCTGACGTTTTTTGTTTACCCTTATTGCTTTTGCTACCGAAGACAATATTATTATCTGCAGCTGCAGGCCTCAGAGCACACAACTTGTAAATAATAAACCAAGCTGGACAGAAGCCTGTGAGGCCACTGCTAATCCTGGTATTATTCTACTTTTATTGTTGCTATTTGCTCATTATTTCTCATCTCCTCTGGCTGAAGACAGCCAGTTAAATTATTTTCACCCCATTGTTTTCTTGTGCCACAAAGGCCAAATTAGCATTGAGGACAGGCAACATTTAGAAATGCCTTTTATTCCTTTTTAGCCCTCCTTTCCTCACTCTTGACCCATTTAGGGCCCACAAGGCATTGCAAACTGTCACTGTGGGTGTTAGTAGATGCTGTAACTTCTGAACATAATCATGAATAATATTTTTTATTATGTTTTAATTTTCAGCATCCTTCCATTTAGGGAGAATCGGGAAACTGTAGGTAGTAATCTGGAGATTCAAGTTATAACCCTGTTGGGTCTCCGGTGGAGGTTTGGGGAGAATGAGCGCTACATAAAGCTAAGTCAGATTGATGCTTTGCTCAGAATCCAATTCCAGTTGTTATAATCAGCATTTGTACGGGTGATGTCTGATCCTCCAGAGAGCTGCAATATTCTGCATTTGCTGAGAAGGGTAAGATTTTACAGAGTTTTGACTCAGTTACATCCTTCTCTCTCTGACAAGCCCGAGGGCAAAACTTGTTTGCTGCACAATGTGTTCATTGTAGCTATGATGGCACCTAAAGATGTTCAGCTAATGAAATGGCTGCAAAGCTTCTTAGTGTACATGGAGCATTACTCCTAGAGAAGTATGAAGAAATACTGCAGCTTTAATTACCACTTCAAATTCTACAAACCAACACCAGGCAGAATTACGATCATTAAGCCTTAGAGAATGACAGATTTCACACATCAAGTCTAATTGCAGATCTTAAAGGAGAACATATGTGAAATACAGTGTATAAAGCAATTTGTGGCTGCAGAAGGAGCTGTTCAAAGTCTGATTTTTGCCCTGTCATGTGAGTCATAATTGGAACTGAAGTCTCCTTGGAAAAAAAAAAAATCTGAATGTAGAGCTAGATAAAAATAACGACGGGGGGAAAGTTACGGAACCTCTGTAGCCTGCTCACCATCTCTTCTTTTGACATTCAAAAAGCTACCTCTCTCCTAGCATAAAACACTGTAGTCTCCAATCAAACCGTCAGTGATCTAGACATGTTGTTCTATGTGTCAGGTTTTGACACAAAAAACTGCTAGTAGGCTCTTTCTAGTTCTGCTGCTTTAAGTTTGATCCTCTTCCCCGTTTTTTGTTAGCTGTCCAAGATCAAGTCTGACATTGTTACTCTACTAAATGTGAAATTGGTAGAATTTTCTTTTGGACGTGTTTACGTCTACTGGAGGTTACTGGTGCAGCTTGAAAAATGACACATCCTATATACATTTAGTCTTTATTTTTCAAAGTGTTGCTGTTAAACCTTGTGCCAGGCTGCCTCTGTGACTGTTTCAACTTACAATATGCACAAGTAAAGAAAAATGGGTAAAACTTGGTCTCAAGTGGTTTGGAATCACGATGGGCGAAAAGCAGCGATGACAGCTTTCATTAGTCAGCAGGTCTTTCAGTTAGAAGAAACAAATAAAGTGCTGAAGAGCTCAGTTTTAATGGTGATGAATAATCCCTCGGGATAGTAGGGACAGAATTTTTTTTCTTTTTTCATTGAACTGCACTCGCATAAAACAAAAGCAAAGCTGGTAGATTATAATTACAGCTGGATAAGTTTTTTCTGCCCGTCCAATAATACTATCAGCCAGAGCAGATTCTTAACCATATGAATACTAGCTAATGCCACTCATGAGAGTCCTAGGTTATGATGACCTCCCTCTGTGTGAGATCACAGCTCCAGTAAAGCAGCAATTTACAGCTCTGAGTGGCTCCCCTGTACTCAGGTATAAGATGCACAATGAGCATTGATTTCCCAATGCTAAGTGCAGAGCACATCTAGAGCCTTGGGCTAGTGCTAACTGCGTGACTGTGAAGCAGTGCACCACTTGTACAGTGTATGAGCAAAGAACAAAGATACACTTGGGTAATTTGCATGTGTGCATTATGAGCTAAACAACCTCTAATCAGATTGAAACAAAGTAGGATAAGATAGATTAGGCTGCTTGAGTGAACAATTATTGCTGCTCACTTTTAGCTTTTGCATTCATCAAAAATGCAATGCCAGACATTAAACAGGTGGCTCATTTTAAGTTCTCTTCTTTTTCATCGTTTTCTTTAACAAAAAATAGGCCAAACAAAAAAAACAATAAATAATTGTGTAAAGGCTGACGTTAGTGAATCTGATCTAAAAAATATCTATGATCTGTCTCTTTAGCACATATCTAATGTGAATTTCAACAAGCTTATAAAAGAACTTCAGTCACAAAAAGTAAAAGTGAAGAAGATGCGAGCATATAGACAGCATTTGTGGTCTGATAATGCTGGGATTCGATTTCACCACATTTTTGTCTTAATAAAAACACAGTATTAGATTTGAGCAGTCCTAATGCTATCAAATTATTAGTTAGGGTTATGGCAGACTACAGACTAGTACATCTTTCATAACTTCCACAGCTTGCTTTGTTTTTTACACTAGATGGATATATCAAGGACCAACTTTGCAGTCCCATCTGATATGACTAACTGCATCATTAGATTAGATGTACACTCTATACAATAGAGACTCTGGTCTTAGATAATGGAATGGGGCACAGGACATATTGGCATTATCTTGCACAACATGTAATTCGAAGGACATGCAAGTCTCTTTCACAAAATGCATCGATGTAACTTTATGCTGAACATTGGGGGGGGGGGGTCTAGATCTCTGTCTAAATAAATAAATAAATACATTTGGGTAAATTTCCAGATGATTTTCTTTACTCATTTCAGGTATTACCTGCAAAATAGTTGCATGTTTAATCAACAACCTATTTATGCAAGGTAATTCATAATTTTATTGTGGGGGTTATATTGGTTGGGTCCCCCCCCCCCTGGAAATTATGGCCCTGACAAAATGTAAGCATTTGACCATGAGGATGTGGGACTGCAAAGACTGAACTCGTGTTGTAATTTTATCTAACAGTTTTTGAGACAAACCCATAAATGTAAAATCTAAGAAGCTTGGCAAGAAAGCAACTGAACTTCTTTAACCTCCTAAGACCCAAACTCTTTCATGGGATGCATTTTTAATTTCACTTTGATATTTGGGCATATTGGGACCTGAGTGGTTTTATATGGATTTAATGGTCCATTCCTGGTATTGTGAATGAATGAAGCATGTTCTCACACACAAATCAATTACTCTCTGTATACAAAGAGTAATTAATACAAAATGCAGTAAACCAAGAAGGAAAATCCAATTTTGTATGCAGCCACACATTGAGATATTAGATTAGATTAGATTAGATAGATTAGATAGAACTTTATTAATCCCTCGGGTGGGTTCCTCTGGGAAATTCGATTTCCAAAAAAGCACAGCACCGACAGAAGTTACAGAGTTACAGAATATTATATATATATATACACACACACACACACACACACATATATATAAATACAGAGACAATATAAATAAAATATATGAAGGGGATAAATAGAATAAATAGGAATAAAAAATACAAGTGAATTGCACATTTCAAGTATTGAGGTCTATTGCACTGTTGACTATTTACAAAAAGTATTGCACAGGGTATATATATATATACACTTCCATATATTGCAGTTTAGAAAGGCTCATGTTAGGTAGATTGTTGTTTACCTTCGTTGAGAGATGGGGCTCACACCATATGTTTCAGGGTTTCTTCCACGTTGTTGAATTTGTTGTTCCTTATGACTCTGGCTGAAGGATTTATTTAGAACTGACCAGGGGCCTCTCTGTTGATACTACCACATATAAGAATCTAAATGTGTAGCCTACGTAAATTAGGAAAATGCACAATGCCACACAACTTGCCATTGGGTTTTTATACTGTAAACCCTACTCAAGACTTCCCCACTGACAGCAAGAAACACAGCTGCATACTGCCATATAACAGTAGCATACTAAATTTACTGCATGTTATACATCCATTGTGTCTCATGTATAAATGGCTTGCTGTCACCGCTTTGCTTTTTGGAGAAAGAGGGACTTCTGGCGAAGTGACTGCACCTGTCACCTTCTTCAAAGGGTCTTCGTACGTCTTGTCACACCTTTCCCATCCCCCATTGTGAAGGGAGCCCTGGCTGGCAGGTCTCCATTGATCTGTTCCAGAGCTGTGATAATTGGGCTATTAAGATCTCAAAAAGACACCCAGCATGTGGCAGAGATGGAGTCTAACAGTCTGCCAAGAGAAAGGTCTTCCAACTCCTTGGCATCACTTATAATGATTTCTTTGGTATGCCATGAAGTATCTGTAGGAATAGCATGCTGTATTTACTCACAAAAGGTGTTAGTATTGAAAGCAGTGCAGTACAGAAGTACAGTAAGATACCTGAATTTACCAACTAAGGCCCATATCTCTGAGAAAATTTATAGTTGGTAGAACATTTCACTTCAAAGATGAACTAATGACTGGCTACTGGTTAAAGGCCAAAGGGACCAAAGGTCCAGGGTGTCTTTGAAGTGACACCAAATGACTAGAATAACACACAAGAAACACCAGAGAGACAACAAAGAAACTCAAATTTATAAATGGATGTAAATCAACAGTGAAAAAATGCAAATGAACAAAAAAAACCTAAATGGTCTCGGTTGTTCTGGGATGGGTTTTTTTGTTTGTTTGTTTTTGTTAAATTAATAGTGGGGACAATAACAAATCTGGTTAGCCTTACACTTCACTACAGACCATTGAGAAAACCTGAAAGTAATTTGGAAAAGAAATCAATGGCAAGTGCCAATCCTTGTCTGTTTCTGAGTCGTGATAGGGCTGCTTTCTGCCCCATTAACTGTCTCCACTCTGGTATCCTCCCAATCACAAGCTCAAATACTCATCACCAAACTGTGATTAAGTAGCTGTGTTTTAACTGCAAAAACAACACACACAATGGAAACTGAAACTAGACAAAGAATATAATGTGAGGGATGGATCAAGTAAATGGATTTATTTCTCTATAGAGCAAATCAACTGATCTAGCATATTTATGAAGACTGGTTACATTTTAGTTATAATGTTATAGGTTAACCACAACAACGTTCGGGTGACATAACACACACACACACACATTTAGACTGACAACTGAGCCAAAAGCATTTATAAAGTTTAAAAAATGAATATGATGGGTCATGGTAAAAAGAGAGAACACTTAATTAATTGTAAGGCCTCACATATCAGGACATGATGAAAGTAATCTGGTCCTTATCAGGTCTTAAAACACATAAGATAAGACAAAAACTAAACTGACGAGGAGATAATAATAATAATGGATACTTTATTGATCCCCATGGGGAAATTACTTGTTTTTCTCTGCATTTGACCCATTCACTCAGTGAAGCAGTGGGCAGCCCACTAAGCAGGCGCCCGGGGAGCAGTGTGTAGGGACGGTACCTTGCTCAGGGGTACCTCAGGGTAGCCGTTAAGTGGATTTGAACCGCCGACCTTCCGATCATGGGGCAACCACTTTACCTACTGAGCTATCCCTGCCCTGATGTGCAAAAACTTGCAGCCATAGAGCTTCCATAGAAATTCAAGGGGAAAGTAGCAGCCAGGTGCTGAGAATCAAATTGACAGAATGACTGAAAAAAAGACTCCAAGGTGTTTCAATGGATCAGTCAAAAAATAGCTGCACATAAATAAATGTCTCCAAACCCCAGGTAATGTTTTTAAAAGAAATTGGGTCAAATTACTTCACGTCTGCAAAAAAAAAGACACAGAGAGAGAGAGAGAGAGATTGCTTTAATTTAACTTATTGATGGTAAAAGCTATTGATTCTTGGGATGTACTTTCTTCTACAGTTTAACTTAGTTTTCATTAAATACACAATAATACTGTGAAATTTATATTTCAGATTACATTTACTTAATTTTAAGACATGGTGAGAACTAGAAAAATATTTAATGTCCTGATATGTAAAATCTTAGAACTGATGGTGTGTACGTTTTCCCATAATGGTAGATGCCTTAACTAATGATCCTAACTAATTGTGCTACAAGACCTTTTAGTAGCTGTCTTACACTAAAAGACTTTTCAATGATTCTGAAATAACTTGATAAAAATGTTTTTGATGTTTTATTTGATGAAAAATCGTGTAATGGAGTGTTTCTTCAAACGCAGAGAACAGTATCATATTTTAAAAAGAAAAACTGGATTGATTTGATCAACAGAAACGACAGCCAGGTTGTGTTTTGAGTGTGAACATTTTGCCACATCCACTTGTTCAACCTTTGTGAAAAATTCTGCTGATTAAATCAGTGTCAACCATCAGTAAGTGCACTTGATACACATAAAATCCTCTTGACATTTAGAAGAAATTCTTTTAATAATATAATTTCAAGTGCTTAAGTTTACATAGTAAAAGTTTATTTCATCTTCATACTCTTGCACTATATTGACATCCTCTGAAGATAGTCCTGCTTTAAATACATTTCATTTACTGTACCATTTAGTCATGCTATCGAAGGTTAATACACAAACACTTGGCACAGTTTGAATTGCATTGTATAAGATGAGAGGAACACAGAGGGGTGATGTGTCATAATTGTGTAAAATGACATGTCGCAAATTGCCGTAGTTCAAATATGAAGATTTAAGCAATTAAGTAAGGTAAGGAAATTGTTTAACAGTGTCAGCTCTAAACAACTCTCACCATATGAGCATCACTATACAAATTTAGTCCATCAATTTTTAGTTTTTTTTTTCTGATTGGTTACCCTTGTCTGCATATGTGCTGCAGATGCTTAATGTATTCATAACCCTCAAGCTGCTATATACTTTAACATAGCACCGCATTAGTTTGAGTGGCACTGAATATTGCCTTTCAGCATAAAATGTTTATGTACAGTAGTTAGATTTCAGGGTTATGGAAAGGAAAATAAAAT
>NC_140597.1:4376519-4754019 GCF_057381915.1 Diplotaxodon limnothrissa | reverse complement strand
ATCATCTGCAGCTCAACGTGGCAAAGACCAAGGAACTGATCGTGGACTTCAGGAAGACCAGGAAACACTTGACCCCTGTTTCAATCCAGGGGGTCAGTGTTGACATTGTGGAGGACTATAAATACCTTGGAGTACACATTGACAATAAACTGGACTGGGCTAAAAACACCACAGCACTTTACAGGAAGGGCCAGAGTCGTCTCTATTTTTTGAGGCGACTGAGGTCCTTCAACATCTGCCAGAAAATGCTGAGGATTTTCTATGAGTCTGTTGTGGTCAGTGCGATCCTCTATGCTGTTGCATGCTGGGGGAGCAGGCTGAGGGTCGCAGATGCCAACATATTGTCTGTCTTGTCTTAATGTTGGTTTAAAATGGAGCACTGTAACAAAAAATAATTTCCCCCAGGGATCAATAAAGTATTCTGATTCTGATTCTGATTCTGATATATATATGTGTGTGTGTGTGTGTGTGTGTGTGTGTGTGTGTGTGTGTGTGTGTGTGTGTGTGTGTATATATATATATATATATATACACACACACACACACACACACACATACATACATACATACATACATACATACATACATACATACATACATAACCAGTCTCATACAGTAAGATCTCATCAGTCAGCTATGGAACCCTAAGGAGAAGTTGGGTCACTGGTGTGCAAGGTGAGTGGTTATGAGCTAACCAAAAGATGAAAATCCTGAAATAGCCTTGAGTATCAAGTAGATTTCAGTTTTATTTGTCATATGCAAGTAACATAAAACCTACATTATTCGATATACAGCTTAGTTTTATAGTGCTCCTCTGGAATAAGAGTTCTAACAAGAGTTAAGTCAGTTATTTCTCATCATTGAAGTTGTAGGTAGCACAATGTTGAACTATATCAGATTTTCTAATATTCTGCATCACTAGTGTACGTCAGAGTAAACACAACTTCTGGCAATGATCAGTTTGTTATAAATTTTGTTCAGATAGATGTTGACATGGCAGAACAGTTGCATTGGATTGTTTATGAGCTGTCAGCAGTTAAACTAAAGAGTGATATTTCCTTCACTCACTGTCAGGTTTAAGAGACCTGTAAAAGAAGAGAAAATGGTCTATTTGAGAAAACGCAGGAGGGAAAAACAACAACATTCTTGTAGCCAAAAAAATGTTGTTTCTCTTTCCCTGCCTTGTTATTCATCATGTTACAACCCAAATTTATCTTGTATACAAGGTGAACCCTCCTCACATCATCATAGTCTGCAATGTGCAGCATGGGGCTCCGACACAGCTCTTGATTAAGTGAGTCAATTGGCCCAGGGAGGACACTTTTCTCCTATTGACCCTGCTGATGTGTCATCAGCAATAATCTTACAGCGTGTTTGATAGGAAGTGCTCCTTTCATCAAGCAAAGTCGCTGATCTCTACTCCTTGACATCCTCATCTCCCATGCTTCAGGAGAATTGCCAGATGATTTTAAATGAGAGCCAGCTGACACCCTTCAGTATGTGTAGATGAAGTGAAGTGAGAGATGCCATTCAGAGGAAGATATCAGCAACTGTATACTACTATATAGGAAGGAAACTGACTTATAACTGGAAGCTCTGTCTGGGCATGAGCATTTTCTCCATTTAAAGAGACTTGAGCTTAGGTGTTTTCTTTTTGTTATCTGGCTTCTCAAAATCAAATATTTGATCCTGAATGTAAAATTGGTTGCAGTTTGGCTGTGTTTGCCCGTATCTTGCCATTAAAATTTATATTCAACACACACTCACATCACACTGGGCCTGCAACACTTCAGCTAGTCTGCAAGGTATCATCCGTAAACTTCAACTGATGATATTCCTGGTGGAATTCAGGATGACAATTTAGCTTTTTGACATTTTAATGTATATTGGGGGGGTTCATCTGTATAACCACTTTTGGTGGTACAGTGTTGCTGTTCTTAGCACTGTATCCTAACAAAAAGGTCCCGTGTGTCCCTCACCTAACTCTGTGTCTTAAATGTGTTTGAATACTTTTTTTTGGCAGATATCAAGAACTAAATATTATTAAAAGTAACATGGTAATAAAAGAATACTCTAAAGTAAATGAGTTGCACGGGTGACATGGTGGTTGCTACTGTTAGATCACAGCAAGAATGTCCTGGGTTTCGACTCCTGTGTCTGGGTTCTCTCTATATAACAGAACAGAATGTTAACAGTCCAGAGACATGCAGTTGGTGGAGTTAGGTTAATTAGTGATTCTCCTCTGGTACACTAACCCCATGCATGTCCCCCTGCACTACATCCACAAACCTCCCCTGTGGTTTTCCTCCTGCCTGGCAGCTCCAGGTTCTACATTTATTTTTGTCCCTCTTCTGCACATGTCCAGTGATTACAGTCTTCTCTCTCTAACTTTGTCTCCAGACTGCTCAACCTCAGCTGTCCCTTTGATATATTAATTTCTAATCTTAGCCAGGAACATGACTATGAATATTGCAATAAATAAAAGATATTAAAAATACTGCTGCACCTAAAAATCTTCTTCCAAAAATAACTAAATACAGGACACAGAAGGATATGTAAGCAGACTATGATCAGTGAAAAGGGTCGATGATGATGATGATGATGATATTATTATTATTATTATTATTATTATTATTATGAAATTGCAGGGGAAAAAACCCTGAGTCACCATCACTGGACTGAACCTGGATTAAGTCATCATCAAGGACCCCAAGGCAGCAGAGTCAAACAGGGTCAGCAGCAGTTTTGCTGTTGTTAATACATTCCAATTTACTATCTCTTATTTTACACACTGTTAAACACTATTTCAGAATTAGACCAGTATTAAGCAGTTCTGAAAGTAGAAGAAAGCTGACTCAATATCTTCAAAAAAAAAGTACTAGATCAGCAGACCAGTTATTCTGATCATTTACATAGCTCGAACTATGCTTACAGTAATCTGGTCTTTGGTTTATTTTTGCTTCACATCATCATCATCATCATCACCACACTAAGTGTCAGATAGGTGGATGGATAAATTTATGTTCATCCCAAAAAATCACAGCAGACGTTTTAACGCAAAAGAATCATTGCAAGCTTTTGTTTTGTGCGCAGTAGTTTAATTGCTCAATAAATAAAGTTGATCCAAGGAACTTAAAGCTTGCTTCATCACTTTTCTTTTGCCAGAGAGAGGCAACAAACTGAAGAGTCAAAGAGAAGATAATTTTCCACTTTAAGCTGGTTAAGATTAATTATCTTGTTTTAAAAAAAAAAAGTCTAGTATATGTAGTGTTTGTGCTTTGTTTTTCCTCTTTACCTCCTTGTCCAAGGTTGGCAAATCTTTGATTAAAGCAAACTGTTCAACATGGAAAAAAAATATACTGATGTGTCAGTATTGTCTCATATTCAGTATGATTTTCTGTGATACTGTATATAATCGCCGTTATCTTGCAGATATGGTTGCACTCCTACTAAATCTACAGCACTTCTTTATTTGATATTGGCCTTGGAGCTTTTAGTATTCATTTGCTGCTAAGATGTCAGTCACTTTTAGTGTTTTACAAAATCATGATTAAACTGCATTTCCCCCACCCACTTTAAGTGGCACAATAACAAACAGCCTTAATGATGTCACAGGTCAACTGATTTTAATTCTCAAAGTTATCACAAAGACACTTTCGATCACATTTCCTGCACGGGTTGTGTGGGTGTTGTCATGTTGACAAACAGTATTCCTACCCCCGTTTAGCATATTTATTCATTCATTTGACATTTACTGTTGCAGAAGCAGATGGTCTGAGTCTTGGTTACAAGTTTCTGGCACCCTCAGGATTCACTGCATCGATTAGGCCAATATGTTGGGCATAGTTTTTAAGACTGTGTCAGTTCAATCAATGACATATGAACATCATTAAAGCAGAGGTATTAAAAGTTAAATCATTCTTTAATGAGGTTGTTTCTATGGGGATATTATGTAGTTGTTACACATGGCAGTAAAAGTCTGCATGCAAAATTAACTTTCCAAACTGAGTATTCAACTTTTTATATTGATGAGTGAGGTTACATGAATAAACACTGAATAAGAGTGTTAATATTCAAAAAGCTACAGTGACTTTCCTTCTAAAGATACATTTGAAAACAGTTGATTTAGCTTGTGAAAAGGCATTTGATAAGAATTCCACATTTAACAATAAAAAAATAATTAATAACACATGCAATGAATATATGGCATCATCCTTAATCAGACGCAGAAGCTGAACAAATTTATAGCATACACCAAAATGGAAACAAAGGTTGAGGGAAGAAAAACAGCATGTGACTATTATAAATCGGCTCCCTACAGCCTATCATGATATCAGCATAATGACCGCTCCAAACATATGTCTGCATTTCCTGTTTTATTTTGTTTGTTTATTTGTTTTTCCTTTTTACAACTTATAGCACATCAAAATACATACAAATGTATACTACTACATATGTATAGCAGATATGCTGCATGCCTAAAATTAAAAAAAAAAAAAAAAAACAAGGCTTCAAATTATGATCATAAACTTCTGAAATTTAAAAAATCTATAATTTATTTTAATTAAGAACGATACAGAAGAAGTCAATGTTGTTTATGTAGAAAGCAGAAAGCAAGCAAGGAGGGTAAAAGAGGGCAGAACAGCATGGGCAGGAGCTATGACCCATAGTAATAAGCATGTGATAAATCCAGACACTGGTTTCCCTGGGACATAGTGAGACACTCAAGATGGTGGAAATTAAAGACTTGTAATTATATTTTCCTGCTGGGCTACAACAGCAGCATCCAGATATTCATCAAAGCCTGTTGCAGCAGGTGCAACCACATGCTTGCATTGATTCATCACCAGAAGCCAGCTCCTTTGTCATCTTTCAGCTGTAGAGCTCTTTTCTTTTATTGAGACAATTGATTTTTCATGACGCATTAATGATCATTTCCATCTACATGTGAACAGGCTGCTGTGGTTGGGTGGAGAGCTGCTATTCACACAGCGCGCCCCAACTTGGAGTTATATTGAGCTATCCCAGTGAGCAGATGCTTACAAAATCTAATTCAGGAGCCTTGCCAGTATGGAAAACAGTCGTGCTTCTGCCCCAGTTTCCTTGCTGCTATGAAATCATTGATGAGGAAAAGCTAACTCATGCCAGCTGTAGCCAGAAGCAGCTAATGCTGAAAGCAACAGCCCATGCCTGACCCTTCAATCACACTTAATGTATCAAATGCATCAATGTCTGGTAAAAGGACATTCATGAAAAATCTCAATTATACAGCAGAGCCATAGAGTTGGATAGAATTTAGTTTCTTGAGACTGATGCTATACCTATGCTTCGTTTGTAGCTATATAAAAATGTTTGTAATTCATGAGCCTGCGTGCACTCATTAATTAGTTTTCATAACAGTTGCTGTAATAGCTGTTATTTTCCTCTTGATATTTCACTTTTTTTCAAGCAGGCAGCTAAATATTTTTGATCTGTAGAAAACCTAGTGTGTTGGTATAACTTTAATGTGGGAATATGCTTTTGTTTGTATGATTTGGCACCCTCTTGTGGCCACAGTTGGTACTTGGGAAGTTGTTATGCCCAGCTAGTTTGCTACAAGTGCTCAGTGGAGGTGAAACTTTTGCCCACGCATGCCTGTAAGTTTTCATTACATACTATAACCTTAACTATCTGATTTGTGATGCATGTGTAATGTGCATATACTGAGTTACTATTTCAGCTGTGTGGTCATTACTCATTTGTAAAGCTACTTGTGTGCTAGCGACTGTATATTAGCATGTGTTTGCTAACTTGCTATGATCAATAATGCTAGTTAACTGAAGGTGATGTTTATGTTTAATTTAGGCAACCTTAAGATTTATGTTTTTTGCTGGTTGTCATGAAAACTAAGTTTCAATTAGTACATTATGTATGTTCAGTGAATGAGAAGGTAATTATCTGTTTTGTGTTTATTTAGTTTTACAAAAAGAAAAGAGAAAGGAGAGTAATGAAAATGGATAAAGGATACCATGTATAAGAAGCCTCAGTAACATGGCCTGTAAACTGGAGATGCAGATCGAAGTAAAGAAGAATCTCAGTTCAAAGCATTCTCTTCTTCTCATTCTGTTCACTGTCTGTCAAACTGGATAAGCTAAATCACGCCCACATCTAGTGAGGACAGAACAGTAAAAAGGCATACAATTCAGCAGATTTCACCATTCAAGGCGGCTACTGTATTCACAATGTCTGAGCCATCAGCTAACCAAGCCCAGCAGGTAGAGACACTTGGATCTCTGGAGACAAGATCATACTGTTCCAGCTCAAAACTTTCCAACAGGTCAACAGCAAGCGTTGCAGCGCTCAGGGCACGTGCCAAAGCAGAGGCTGCACAAGCGCAGTTGGCTTATGCGGAACAAGAAGCGGAAGCTATGAAACAACAAGCCCAAATCCAAGCACAGCTGCATATTCTCCAGGTGAAGAAAATGGCTGCTGCTGCATCAGCTGAAGCACAGGTCTTAGAGGCAGCGGTTCAGCTGGAGGAACAAAATTCCCAGAAAAGCGGGCAACTCCCAATCATCCCTGCAGACTGTAAGCAAAGAGTTCAAGATTACATTGACAGACAGTCATATGTGCAAAATATTCAAGAAAATACTCCTGCTGAAGATGACACACAGTCATCACCATACCTTAAAAAAGGATATCCAAGCTCATCTGTGGCTCTACCCAAAGCACCTTTGTGGAAAGAGGAGGACCTCACACATCAGGAGCTTAGACCGCAACATCCACCCAGCGATCACCACGATCATGGGACATACACAAGTCCAGCACATCAGTTTGAACCACTCACGCCAATACCACCTACCCACAATAACTCATCTGCTATAACAGATGTGGCAAAATATTTAATGAGACGAGAGCTTGTGTCAACTACTATACAGAAATTTGACGACGAACCCCAAAACTACCGGACATGGAAATCCTCCTTCTTAAATATAATCAAGGACTTGTCTTTGTCACCTAGAGAGGAACTTGACCTCCTTATAAAATGGTTAGGACCACAGTCGTCTGAGCAAGCAAGGAGAGTCAGCGCTGCGCAAATTTATAATGTTGCTGCAAGCCTTGAAATGGTTTGGCAGCGCTTGGAGGAGTCATATGGAGCTCCAGAGGTGATTGAACATGCCCTCTTTAAGAAAATGGAAGACTTTGCAAAAATATCTGCCAAAGACAACAGCAGGCTGAGGGAACTTGGTGACCTCTTACTTGAACTGGAACTCGCCAAAGCAGAAGGGCACTCACCTGGGCTCGCTTTCCTCGACACAGCACGTGGTGTCAATCCTATTGTAGAGAAACTACCACACACATTGCAAGAGAAGTGGATTTCATGTGCATCCAAGTTCAAAACAAACCACAACGTTGCCTTCCCACCTTTCTCTGTCTTTTCCCAGTTTGTACGAGAACAAGCGAGAATCAGGAATGATCCCAGCTTCTTTTTTCTCTCAACAGGAGTAGGGAAAGCTGAACGACCTATAAGGTACAACAGAACACAGATATCAGTAAGAAAGACAGATGTGTCATGTGAACTGGGGGTAAGTGAATTGGATAAGTGGGATGACCCAGACAAGCAGTGTCCTCTCCATAGGAAACCACACCCTCTTAGGAAATGTCGCAGTTTTCGCAGTAAGTCTCTTGAAGAAAGAAAAGCTTACCTAAAGGAGAAGAACATATGCTTCAGATGTTGTGGATCCACCAAGCATCTAGCAAAGAACTGCACAGCCAAAATTACTTGTAAGGAATGTGAAAGCGACAAGCACATCTCGGCTTTGCATCCAGGCCCACCCCCTCACGACTTCAGACTGCCACTAGAGACAGGAAAGCATGGCGGGGAGCCTCAAGCCATGCCAGTGTCAACCTCAGCTAAAGCCATGTGCACTGAAGTCTGTGGAGATTGGCATAGCCCCAAGTCTTGTGCCAAAATCTGTCTAGCTCTGGTTTATCCTTCTGGCAAGAGAGAGAAAGCAATCAAACTATATGCAGTCTTAGATGATCAGAGCAATCGCTCTCTCGCACGATCCATGTTTTTTGACATCTTCGAGGTGGACGGGAACACAGAGACATACACACTCAAGACGTGCTCAGGCATAATGGAAATGAGTGGAAAGCGAGCCAAACACTTCATCATAGAGTCGATTGATGGCAACACCAAGGTACCTCTACCTCCATTGCTGGAATGTGATATGATTCCAGAGGACCGGTCTGAGATACCCTCTCCTGAAGTTGCACAACATTTTCCTCACTTGAAAGACATTGCACACAAAATCCCTCCCATCAATTCAGACGCACAAATCCTTCTGCTCCTAGGAAGGGATGTGTTGAATTTGCATAAAGTGAGAGAACAACACAATGGACCAGCAGATGCTCCATTTGCTCAACGGCTCGACCTTGGCTGGGTAGTCATAGGAGATGTCTGTTTGGGGCGCACGCATAAGCCGAGCTCTGCTGTGAGAACCTATAAAACTAACGTGCTGCTCAATGGGAGACCATCATATCTCAGCCCGTGCTTCAACAGTATGAATGCAAAGGAAAAGCTGTTAACAGTCCAGCAGAGATGCACTACTCAAAGCCACATGGATACTTATCACGGGGTCAAAACAGACAACCTCGGTGATACAGTGTTCATCAAGAGCGAAGACGATGAGAGACCCGGACCTTCACTGGAAGATGAACGTTTCCTCAAGATCATGCAAAGTGAGATGTACCAAGACAACTCTAATAGTTGGGTCGCGCCTCTGCCCTTTGTAACACATAGGCAGCGACTGCCAAACAACTGCCAGCAAGCTCTCAAACGACTGCATACTCTCAAGCGGAGTCTCGACAGGAAGGCAGACATGAGAGATCACTTTGTTAAGTTCATGCAGAAGATGTTTGACAGTCAGCAAGCAGAGTTAGCACCAGCTTTGAAGCCTGAGGAAGAGTGCTGGTATCTTCCATTGTTTGGAGTATACCATCCACAAAAGCCTGGACAAATACGGGTAGTTTTTGACTCGAGCGCCAAACACGAGGGGGTGTCATTGAATGATGTCCTTTTAAGTGGTCCAGACTTGAACAACACTTTGGTTGGAGTGCTACTGCGGTTTCGAAAAGAGCTTATAGCAATAACTGCGGATGTGGAACAGATGTTCTACTGCTTTACTGTAAGGGAAGATCACCGGAACTACCTACGTTTTCTCTGGTACCGAGAAAATGACCTCACAAAAGAGGTGACAGAGTTCCGCATGACAGTGCATGTGTTTGGCAATAGCCCCTCACCAGCTGTGGCGATCTATGGGCTGAGAAAAGCAGCTCAAGCAGGCGAGGCAGAGCACGGCAAAGATGCAAGGGAGTTTGTTACCAGAAACTTTTATGTCGACGACGGTCTGACTTCACTCCCTACAGAAACAGAAGCCATCAATCTTCTTCAAAGAACACAGAAGATGTTAGCTGAGTCCAATTTACGGCTACACAAAATTGCCTCAAACAGTAGCAAGGTAATGGATGCATTTCCAGCTGATGATCTGGCCAAGGACCTGAAAAACCTAGACCTAGGGACAGATCCTCTTCCTGTTCAGCGTAGCCTTGGACTGAGCTGGAGTCTTGAATCAGATTCTTTCACCTTCCAAGTTTCCAAGGAAGAAAGACCCTTCACTAAGCGAGGCATACTCTCTACAGTCAACAGCTTGTATGACCCGTTAGGTTTTATTGCTCCCATCACTGTCCAAGGCAAAGCCCTCATCAGAGAACTTACCACAGAACCATGTGAATGGGATGATCCTCTTCCACCTGCCAAAGAAAGACAATGGAATGCATGGAAAGACTCCCTGTCAGAGGTAGAGCTTCTGCACATACCCAGGCCTTATATTCCGTCTTCTCTGTCCTCCATGCAGCACCAAGAGCTTTGTGTCTTCTCAGATGCCTCGTCAATGGCTATTGCAGCAGTTGCCTACATACGAGCTATTGATAAACAAGGACAGTGCTTCATCGGGTTTGTCATGGGTAAATCCAAGCTAGCACCCAAGCCTGCACATACCATCCCCCGATTGGAGCTGTGTGCTGCAGTTCTTGCTGTAGAGGTGGCAGAGCTCATTTGTCAGGAGATGGACCTTGAGCTGCATGCCGTAAGGTATTACACAGACAGCAAGATTGTGCTAGGCTACATCTATAATGCTTCGCGAAGATTTTACATCTATGTGTCCAACAGAGTCTCCAGAATTAGGAAGTCCACTACATTATGTTGTGGAATTATGTTGCAACAGAAAACAACCCAGCTGACATCGCAACAAGGCCGATTGCAGCAAGTCTCCTGCACAAAACAAGCTGGTTCATTGGTCCTCAGTTCCTAAAGCAGGCCCAACAACAGGTATCCCCATCAGTGACATTAAGTAAGTTTGACCTTGTTGAACCACAGCACGATGCAGAGATTCGCCCAGAAGTCAGCACCCTGACAACTAAGGCTACTGATAGACCTCTCAGTCCACAGAGATTTGAACGGTTCTCCTCATGGAAAACTCTGATAAATGGAATGGCGAAGCTCATCAGCGTGGCAAGATGCAGGTCCAGGCTTTCAAAACAAGTCCCTCAAAATCCACAAACACAGGCAAAATTTAGAGTGATCTGGAGTGTTCAACAGTTTGTATTCACGGAAGAAGTGAGACAATTGGAGAGAGGGAAACAAATTTCCGAAGCAAGTCCTCTGTGGAGGTTGAACCCCTTTATCGATCAGGATGGAGTGCTTAGAGTAGGTGGACGGCTCTCTTCAGCTGACCTTCCATATGATGAAAAACACCCAGTCATACTCCCAAAGAGACACCATGTGACAACTTTGTTAGTGAGACATCATCACCAGGAAGTTGCCCACCAAGGTCGCCACTTAACTGAGGGGGCACTTCGCTCAGCCGGTTTGTGGATAATTGGCGTAAGAAAGCTGGTTTCTAGCTTGATCTATGGATGTGTCATATGCCGCAAACTCAGAGGAAAGCCTCAAGAGCAAAAGATGTCTGACTTGCCTGAGGATAGGCTTTGCATAGAACCCCCGTTCACCAGAGTTGGTCTAGATGTCTTTGGACCATGGAGTGTAGTGTCACGACGAACAAGAGGAGGCACAGCAGAAAACAAGCGATGGGCAGTGTTGTTTACGTGCCTAGGAACACGAGCAGTGCATATAGAGGTGATTGAATCCATGTCCACCTCAAGCTTTATTAACGCCTTAAGAAGGTTTTTTGCCATACGAGGACCTTCCAAGGTTCTCAGGTCTGACCGTGGAACCAACTTCGTCGGTGCCTGTAGAGAGTTAAGGATCTTTACAGATGACTCAGAGGTCCGAAATTACCTTAGTAATGAAGGCTGCTCATGGACCTTTAATGCACCACACTCATCCCATATGGGAGGCTCATGGGAAAGAATGATTGGTGTTGCTCGTCGGATCTTAGATGCCATGCTGCTGCAGTCTGGGCCTACCCGTCTTTCTCATGAAGTCCTTGTCACCTTGATGGCAGAAGTGATGGCAATTATGAATGCTCGGCCATTGGTTCCGGTGAGTACAGATCCAGAGTCACCGACAGTCTTGACACCAGCAATGCTTCTTACTCAGAAAGCAAACGTTGTGTCTGCTCCCGAAGGGGTGTTTGACTTGAAAGACCTATACAGGAAACAGTGGCGACATGTCCAATGTCTAGCCGACATCTTTTGGAAACGATGGCGACAAGAATATTTGACAACACTGCAGTCCAGAAAGAAGTGGATCAATGACAAAAGGGACATGCAAGTCGGAGACGTTGTCTTACTGAAGGATGACCAAACCAAGCGAAATGAATGGCCTATTGGTCTCATTGTTAAGAACATTCCTAGTCAAGATAATAAAATCAGAAAGGTGGAGGTTAGGGTTGTGAAACAAGGTGCTCCACGGATTTACCTACGTCCAGTTTCTCAGCTCATCCTTCTGTTCCCCAAGGAAACTATAAAGAAAGACTGAGGTATACAGGAAACTAAAAAGTAAAGTAAAAGACGGAGTGGTATAAAATACTTTATACCAGGCGGGGAGTGTGTTGGTATAACTTTAATGTGGGAATATGCTTTTGTTTGTATGATTTGGCACCCTCTTGTGGCCACAGTTGGTACTTGGGAAGTTGTTATGCCCAGCTAGTTTGCTACAAGTGCTCAGTGGAGGTGAAACTTTTGCCCACGCATGCCTGTAAGTTTTCATTACATACTATAACCTTAACTATCTGATTTGTGATGCATGTGTAATGTGCATATACTGAGTTACTATTTCAGCTGTGTGGTCATTACTCATTTGTAAAGCTACTTGTGTGCTAGCGACTGTATATTAGCATGTGTTTGCTAACTTGCTATGATCAATAATGCTAGTTAACTGAAGGTGATGTTTATGTTTAATTTAGGCAACCTTAAGATTTATGTTTTTTGCTGGTTATCATGAAAACTAAGTTTCAATTAGTACATTATGTATGTTCAGTGAATGAGAAGGTAATTATCTGTTTTGTGTTTATTTAGTTTTACAAAAAGAAAAGAGAAAGGAGAGTAATGAAAATGGATAAAGGATACCATGTATAAGAAGCCTCAGTAACATGGCCTGTAAACTGGAGATGCAGATCGAAGTAAAGAAGAATCTCAGTTCAAAGCATTCTCTTCTTCTCATTCTGTTCACTGTCTGTCAAACTGGATAAGCTAAATCACGCCCACATCTAGTGAGGACAGAACACCTAGAATCTGCTTGTTCTTAAAATATTATACTTATTTACTACAATTCAGTTCTCCCAAATTGCGGCTGACAGTAGAAAGTGATTAAATCATTTTAAGTAACATCAGCTCGCCTTATAAGATTTTAGCATGTGCTATATGCGACATAAATGGCAGGCTTTGATATACCTTTCTGTTTCAGATGTGCCAAACAAAGTGAAAAAAGCAGCATCTGCTTGTGGTCATAAAGTTATTGGTTTGTCACTCAACACATCTCGGTCTCTCACTCCTTCTCTTACATACACACAAACAAGAAAAATTGGTCCCGTAGCATGACTCAGGTCATCCCAGAAAAATAGAAAAACAAACACATTCTTTCTCTCAAACACACTCGCTCACTATATAGACTGAGAAGCTAACCCTTTATTTTCCGGCTGTTAAGCCCAACTGTCCGAGGTTGAAAAGGGCCTGGCTCAGATCTGTCCACAGAAAGACTCCTAGAAAGATGTGGTGCTTTAAGTGGAAGAAATTCCAAGGGCAACATTTTGCTTTCCAGTCGGACTACTCAACAGATTCACAGCAATATTGCAATCTCGCTTAACTATTGGCATATTCTCCTGAGCCATAGCAACTTTTATAAACAAGTCCATAATCATTTTTATCCTCACCATAAAACTACTTGTGTTACTGTGTTCCCTCTGCACACTGCTTAATCTAGTCCTGATTCAATAGCCTATAGCTAATGCTATCTGAAGACAGATGAAAGAAATGCCTCCTCTGCTTAACAACACAGGTTTCAATCAAATGCTGCAGATGTTTCAGGTGGATGCTAGAAAGAGAGTCCAGAGGAAAATTAATGGACTTATCACTGGGATTATTACAGTCTAGCATGGGTAGAAAGAATATTTCACCTGGAAAAGCTAAACATAAGAATTTATCAAACAAAGGCATAACAGTGATATCCACACCTCATCAGTGCTTGACATCTACAGCCACCTTTTCTTAACAAAATCAATTTTATTCGTCTGACTGGGTGCCAGTTGCAGGGAGCTCCAAAATAAAGATAATGGTCCACAGTGAGTGATTTCCTCTATGTACCCACTGGAGCTTTATGTGGAATAACTTTTTTCTTTTGCTGTTTTTCTTTTGGAAGGACAGCATGATTGACACAGCTTCATGATTAGGAAGAATTTATTCCCCACACATGATGTTGGAAAAACAAAGATTTGGCAGACATTAATACCTTAAGGCTTCTTGTGCTCTCAAAGAGTAGAGATTATATTCAGCCTGTGCATTCAAACTTTTCAGCATTTATTGATTTAAAGGATTCATATTTTAAGGATTATATTAATTTTACAGTCTGTGCATTTGCTTTTCTGTGGCCAAGGTGCTATAGGACTCATGCATACTTTGAAATCCTTTGAAATTTTAATTTGCTTTTTTACTTAATAATACTGTGCCTTTCCTAATAAAACAGGAAAGGCACAAAAACATCAAATATGGTTTTAGTAGTATTTTTGATACCACTGTCATGCACGTTAAACCTTTCAATTTAAAAATATTGTGTATATTATTTTCAGATAACCACACAGTTCTAATGTACCACTGCTCTTAGAGCAGAAAGTTGCTAAGTAACATAAAAAAATTTGAAGAAGAAACAGAATTCCTATTCAGAAAATACCCCAAAATACAAACAATTGTGATTGTTGGCCCACAATCATAAGCTGTGCTGTTCTAAAAACATCCCACTTTCCTGTTTTTGTGTGAGGACCTCGATTTTTAGGTAAAATATTTTAGTGCTTAAAATTTACACAGCTAGAATCTCGACTACCTTATCTAAAATATAATTTATAATGCATGTTACAGTTAGAGAATAAAATATGAATTTCTAGTCTGCCTCAATATTTTTGATAGACTGCCAGTAGGAGGTGCCTACACCTTAAAATCTGAAAACCATGTCTCCTTTTCTCTGTTTGATATAAAATATGAATGAAACTAAATAAAAACTTAACAAAATAAGAAAAACATGACACTGTAAAGATAGCGTCAACCTGAAACGAATAAACACAGCACAATAACAAAAAGGCTGTTCAACCAACTCTTTGTTTTACTATTCACTAATAATTAAAACAAAGAAAACATTTATTGAGACCCCCTTAAGGTAAGAACTCAAATCCAGGCTGTCAGTTCTCAGCTGCCAATAGGAAACACTGTTAATGTAGCCCCTGGATGTGAATGTGTACAAGTGTGAAAATGGTAGTATGCAAAATGTGCTTGAGTGCTTAGCAAACTGGGCCTGAATAACTAATAAAAAAAAGAAATCTCAAGAGCTGTGTCAATACATGACTTATAAGACAGTTTATGCTCTGGCATCATTTCAACCCTTTCAAGTGCAAATAAATAGAGCAGTGCTTTGTATGTCATCGAACACTATTTATTTTGTCTTTATTAATATAACCTAACGCACATTGAAGCATTTATCTGTATTTTACAGGGCTCGAAAGGCTAAGCTGCTTTACTGACATTCAACCATTCTGCAAATCTAACACAAGATTTGTCCCTAATTTACTCCCCCTCCCCCGTCTAATCGGGTTTATACTTTGAACAAACACATACACAAAGATGTATTTTTTTTTTAGCATTTATGTATAAAACACTGGGTTGGCCTTGAGCAACTACTAAGTCCTGACATTTCACAAGACACTGCTTAAAACTATGACTCATTCTTTTAACCTCGGGCATGCTTTGACTCAGCCTTACTAGTCTGATCATATCAGTCTAATTGTAGTGTTTAATTTGAAACATTTTTACATAACTAGGATTTTATATTCCAAAGCTTGGATGCAGAGGTAGTGTAAACAAATGTCCAAATCAAACCCCTATATGACCAGAGATACTAAAATACACCAGCTCCTTTAGATGCACTTTTTCTGTCTTTCTATTAAGAGCAACTTGTGCTATAACTGCCCTTGACGTCAGAGAGGATTTGTCTTTGTTGGCATAAGACTTCTTTTAATCATTCTCTTTATGTATGTGTGTGCTCTGCAGCCAATTTCGCTCTTCTTCTTTTTTTTTTAAACAGACCTTTTCTTTGATAACACCTTAAATTGGATTAAGGTTCATTCTCTATCTTTTGTCAAAAGTACATTTCCCTATCTTCCTAAAATGTCAAATCGAGTCTCCAACAAAACATCTTCAGAGGAAGATAACACACAAAAATTGTCCCAAACTTGAATAGATAGACGATGAGAGCTTAGGTCCCCATCAATGTGAATGCAGATTATGCTTTTGTTACACTGGCAGTTGTGGCAGCTGTAGCATCTGCAGTGAGTGGAGAAAAAATTCTTACAGAATGCTCCAGGTGTTATTATCCGTTCCCAGCAGTGAGTCGGTGTTGATTTTTCCACCAGTCAATACCTGCTGCTGTCCATGCACCTGACATGACTTGCTGAAAATTGATGTGCAAACACAACAAAAGAAAGAAATTAACTGAAAGCCAAGCTGAGGTATTCTGTAACACACAACTCTGCAGGTTTTTCATTTGCATGCAGTTCATCAATGGGTATTATGTTTTTAGTGCTAGACCAATGCTTTGAAAGTTGGAAAAATAGATGTTGAGAATCAGCCATGTAAGGGACTGCTAGTAACAATGACTGTAGGGTACAGTTATTTCAGTGATAACGATGTAAGCACTTTTGTTCACAGTAATCATCAGTTTATATTTGAAGTCTCATCCTATGACAGGTGAGACAACAGAAAAATTATGTCCAGATTCAAATGACAAGAGACTACATCATCAAAGCACTGTGTTCAATTACTGTGCCCATATTGCGTGGCTAATTGTCCTGTGCTAGCACAGGCAAAAAAAAGAAAACACAAAAGTGGTTCAACAGGAGCTTAAAGAGAAACAAGACATCCTGAATGGTCATTCAAACTTTTCAATGACATTTCTTTCTTTTTATTCGTCATTGAAGGTTGTATCAGCAACATTTGCTTTTCAGTCTCTTAAGCCTTTTCAAAGGGGAACAAAGAGCATACCAATATGGATTTTTACCAACACTTGTGTACCCTTTCTGTTATCTAAGCTTTTTCTCTCAGTGTCAACCGGACATAAATCCTGCACGTGAGCATAAGAAATGGGCTGAGTCCCCATCTATGGTCAAACCCCATTCAGAGGGGATTTTGGTTGCAGGCAAAACACGGACTTACACATGTGTAAGAGAGAGACTGTATAAGAGAGAGAGACTGCATGATTGAGATGGATGGAAACTTCTTTTCTTTTTTTTTTTAACTTTAGTCCTCAATTGGTTCTGCTGCTTGTTGCCTAGTAACCACAATCCCCTTTGAAAGCCTCGCTTCCTTGCTCAAAATATCACTAAAGATATATTCACATTGTCTACCAAACACTCTTATCGACAATGGTGACAATAATGTCCATTTTAGAGAAACAACGCAAGAACTTTTTTTAAAATGTAAATTTATTTTAAAAAAAAAATTCTGGAGGACAGTCCTGTTTCTCTGGGTTGTCAAGCTAAGCTTGCTGAGTAGCTTTTGTGTGTAATGAAAGATAATGACTGCTTTCTGGCTGAAAAATCTGAGTTTGCTGGTATGTTGGGTGCAATTGCTACAGCAGCAGGTGACACATTGCTGGCAGGAGGCGATCTGGAAATTTTTAATAACTCACTTTAAGTGGTATGGTATAGTGAGGGTTGTATGCTAATCAGCTGATTACTGTCAAATCAGCCATTCCACTCACTGCACTTTTACAAAGGTTCAGTATAAAATGTGAACTCAATTACCCTCCAGCCATTTGAGTGAAGAGGACTGCAAGAAATGCAAATACTTCAGAAAAACAACATATTGAAGAACATACAATATTTATATTTTCAGAGTGAACAGAAGAGACACTGCCTGCCATATGTTGCCATCAGTATTACAGGGAAAGTTATGAAAAATCGATGACTGTTAAAAAACTTCTGCACAGTCATTAGTCTGCATGTGTCTGGATTTCATAATATTTATTTAGATACAAATTTATTTATTTATTTAGCCCACCTCTCTCATATCTGACATAGGCTTGATTAGCATAGGGGTCTAGCCTAGGGACCCTTACTAGATACAGATGTCCTGCTCGGAAGTCCCGTTCCAAAGGCTTGTAGTCTGACCACTACGCTGTCCAGCTGGGCCATCGGCAGACAAAGGAAGTGGCTGACATACAGAAATCCTACCAGTGGTTGGACAAAGCTGAACTGAAAGACAGCACAGAGACACTAATCATGGCAGGAACAAGTTCTAAGTACAAGATCCATCGATGCTGGCAAGACCCCACACCAGGCAAGACCCCAGGTGCAGGCTGTGTAAAGATGCCCCTGAGACAATCCAGCACATAACAGCAGGGTGCAAGATGCTAGCAGGTAAGGCACACATAGAACACCATAACCAAGTGGCCAACATAATATACAGAAACATCTGTGCCGAATATGGCCTGGAAGATCTGAGGTCAAAATGGCAGATGCCCCCTAGGGTGGTCAATAATGACCAAGCTAAGATCCTGTGGGACTTTCAGATACAGACGGACAGAATGGTGATGGCTAAGCAACCGGACATAGTAGTGGTGGACAAGCAGAGCAAGGCGGCTGTAGTGATCAATGTATCGATACTGAATGATGGCAACATCAGGAAGAAGGAACACGAGAAGCTGGAGAAGTACCAAGGGCTCAGAGAAGAGCTCAAGATGTGGAGGGTGAAGGTAACGGTGGTCCCAGTAGTAGCAGCAAATATACTGTGCACGACCCTCAAGCTCCCAGGCCTCTGGTAGAGGCTTGAAGGATAAAGACTGCTTGCACAGGTGAGAGAGAAATCTATATATAATTAATTCTATGCTAGTCTAATTCTGAAACATAGTGGAATGTACATACAGTGGGGCAAAAAAGTATTTAGTCAGCCACCGATTGTGCAAGTTCCCCCACCTAAAATGATGACAGAAGTCAGTAATTTGCACCAGAGGTACACTTCAACTGTGAGAGACAGAATGTGGAAAAAAAAAATCCATGAATCCACATGGTAGGATTTGTAAAGAATTTATTCGTAAATCAGGGTGGAAAATAAGTATTTGGTCAATAACAAAAATACAACTCAATACTTTGTAACATAACCTTTGTTGGCAATAACAGAGGTCAAACGTTTACTATAGGTCTTTACCAGGTTTGCACACACAGTAGCTGGTATTTTGGCCCATTCCTCCATGCAGATCTTCTCGAGAGCAGTGATGTTTTGGGGCTGTCGCTGAGCAACACGGACTTTCAACTCCCGCCACAGATTTTCTATGGGGTTGAGGTCTGGAGACTGGCTAGGCCACTCCAGGACTTTCAAATGCTTCTTACGGAGCCACTCCTTTGTTGCCTGAGCGGTGTGTTTTGGATCATTGTCATGTTGGAAGACCCAGCCTCGTTTCATCTTCAAAGTTCTCACTGATGGAAGGTGGTTTTGGCTCAAAATCTCACGATACATGGCCCCATTCATTCTGTCCTTAACACGGATCAGTCGTCCTGTCCCCTTGGCAGAAAAACAGCCCCATAGCATGATGTTTCCACCCCCATGCTTCACAGTAGGTATGGTGTTCTTGGGATGCAACTCAGTATTCTTCTTCCTCCAAACACGACGAGTTGAGTTTATACCAAAAAGTTCTACTTTGGTTTCATCTGACCACATGACATTCTCCCAATCCTCTGCTGTATCATCCATGTGCTCTCTGGCAAACTTCAGACGGGCCTGGACATGTACTGGCTTCAGCAGCGGAACACGTCTGGCACTGCGGGATTTGATTCCCTGCCGTTGTAGTGTGTTACTGATGGTGACCTTTGTTACTTTGGTCCCAGCTCTCTGCAGGTCATTCACCAGGTCCCCCCGTGTGGTTCTGGGATCTTTGCTCACCGTTCTCATGATCATTTTGACCCCACGGGATGAGATCTTGCGTGGAGCCCCAGATCGAGGGAGATTATCAGTGGTCTTGTATGTCTTCCATTTTCTGATGATTGCTCCCACAGTTGATTTTTTCACACCAAGCTGCTTGCCTATTGTAGATTCACTCTTCCCAGTCTGGTGCAGGTCTACAATACTTTTCCTGGTGTCCTTCGAAAGCTCTTTGGTCTTGGCCATGGCGGAGTTTGAAGTCTGACTGTTTGAGGCTGTGGACAGGTGTCTTTTATACAGATGATGAGTTCAAACAGGTGCCATTCATACAGGTAACGAGTGGGGGACAGAAAAGCTTCTTACAGAAGACGTTACAGGTCTGTGAGAGCCAGAGATTTTCCTTGTTTGAGGTGACCAAATACTTATTTTCCACCCTAATTTACGAATAAATTCTTTACAAATCCTACCATGTGAATTCATGGATTTTTTTTTTTCACATTCTGTCTCTCACAGTTGGAGTGTACCTCTGGTGCAAATTACTGACCTCTGTCATCATTTTAAGTGGGGGAACTTGCACAATCGGTGGCTGACTAAATACTTTTTTGCCCCACTGTAGCATAGGTTCATTTAAAAAGATATCAAACTTCAAGCCTAAAAAAGCAGCTGATAAGTTACTGCTACACCTACAAAAAAACAAAGGTTGTGCAACAAAGCCTACCATCACATTTGTACCGTCAAAAAAAAGGCAAATATTGTAGTGGGTATTGATTCTAATAAGGTTAGAAACTAACAGTGCTTATACATTTCACTATTGATTTGGTTAAATGCACAAAGCACAATCGGTTTTCAATCAAAGAGAAAGGCAAAAATACCAACAAAAATAAGCTGAATGGATCAATACAGGTTATAATTGCATCTATTAATGCATCATTGGTTATTATGATGCTAATGATTTCATAATGGTAGCAGTAATGCAAGAGTATATATCTGAAGATAGATGGTGTAGATGGATAGTATATTGCTGTGCGTGAGCATGTGCAGAAAACAATAGTGAAGTCAAATAAAACTGTAGTCTGTGTGGATTCAGTTTCTGTGTTCCAAGCACAGATATTTAAACTCAACTGTCTTTTTGTCCACTTAAGTTAAACTTACTGTTTATTTGATTCACAAAGATTGTAATGTTTTTTTTTTCCATTCTTGCTGTAATGCACTTTTGTTTTACCAAAGGAAAGCTTAAAACTCTAGATTTCCCTGTGGAAACTGAAGGAATGTCAGCCCCAAACCACTGATGTCTCTGTCCAGATTAAAAGCAATGGAACAACATCATACTCCTTGTCAACTATTGCCTGATAGACAGAAACAAGCTCAGATAAAAGCAGTTTTGCTATCATCAGTTAATCTATTACTATAATTTTCAGAATAACATGTAGAAACACCTTACAGTATACGCAGTATTTATGTATTATGTGTGTACTGTATGTAGAACTTCCTTTTTAGACAATATAAACCAAGAACAATAATTTCAAAATAAGTAATTAAGCAGGATTTAAATCCCCTGATCAAAAGAGCAATTTGTGTTTAACCAGCCCTACGTGGTGAGCTTCAAGCCCTAAATAAAGCACTCTAAACTTAAATAGGCTTTGAGTATTAATTTGCTAGCTCTTTTATCACTTTTTTAATTCAATTGAACAGACATTGTATGACAAAGAAGTCTTTATTTTAATTCCTTCATCTGCTCAGCACATGTAAGCTAAGGCAACAAAAGCTAAGACAATAAGAAGTAGTTGACCATATCCAGTGGAACAGGATCCCGCAAAGCATGCACTTAGTCTCGGCAGGAAAGATAATAACTTAAAAGAAATGACATTAGTTTTTCTTGTGTTCGTGATACCAGCTTTTCTCTGCTGGACATCCACAGAAACAGTGCTACACGAACACAAGAAAAACTAATGTCATTTCTTTTAAGTTATTATCTTTCCTGCCGAGACTAAGTGCATGCTTTGCGGGATCCAGTGGAACAGGATCCCGCAAAGCATGCACTTAGTCTCGGCAGGAAAGATAATAACTTAAAAGAAATGACATTAGTTTTTCTTGTGTTCGTGTAGCACTGTTTCTGTGGATGTCCAGCAGAGAAAAGCTGGTATCACTAGGTTACAAACCAGAGGTGTGGACTCGAGTCACATGACTTGGACTCGAGTCAGACTCGAGTCATTAATTTTATGACTTTAGACTTGACTTGAAAAAATGTTCTAAGACTTGTGACTTGACTTGGACTTTTACACCAATGACTTGGGACTTGAATTGGACTTGAACCGGTTTACTTGAAAAGACTTGATATTTTACCCCAAATATAAAATTTAACATGCATATTATATAGAGATTGAAAATGTGACGTCATTCACGGGTAGAACCGCAAATGATTCTGGGAACTCGTGGCAAGCGGTACTAGCGCACGCAGGCTTTCAATTAAAATCAGTTATACAGCGATAAAAAGAAACACAAAAATGTCAAGAAGCCGTTGTATTATTAACTGCAATAGCCGGTCGCATGACAGCCACGGGAAGCCGACGGGTAAAGAGATCGGTTGTTATCGGATTACGTCGTTGAAGAGAAATTGTTCATGTTTCCGAAGTAACAAAGATGCGACGGATGGCCTGGATTGCAGCCATTCAAAGATCAAATATAACGTCCCAGAACCCTCCAGCTCACAGGTTAGTCTGCTCCAAGCATTTACACGAAGGTCAGTGTTTTTTAGTAGTTAATACGTCATTTTCATAACATAATTGGTGATATAGGTTACAAGCAAGAACAGAAATTGTCGCGCTATGCTCCTTTATTTATTGTGCATAAATAGTGAATTGTCCTGACACAATATTGCGTTTCGCTTCTGTTATTATGGTACATTGACAAAAACATATACTTTTATTCACAGGATAAAACAGTTTTTTTGTATCACTAATTGCCCAGTACGATTACAGCATACAATATTGTTGTCACTGCTACATTTCTGTGATGGGTACCAGAAATTATTTCCACTACTAATTAATTACCGTTGAGCTCAAAGGTCCTATTAATAAACGGTTAAGGAATGTGTATTTATGACGACAATTTGTGAGACTGGTAAACTTATGATACGTACGATGGTCTTTCGTTCTACACGGTGCATTTCAAGGTCCTGTACCCATCCGTCGGTAAACTGTACCTGGGCTTGTTGCAGTGACCTGAAGTTACTAAACTTCATGAGTGTATGCACTCACTCCAAGAACCGTATAATTATAAATATGCATATAAATATGCTAAGATGAGATAGCTGACTTCATCTAACTAGCAAATGTTGTCCAGGCTACGTTGGTGATACAGTTTTTTTTAATGTGTATGATATTTTTGTCATGCGATTTTAAAGCTGGTCCTACAACCGCATCCAAGAATAACATGCAGCTTATCTCAGAACTGTCGGTGAAAATTATTCTTGGAGCTAGGTTTAATTGAGCTGCATTTTAAAGAGGTGCAATTTCACAATTTGTGTATATTTTCTAAGTTCACTATTTTGTCATGTGTTGAGAAAAACACAGATTTAAAAATTACATGGTCTAATATTTACATTTAGCATATAACTGCAACATTATTTTTTCGTTTGTTTTTTTTAAAGACTCGAAAGGACTTGAAATTCAAAGTTTCAGACTTGTGACTTGACTCGGACTTTTACACCAGTGACTTGAGACTCGACTCTGACTTGCCTGACATTACTTGAGACTTGACTTGAGACTTGAGGATAAAGACTTGAGACTTACTTGAGACTTGCAAAACAATGACTTGGTCCCACCTCTGTTACAAACTATAGAAAAGTACAGACAGATAATTTTTCTCCTGCAAAACTCAAATGTCTTATTTCAGCACAGGTACAGTTAATGTGCTCAGGAAAGAGCACCGAAAAGACTCAAGTAAATAAGTAAGTAAAGTTTATTTATTAAGCGCTTTTCATAGACAGGTAGTCACAAAGCACTGCACACAGAGATTAAAATAAACAGTATGATAAATAGCAAAATGCACAGTATACACAATATAGAGTTTAAATGTAAATTAAAAATAGAAAAATGTAAAAAGCATTGGTCAACAGAAAGTTTTTTTAAACAGTAAAGTTTCTAACTGCTTTTAAAGGATTCCACAGAGTCAACCAAACGTAGTTGTAGAGGTAACTGTTCCACAGCCTTGGTGCCACAGACTGAAAAGCTCCGCCCCCTTTCGTCTTCAGAGGTGTTCTCGGAGCAATCAACAAACTCTGAGTCTGTGAGCGGAGAGGGCGAGCAGTAGTGTTGTAGTAGGCCTACTTGTTGTTCCTAGAGAGCCTTCAGTTTTCAGGCCCCTCTTCTGTGGAACCAGCTTCCAGTTTGGATTCGGGAGACAGACACTATCTCTACTTTTAAGATTAGGCTTAAAACGTTCCTTTTTGCTAATGCATATAGTTAGGGCTGGACCAGGTGACCCTGAATCCTCCCTTAGTTATGCTGCAATAGACGTAGGCTGCCGGGGATTCCCATGATGCATTGAGTTTTTCCTTTCCAGTCACCTTTCTCACTCACTATGTATTAATAGACCTCTCTGCATTGAATCATATCTGTTATTAACCTCTGTCTCTCTTCCACAGCATGTCTTTTATCCTGTCTTCCTTCTCTCACCCCAACCGGTCGCAGCAGATGGCCCCGCCCCTCCCTGAGTTTGGTTCTGCCAGAGGTTTCTTCCTGTTAAAAAGGAGTTTTCCCTTCCCACTGTCGCCAAAGTGCTGCTCATAGGGGGTCATATTATTGTTGGGTTTTTCTCTGAATCTATGAAGCGCCTTGAGGCGATTTTTGTTGTGATTTGGCGCTATATAAATAATTGAATTGAATTGTGTATTTTGTGAGAAGCTTGGTTAAATAATCTGGGGCTTGGCCATTTAGTGCTCTGTACGTTAAAACAATAATTTTAAAATGAATTCTAAAATCTATTGGGAGCCAATGTAAAGAACATAAAATAGAAGTGATGTGAGCTCGCTTGCTTAGAGCGAGTTAGTAGTCTAGCTGCTGCGTTTTGTATAGCTTGGAGGCGAGAAAGAGATGATTTATCCAAGCTGGTAAACAGGGAATTACAATAATCTAAACGCGATGACACAAATGCATGGACAATTTTTTCCAGTTCAGCTAAGGATACCATATGTCGCAATTTAGAAATATTCCTTAAATGAAAGAAACGATTTTACGTGTGAGTCAAGGCCCAAAGAAGAGTCAAATATCCGATTGTTCAGTCTGACGTCACTAGCCGTGTCTGGGCCTAAACTCTGCTGCAGGTCCATATATCAAATGATCACTGTGGCATTACTGAGAGTTAAAACACTGTCTTAAGTCTTTCATCTTTAATAAAATTATCAGCGTTCTGCTTTACCAGGTGTAACAATTGAGTTTAACATCCAGGCATCCATGAAAATGGAATTTATGACATTTAACGGAGTTAGAAGTTAGCAGGAAGTTAGCTCGCTAGCTTCCATCTAAATACAATATAGCATGTCCTGACTGCGGGGCTTTGGAAACAAATTAAAACGTACAGCTTTCTTATCACTTCCAACATAAATGAAGACAGAAAACTAAGCAGTGACGTTTGTAGGGTTACTGAAGTTTGGCTACCTGGTATATAATGATGTGCTACGTGACCGCTAGCGACACAGCTATGTTAGCATAATATAAACAAGCTAACTTTTTTTCCACTCGATAAAAGTTAACGTGAGTGTTCTCGGTGGTCAGGAACAAATGTAATCGCATGGCAGGATGCTGTAAAAGGACCAAACTTCAGCCAGGAGAACAACTGAGATAATCCATCCACAATACGAGGTTAGTCATTCATATACTGCTGCATGGGCTGTGCTGTAGTTACATCGTAAGGTTTTAAAAACTGAGCTTAAATAAATGATTAGCGGTAATAAAAGCCGAGGGAGGTCAACAGTGATCACTGACTGTTTTAGGAGCTTTTTGAGATTAAATAGAAGAAAATACAAAGCATTAAACATGTTAACAACACAAAAGCCATATTAAACACAGACTACTTTAGGCCCGGAAGTAGGATTCGTCACGTCATCACTTAATAATCTGATTACTCCAAGATTTCGAATATTTGGCTTAGCTGAAGAACAGAAAGGGGCAAGAACCTGACTGATTTTAGAATATAGATCAGGAGGAGCTATGATCATGGTCTCTGTCTTGTTCATGTTTTAAAAAAAGGTAATTGTTAGAAAGCCAATCAGAGATTTGAGTTAAAGCCTGGACTAGGGTGGACAGCCTATCCAGCTGATGAGGCTTAAAGGACATATACAGCTGAATGTCATCGGCATAGAAATGATAAGACAGGTCACTAAAAGACTGAATAAGGCCAGCTAAAGGAAGCATATAAAAAGAAAATAAATGACTCAAATGTACCTAAAGCAGAAGAGAACACAATGTAATTGTGTACAGAAACACTGACAATAGTGAATCATGTCCAGACTCCATTGCACATGCATGGCAGTTCCATAATTAAGACATTAATCAACTGCAAGAGCCCCAACCTTGCCTAACTCAGTGCATGTGTTATGATGGCCACATACCCAGCACAGTTCAGACAAATCATCTGCTGATTACAGATCATCATTTTATTTCATGAAATAAATGAAGCTTGCATTACAATAACTAGTGAAAACAAATTATATACCAGCTTATTTCTTGATGAGCTTTTGGGCTATTTTGTTTCTCAGAGGATTGATCCCCCGCTCATCAAAGAACCATCCACAACCTTCTTCATTAAATTCACGTCTGATAGCTCTAACAAAAAATAAGATGAAGAAACATGGAAGCTTAACATATACAGAATGCATTTATCCAGTTTAATGAAAAATAAAGTGAATATTTAACTTATGTGCTGTTACAGTGGGTAAAATAAGGTTCTATTCTGTTAAGTAGTCATTCGCCTTTGTTTAACATTGTTATGTTTCCTGAATTCTTAAAAGATGTTGATCACTGCTGACTGCTTTTATTTTGAAGGTGATGCTCCACTTATAGTTTGTGTTGCACTTTTTCTTGTTTTACTGACACTGAGTTAGTAGTTAGTGGGTATTTAGGGATGAAAATTTTAAAAAAAAATACATGCAATCATGGCAGATTAGAAGTTTGAATGCAGGAGTTATATCTCATTATTTCACAGACATTTGGAAATACGTTCATGGGAAACAAGGGTGCCTACATATGTACTATATATGGTCACTGTAGGAGCCCAGTCTAGGCTATAATTATGTTTTTCAAAGAAGTTAAGGAAGCAGTGAGATAAGGACATCCTCTTTTCTGCTTCATTCTTTCTTTCTGTGGACTGGCAGTAATAGTGCCATAGCAACAGTGTCTATATAGATACTACATGCCTGCTGAGTGCAGCAGTTCAGGGAGGTAGCTGTCACACACAGGGAAAGTTAGCTAGTGTGCCCCAGGTCTTATCCTGACTTATCCTCTAATATTGGACTGAGAGCAGAGTAACTGGACCCTACAATGACTCTGTGTCACCATATAGTCTATATATGGTATGATACTGGTGATATAACACGCTGGAGTGAACTGGAAAGCACTGAGAATATTGAGTAGTGCCTAGATGCATGTCCTGTCGAAGTTCAAATAGAGGAGAAAGATGATTGAAGTGACTTTGAACTTTGCATGCTTGTTGGTGCCAGTGAGGTGGTCTGAAATTGTAATTATCTCAGAACTACTGGGATTTTCTCACACAAAAATCTCTATGGTTTACAGAGGTTGGTCTGAAAAAGAGACAAGATCTATAGAGCAGCAGCAGAAGACCACACTGGGTTCCACTGCTGTCTGCTAAAAACAGGAAACCGAAGCAATATCATGTTACATCACTTGTTGTAAGTGTGGACATACACTACTGGAAATCTATTGTTTAAATGTCAGATGTGGCGTGGTACAAATCTGAATATACTTTTGCTTGTATAATTAGTGCAACACTGTCCTATTTGAAATGTGTTGAAGTTTTTCGAACACTTTGCCACTCTACTTCAATTTTATTATTTTCTACACTACACTACCTCTGAAAATAGTTTCAAGGTTAATTTATATTAATTGCCCTCGCCTAACTAACAGCTGCTCCCACTCTCTCCTTGGTGGTTTTAATAAGCCAGAACCACCACCACTTTTCAGCTTTTGCCTTTTAATTTTTCTTTTTTGCAAAATCAGAAAAAAGATGTAATTCACTCAAGTGATATGTGTATTCTTTAGACTTTTTAGGCTTTTTGGCCAGGTTTAGGCTATCAAGTTGTCTTCTGGTACCAAATCACATAAAAGGTTATTCATTACCCTAAAACTCATGGAAACGATTAAGCAAAATGATGATTGTTCAGATTACAAGCATCATTGCCCACATTATTTCCTGCTCTCTGCACAGTGCACACTGCTGAATAATTCTGTACACGTAAAATAATTTTGTTCCAAAACTCCAAAAAGATCATATTAGATGAGGAGGTTTGGAACAAGTGCTAATGAAATTGAGGTCTTTGGCCTAATGTGTATCTAAATGGATTTTCTTGATGTGGAAACATTTGACAATTCCTCATTTAAACACTGAGTGATATTGGTGCTGAGGGAGTAAAACTGCACTGTGAATACATGACCACTTGCTACTCGAAACCTGCAACAAAAGTTTGACTTCTGATGATGCCTTTTCTGGCAGAAACCACTTGGAGACTGTCTTGCAGATTCAATCCAGTCGCCTGTCAGGAGGTATAAACTGCTAGCGGAAATGGCATGATTGTCGACAGAGGGCTGGAGTCTGAACAGGTCCGACATAGATGTGATTGGCAACTTGATCAAAAGCAACAGAGATCCAGTGTGAAGAGGAAACACTGCTCAGTCGCATTGCTTGAGACTGAATAACAGACAAGGTGATTTCTTTCTTAGTTTCCTTGTAAGTTTGAAGCATCCGAAGACTGATTGAAACCTGTGTTAGTATACTTCTTTTATTTAAAATCTCTTTAAAAAAATAAATAAAAACAAGATGTTTGTGAGCCGGTGAGGTGAACTGAGACATTTTACATTTTTGGTTAATAAATTTATACACACATGGAGAGCAAGAAGAGTTATTTTTGTTCAGCAACTCATTAAAACATGCTTGAGGCTATGTGATCATATCACATGTTTTTGAGAGAAGGAGAATGAGTGTTGCATGCTCAAAAATAGGCCATCCAATCCAGTAAGTAGTTACTGAGTGAAGTTATTCAATTGTGCAATGACTGAATTGTAAAATACAAACACTTCACCCACTACTGAGAAAAGAAATTGTTTTGGGTTTTTTGTTTTGTTTTTTCATTTTCATGTGATTAAGATGGAGATTGTTCATCTGATATCCTCTTAGTGGCAGCAATTTTATCATTAGTGCCCTACCAAAGGGAAGATAACTTAATCTCATGCACAAAAACCCTAAAAATCATTTTTATATATTACGTTTGGAATTTACAGAAGTATATGTAATAATCAAAAGGGCATTTTTTTATATATATATATTTCAACCATCCAGGTATTGTTATGAAGGTCACCACTCTTTAAATTCATGAATAAAGAATAAATAAAGTTCTGTCTGGGCCACACTACTGAGGTGGAGGTAAAATACTGACTTTCACCTCAATATTACCACAAATTAAGATAAGAATCGCTAAAAGACCCAACAAATACCATTTTAGTTTTCCAATATCTAAAATTCAGATCGTGTAACTCTTTCATAATGAATCTCTTAAACTAAGCTCTCTTGTTATTATGCTATAAAGATAAGGGAGAGAATAGAGTACAAGTATGCCCATATTGTTTCTTCCTGTTAAAGGGGAGTTTTTTCCTCCCCAGTGTTGAAACGTGCTTGCTCGTAGGGGCAAATATGATTGTGGGTTTTGTTTTTTTGTTTTGTCTCTATCGGTGTCTTTACCATACAACATAAAGTGCCTTGAGGCATTTTGAAGAAAACTTGTCAGTTTTGTTCTTCTTTCATCTTCTGCACATTGTTTTCAAAGTTTTGCACAATGGTTTGGACTTGTACGGTACGTTTGACTGCTGTCAAAGTGCCACAGAACTGCAGTGTTTCCCTTTAGACCATCACATGGCCTGACAATGGTTGCAGCTGGCAAGACAGTTCCTGAGGGGGTGAGAGAGAAACAGAGAGAGATTTCCAGCTTTGGGCATTGCAGGCCTGCAACCAATAGCTCAAATTGATACGGCTTGGGACCACCATGGTCCTCCGCCACACGAATGTCTGCTTCAGGGTATTTTGAGGAGGAAAACTCCTCCACTTCGAAAGAGCCTTTTACTTTCATAGATAGATGTCTTGCGATTTGGTGTTGCTCTCCATTTTCCTATGGCCTTGGGATGTCACTGAACAACTCTTGCCTTACACGTCCACATCCCCCCTCCTCAGCCCATCTCCAAACCCCTATTCCCTGCCTCATGCACATCACTTTTTAACATTTTTCAAACTTATGCAGGGGTTTGGAGATAGACTAAGAACTCTTGGTGTGCTTACTCTTGAATGTTAGTTGTTCCACCTGCTTAACCTGCTTCTTCACTTACATATGAAATAGGCGTTTCTTTAACCATTAGTGGTGAATAGTTAAGATGTAATGGAGTAGTTGAGCTTCAGCTATATGTTAATGAATGGGTGTCTGAAGTCTTTTTTTTAAATTGTGATTCTTTCTTTCTCCAAATGGTAGACATTTGTTGCATAAGAGAAGTAGAAGAAGAAAAAAAGAGAACTGGTTAAGATAGTGACTGACTGTTGATTGCTCTGAATCCCAGGTTAGCAAAATTGACTAAGCTGCTTAGCTTAGCAGATCCATTGTTTCTTCTCTCCCGTTCTCATTAAAAAAGATCAGTGTACAAAACATTTGGGAAGTAGTTTTTCATTTTAGCTGGGGCTGATTATTATTTCCACTATTTAAAATGGTTGCTGGTGGCAGCTCGTTTCAGCTGCTGCTAATTAATTCCATGAGTAACTTGATGACGAACCAAAACAGTTTCCTATTGTTGGGTTTGTGTGTCTTGTGCAGTCTGAGTTCAGCAAACTGAGACATCTTGTTTCTGGCTCATTACATCATGTAACTGTTCATGGTTTGCATTCTTTTGGTTCAGTGTTTTTGCTTTTTGCTGTATGGATATTATAGTAATCATTTTAACACTTACATAGTATCAATTTCCATGCGTTCACAACATGGTTCAAGTTTGACCCAGGCTAATAGGTCCCTCATAATAAGTGTTTATACGCGCAGAGAGTATTTTTATTTTAGCTTCACAACATTCCCTTTTTGGGAAAAAAATCTAGGACATAGTATCCATGTCCTGTTCTACCTAAGGCATGAATATACAACAGCTAAAATGATTTCCATGTATTTTATCGAAAGTGAAAATGGCAAGAATATTGTGGAACTTGGATGGAAGGAAAACTGAAACATCAGAAACCTATGGGTAACATCACAGCAGGTAAGCAAAATTCATCCTTTGTTCTCTGTTTTAAACTCACTTTGTTTCGGAAGTAAAAGGATTCTAATTTGTTTACTGTTAGTATTTAGTCATATTACAGGTGCTTTTAGGTGCAGATCTCATGTGTGCATCTTCTGTCAAAGTATCCTCTGACCCCTGTGTGATATGATCATATATGATCACTCCTGCACTGTTTTATTATTTCACAGTTTAAAAACACCTGTTTCTGTGGAACCTCAGCAAATGTGGTGGGGGACGCAATCAGTTCAATTCGCAAATTCCCTAAAACAACAATTTTCGTTAATCTGACCTACACTGAAATACTTCTCAATGGATATGGTAAATGTGTGATCTAGAACAGCCTCAGTGTAAAAACATTTACTTACAACTGTATAACATTTTTATATATTTAAATTTTTGTCTATTTTGGGCTACTTTAAGGAAAGTCGTTTATTGTATTTCTGTGGTTGTCAAATATCAAAACAGGTCAAGTTTGTCAGATAAATAAACCAGAAGCTTAAGAAAAATAAAATGTAAAAACTTTGAAGGACACAATTATGAAATACTCTGTATCAAAGAGACACAATTTTAAATAACTGAAGACCCTTAAGCTAACAGTCATTTTTTTCATCCAACCAAAATTATTTTCTGCGGTAGTGCTGCAGGTTGAGAGGGCAGCTTCGTGGATCCAAAAAGCTAAAAAGTAATATTTGCAATCACAAATAATTAAAGCAGGAAAAAAATGTAATCGTACAAAATCAAGCTCTCACATATATTACCATTACTGCCTCCAAATATTCCTGAATGTTGGTTAACCTTTAGCCAGAAACTAGGAATGCAGCTGTGCTTGTTTCATTTTGTTGTTATTTACTTCCACTTTTTGTGTCAAGGTTGGTTTCAGGTTTTACCTTTCACAATTTAGCCAGTGGAAAAATAGCAGGAACACGTAAACGCGGACCACTCTCGGTCACCAATCCTGGCTTGTGCTGCAGATCTGAAGACACATCAGTGCATCCAGAAATACGACATCAATTAAATTTAATGTAGATGAAATAACATTCTTGCATATTTCACAAAACATGTAATTGGCTTTTATTACAAACACTGCACCCAATACAGGATTATATTTGAGCCATACAATATCCACATTTTCTTTTTCTGCTTTTTGGAACAAGATTAGTGCAGAACAGAACACTTTATTACTATAGAAGAACAGAAGCCAGTCACTGCTGTCTGTTGAACAGGATTGTAATGCTGTCACTGCTTCTTCAACAACAGACAGTTCCTGCTGCAGCTCTCCTATTTATGAACTGCCAAAAGCCTGTTTTGTAGGTATATTTAAAATAAGCTAAAACTAGTTGATAAAATAGTCTTTCGTGCTGTTGGTTTGACTGTAATAAATACAGTTGATTCTCTGGTTGCTGGCAAGTAATTGGAAAGACTTCAGGTTTTGTTTACAGTAAGATCATTTTTAAACACTTACTGTGAATATGCCTGATATATTTTTAATAATTTATGTCACTCTGACTCTTTACATGATTATTTTAAAATATTATCATGTCTGATTTTTACAGTAAGTATATCTGCTTATCCTGCTGCTGTAGAGGGCAACTGAGCAAATGTGAAGAGAACATTGGCTTTAATGCTCACTGTGTGTAGGTGTGTCTGTGGTGAAGGTGGAGTTGCCCTTGTGCCCCAAGTGGGATAATAAGGGGATGTGCTTAGTCTCCCCACACTGTAATATATATTATTATCTCACCATATACTTAACGTCCAGTATATTTCTCTACCTCTGTTATTCTTGGAGTCAGTGTATAACCTTTTGAATCTTTGTTATCTGAGAGTGATTGGTCCACAAAAGATGTATAGCGTTGCATCACCAAAAAGATTTGACCAAGCCCAAGCCAGTCAGAGGTTGCTGAGTTTTGCTTTGTGTAGGCTGGGGATCTTAGTGCATGCGGTGTGTGTGTGTGTTATGACAGTTCAAGGTTCATCATATCTTGACAAATGGAGTTGTTTACATCAGACACAGCATACAGAGGACATGGCACCATCAAGACAGATGGTCTTCATTTTTCACACGTTTCCTCTCATCTCCCTAATAGAAGCAGCCCAGGCTGTCAGGAGCGATGTAGAGGAGGCTTTCATTTACATCCTGGATAAGGATCAATAACGTCTCTATTTAAAAATCAATCATTTCTTGTCAGCCAGGTTGAGTTGTGTGAATGTCTCAGGTGTGTTGCGACTGATGGTGTTTTTTTTCCAGGTGACTGCAAATATGAAATGAATGCCAACTGAAGAGACATGGTGAAGATTCTCCGTTGGGATTTTGAGATGTTTACAAAATATATTTTTAGCGACAAATGAAGAACCTGGGGGGAAAGAGTCATGTGTATAAAAACTGAAATATTCAACGATTTTCAACCTTTGGTGCATACGATGCTGTAACAGAGGGCAGTGTTTTCCGTGGGCTTACGGCACATACATTTGAAATTGTGCTTTTTGAAACAAACATGTCTCCAAAGTACATCAGACGGGCTCCTGCCACCCTATCTGTCAAGGTCTAACTACCATACAGAAATGTGTTTGCCTCTTAGTATCTATGGGAGGATTTTGGACAGGAATAGTAGGTGCCATGGTTAGTGCTCGCTAGGTTCACGGTCGATAAACCAAGCTTAGGTGACCATCAATCCCTCACCCAAAGGGAGAAATGCTTTGCAGCTGTCTGACTGAGGTTGATTAATGGAGGAGGAGAGGAAGCTGCTATAATTAGGGATGCAGCACAGTGAAATTCTGGGCCAATACCACTTTTTAAAAAAAATAACAATTTGGCCTATAGCTGATGGTAATGTTAGCTTGTTTGTTTATTTTGTCTTTGTTATTCATTCATCCTGTGCCCCCTGCCAGGAGAAAGAAGGAAATCTTCATTATAAATAAATAACTCACTGTTTTAAAGTCTTTCATCCTTTTATCACTCTGCCTCCTGTCAACAGGAAGAATGTTGGGCAGATAAAACGGTACATGCCTATCCATAACATTTGCACTTTTCTGGAGTGCTCTTTAACTCCATGTTGGAGATGAGCTTCAGTATGCTCACAAACCAGCAGGCATAGTTGAAATCCAGTGTCTGTGGGATTTTGTATTTGTTTGCACTTCACATCAAACGTTGACATTTTCAGTACAACAAAAAGCAAATTTCATTCTGGCATCGAATATATTCATCCCTTTTCACATACCAGTGTGGCCCTTAACATGATATGCTTTTTTGACGCTTTTGAACTTAATTTAACGTAAACTCGATTCTATAGGACATACCTATCAAAGAAAATACAAAAACAGCATAAGTACCAGATTGACTGTCACTCAGAAAGGAGCCATCTATTACATGCTGGTGTGTGGGAGGTCAGGAAACCATCCTTCTGCATTTTGAAGGGAGATGTCTTGAGCAGAGTCATAGTTAGATGAAGAAAAATGACCCTTCATCTTTGATGGCAGTGAGGGAGAGGTAGAGCTGACAGTTATCCAAGCAGCTTTCTGTGCAGATCTGCGGCTCAGAGTCAGTCACGCAGGCAATGAGTGTGGTGAACTGGGAGGACAGTGACCCCCTGCCAACAGGGCCCCCAGAAAAGAGGCTGTCATAGAAAGAGACACTTAAGTGATGTCTGACTGCCTCTGAGCATCAAGTGTTCTCTGCATGCAAGCATATGGTTTCATCTTTCTGTAATACCTGAAAATATCTGCTTGCATTGATTTTGATATCACTATGGTAGCAGGTGCTAGTGCAAAGGTGTCACTTTCCTTTTAATTCAAATGCAGGTGATAGAGGATGGCTTCTTTTTGTGGAGTTTATTTACACTGCTTCTGGCTATGGGGCCACAAAATCCAGTCACAGTACACTAGAAATGGCACACCCGACTTGCCGGCAAATACTGCCAAAGCGATACTCGAGCAGCGCGTTGTCAGAAACAATAAACTGTCACTCAAACAAGCATCTCTTTTGTAATATCTAGTGTGTGACATTTTCTGCTTCTTAAGCAAATTGTCCCATTCAAACCAATGAATATTGCAACATCTTTGTAGCATTGCTATCAAATATTGTTGGAAACAAAACAGTATCAGACATGTTCACAATTGTCTTTTAAAGCTTCTAACATGAAGTGCTATCAACAGCACTTCATGTTAGACGCATCATGTCCATCACTCAGAAATTATAAACGTATTCTTCCTATGGTACATCAACTTATTTAAAGCTACAAGGAAACAAAAGTTAAAAAAAAAAAAACACTTGAATAATTCCTGCATTTTTGGTATCTGAATACAAGTCAGTTTACTTGATCATGTTCATTTGGTAAACAGATTGCACTATTGATCATACTGCTAGTTCAAGAAGCCATGGGGTCAAGCTATGCCCTCTGTTCTTCAGACAAGGACCCAGCCTCTCTCTTGCCCCCTCCCAGTGGCTCCAGAACTCCACTTTGAAACAGCTGTTCCTCATTATACTCACTTGCAGTATTAAACTCTGCCCCAGTCATTTAGCATTGATGCTCAGACCACCTAAAGCTTTTGCTGACTAAAATACTTAACCTGCTTGTCCTCTACCCATTGGGTCTACCTGCCTAATTCACACTCTTCCTTTACACTTACAGTACCTGAGATTAGAGCATAACTGGTCTGTGGAACTCTGTGGAACGTTGAAGGAAATTATCTGATAGCAGACCTTTTGTAATCTCAGAGATGTGGTGAGCCTGTAGAATCTTGGAGATGAAACCCGATCCCTCGCTGAAGAAACCTAAGAATAAGAAAAGTTTGAAATTCCAATTCTATTCCAATATTCCTGCTGGTTGTACATCCCGTAACTGTTCATTAAACCTGTTAAACTTTTCCAGTCTAACTGTCAATGAGCCTTTTAAAAAGCCAAACCATAACACACACTGCCAGTACATCACTTTATTAAAGCTCTCAATATGAGCCTATATAAGCTGAGATATCAGGATACTATTCTGTGCATCCTATTGGCAAATATCATGCAGTACATGGCATTAAGTTGCTTTAGCCAGCCTACTATAACTGCTGCCTCTGCCAGTCACTTGGCAAATTAATCAATGTCATAACTGTTGTCGCTGATGCCTTATTTGTCCTCTGTTTGAGTCGTATTGCAGCACTGTTCCTTCAGCCTTTCCACCTACTCATTTGGAAGAGTGGGAAGGTCATTTAAGAGAACCATGCCCCCCAAAGCAAACCGATACACAAGAAATAACAGTACAAATACCAAAATACCCCCCCACTGGTGGTGGCAGATGGCTGTCCCTACCTAAGCCTGATTCTGCTGAAGGCTTCTTCCTTTTGAAAGTCAGTTTTTCCTTCCCATCATCCCCTGCGTATAGGGGATCGTCTGATTGTTGTGGTTATCTTCCTAATACTGTAGGGTATGAGGGGACATTATTACTGCTCTCATACACAGTATCAAAAGCCTTTCACACAAATTACTGAAACAGTCTCACACAAATTACTGAAATGCTTGCACACACTACTGAAAACCAAGAGGATTTCAGTTGAACAGGAAGGTGAGGAAAACAAACGGCCTATTTCAATACACAACTAACACAACCCCGATGTCTACTCTGGCCTTGGAAGTGACCATCCAAACACTGTTGCAGGGTAGCAACTCATTGTTGCATCCTGGCCATGGTAAGCTGCACCATGTTAGCTGCACCTACAATCTGGAAAGAAGACTATCTGACAGTACCTCAGCCATAAATGCTGCTGGCATGGGCAAGTTCCTATCCTGACGTGAGGGAAAGAGAGATTCTACGTGACTATCCAGCACATCCACACTTGCCGCATTTGAGTTCTGATGGTCTCTACCGAGGCTAATATATTTCACTTAGGCTACTAGCAGGCTGTTGAGCAGACATTAGCATAGTGTTATCCATATTTTGAAATATCCTAGTTTTTCCTTGGTCACTGTCATGTTCCGCTGAAACGCCTTGGTTTTCAGCAGTGATAGTGAGAGCGTTTAAGCCAGCGGTCGGTACCGGTCCGTGAGTCGTTTGGTACCGGGCGGCGAAAGTTGAGGCTCAGGTGTGAAATGTATGGTTTTCAAGGTTTTTATCGGTTTTCAGCATTATATCGTTATAGTTTTTATCGTTAACTCGGTTTTCCTGGGTCTTTTCATGTGTGTTATGAATAAATCTTATTTTTTTCGGTACCGGTACTAGTTTTATTTTGTTGTATTTATCCGCGACACCTTAAAGGCCGGTCCGTGAAAATATTGTCGGGCATAAACCGGTCCGTGGCGCAAAAAAGGTTGGAGGCCGCTGGTTTAAGCAATAATGTCCCTAACAGACCTTCGTAGTAAGGTTTTACCTCACAGTTTAAGCTCCTGAAACTCTTCTTCTGATCTGGCCGTGCACATAAAAATATCCATTTTTCTGTACATGGAAAAAAGAATTTTTCAATAGCTGAATTTCATATGGAAAAGAAACATTTATTATGTACTTTACGTCTTATAAGATGTATGTTTCTCATTATATTTTACTCATAGCAGAAATCTCCTTGTAGCAGCTAATAATTACAATTAAGTATGAATAAAGTGAACGTTGTGCAATAAGAAAAATGTAAATTAGAAAATAATATGAGACATAAAGTCTTCATAGACATATAAATCGTTAAATTTGGCAACTGGAGACCAGGTCTAAATGTTATTTTCTTTTCCCTACAGAATAGTACACAATAATTAATTTTTACAAAATCTGTTGTTAGATTTCGAACGCCTGGAGAGAAAAGCCAACCCTCTTAGACTATGTCTCCACCGTTCCATTTGCTACAGAAAAATATAGTTGGATTTAAAAAGGAAAAAATAAATCTATTCAAGTGATAGCGTACACCATTTCAACATCAGTTAACCCCATGAAATAGAAGTGTGGCTCATGAAATCTACAAAACTCAACCAATCACAGCTTTATTCTCACTTTTGAGAAAATGCCCCTAAAGGTCAAGCCCATAATTACACTCCTTTTACCTAAGTGGAGAGCATGTCACAAATCCAATCATGGTATGAATGAGGGATACCCAATGAAAATGAGCTGGCTTTAGAACTATGCTCTGCAATATTGCACTTACATTACATTATCCACAATGACGCACAAAGCGCCTTTAGTGACCAGTGTTTCAGCCAAAACGTAATTGATATGTCTCTCTTGAGGGTGCTTCTCTGCAGGGCTTAAAAGGGGACTCGAATGACGATGTATGCTTTGAAAATGTAGTTTTCACTATGTTATGAGCCATCTTTGCATGCATGGCAGACTTTCTTTATTTTCTAGGTCAAATTTAAAACTGACGACAACAACAACAAAAAAGCCGTCCTGGATTATTGGTGTATTTCCCACAACAAACAACTTTCCCTGTATTGACACCTCTAGGGAAAATGGTAAGACTAAATGTTCTCTGTGATATTGTGAATGAGATTTTTCCCCTGATAGGAAAAAAGTCTGAACAATTTTTTTTGCCATTGATTTTCAGTGGGATACCGTGGTGGTCTGATGATTGGCTGGCATGTGGGATTGGCAGCAAAGTGTTTTCTCAACATTCAGTCCTACGGGAAATGCCTTTCTCAGTCAACAAGTCAAAAACCTTCCAACCTCTCGAAACAATAATCATCCCATGGGACAACAGCAGCTCGGTGTACAAAGAAGTGTGTTTATGTGGGGTTTAGTTTTTTTGTGTTTTTCAGCCTTGCTCAAAAAGACATTTTTCCACCGGGCAAAACGAAGTTGGATTGATTTTAGCTACACATCCACACAATGGTGAAACGCAAATGGCGCTTAAAAAAAATGGACTGTACTGTCGGTGAAACAACGCAAGCTAAGCATGTACTTTGCAGCAGTGGAGGATAGAATAACAGCATGGCGTATTGATTCAGAATGAAAAGTTTAGCTGCCAGATAAATGAAGTAGGTCAGACAAATTGGAGACTAAGATTGAGTAGCATAATTGTATGCATAAGTTGGTGCTAATGGTTTTTTATTCTTCTGTTTTTGCTTCAGTGCACAGTGTCATTTACTTGAGGGGGAAAAAAATGTTTAAAATTTGATGATGCCAAACTGCAAGCCTCTTATAGTGTCTCGCCTAATGATTATGCTTACTGTGAGGCCGATAATCATATAAATACAGTAATTAGTGCAGAAGGAGAAGAAGAAAGGCTAGTTTTATATTCTTATAGTGGGTTATTGCAGAGCACAAATCATAAGAGTAATGATTTTGTATTCCTTTGTTGTTGGAATAGTGAAATGTTACATCCTGGGAGGCTGTGGGAGTGTGTGGGCGTGGTGTTGTCTTCTCCCTCTCCTCCTCCTTCATTCTGGCCCCTCCCCTTGTCTCTCTCTGCCCCTGCCCTCTCCTATATGCCACACCTGCTGCTCATCTGCTCTCGTTACAACCAATTACCCTCAGGGGTGACATAAGCTGGAGAAGAGCAGTGTGGAGGAGGAGGGAGAGGTTTCTGGTGGATTTCCTCTGTGCTGGTCAGAGTGTGCTACTGGCTTAGGTGTGGAACAGCCTGCTGCGTATGACCAGCCTTCTGGTGTGTGGTAGTGATGGGCAGATGAAGCCCCATGAAGCACTGAAGCTTTTCATCCAATTGGTTCACCCCAACGCGAAGCTTCATGAAGCTTCATTTGCTCTAGCAGGACACCTACTGGACGTAAAAATAATAGCTGGCATGAATTTGAAGAGTGTGGCATTTTGCACACAGCCTGTAAATGTCAACAACAAAAGGAGTGTGTAAAACATGTATATTGTAGTGATGGCAGTATACTGTGTATATTTATAGTGGCAGTATGGGAAATGATTATTTGGAAATGCTTGAAATGGAAATGATCATTTACTGTGAGGTGAGGTGTGGTTGGGGTGTGGACAGTAGTTGTGCTTTTGTAACGTTGAGGTATGGACAGCTACACACTGAGGCTTTGAGCCTCAGTCCTGCCTGTTCACATTTTATTCTGTAAAAACTAAATTTTCACTGCTTTTATGACCTTTTTAGTGGGGAGAACATAGCTAGGATTGAATGATTTAACAAATCATTTGAATCCTTTGTCCTCCACAATGCTAAATGGCTGTGAGTCCTCAATCACCATGCTGACCAGGTCTTCATCTATTTGAGATTGTTCTCCTGAGGAAAGACAATAAAGATAAAGCACAAATATAAATATCACACACGTAACTTATTACAGCTGTATAATATTGTTATATCATTTAGTAACATTACTGCATGCTATATTATCATTGCATTTGATGGCTCACCTGGTCTTGCTCCACGATCGGTGTCCCCCTTATTCTCATGCAAAGCTCTGTAGTGCCTAAGCATGGATGAGGTGTTGTTGTTATATCCCAGCTCCCTGGCACATAGCAAACACTTCACCTTGTACAAAAGTAACGACAGCTTAACATAAATTGTATTGCACCATCAGTATCATGAAAATACATCTTCTGTAGAAATACCTTGTTGGGAGGAATAAGATCAAAATGTTCCCACACAGGGGAGGACATCCTCCTCTTCTTAGCTGGCTCCATTCTCTCCTGACTTTCTCTCCTCACTCTCATAAACCTCCATACGGTCTCCAAACTCTCACTAACCGCAACTCTCCATCAAACACCCACATTTTTGAATGAAGTCTGAGGGGTTTATATCGCTGTCATATCTCGCGGCAAAGTTCGAACCACTTCATGAACCAGTCACGTGGTACAGCCGGGCAGCGAGGCTTCGGACGTCATCATTTTCAGCTCCTCCCATAAATGAAGCAAGCCTCGATACGCGCTTCGCGGAAACGCCCCCTCCATTACTCGACACACGCTCCGAAGCCTCGATACAGAACGTCCCATCACTAGTGTGTGGCTCTTTGTGAGTAGTGTTTAACTGAGCAGTGATTGCCCATGAGTGACGGCGGCCTTCATTAGTTTGTGTGGCCTGCCTGGATATTGTTTGTTAGCAGCGTTGCTGTCTCTTTCTGTTGAAGCCTTATTGTTGCTTTCTTTGTTGAGTGGTCATTACCACTTTGGGTTGACCTCCCTGATTTCTTATTAAAGCAGCGGTGCTGTCTCCTTTTGTTGTTGCCATTTATATGATTATTGAGGTGTTTGCCTACAATAAAGATCTATTTTATGTTAAATACCTCTGCCTGGCGTTCTTTTCATTCCACCTGGATCTAACTGTTACTGTTGCGACTTTCATCCGTAGATAAAGCCGCGGCCGGCTGAGTTGGTTGTGTCCCTGTGACGCGCCTCCAATAATCCATAATGAGTCGTACTTGTACTTTGCGCATTTATTTTAAGAACAAAACAAAAACAAACATTTGCGCTTTCAATCAATTTACAACTAGCGCATGGATTAACTGGTGTGCCAAAAAATGACGGTCAACAGAAAAGTTTGCCCACAAACCACTCACCCAACACACCTGCTGCGAACACCGACCTCAGGTAAATAGACTGTGACCACACCCACACACCATCACCTGAGACGCAGGTAAAGCTATACACCTGTGCCACCAAAACAAAAAGGAAAAACATAAACATTGACCTTGGCTCTTACAGTTACTGTCCCCCACCCTCATCGCCTAGACTTTTATGTGGGGACGTAACATGAAAAATAAATACATTTGTATTTGTCTTTGAAATAGTCTGTACAACTGTGTCATAAAATAGTGTTCAGCAGAGCAGAGTGTGCCACAGGTCCATTCTGGTGACAACAGCAGACACGCACTCTCATGAAAATCTGCCTGCTGACTCTGCCAGAAGAGCAGCATGTGTGAGGTTGTGAACCTCCCAAGGACCCCTGTAAAGCCCCCCAGAATTACTGTTAAAAAAAATCCCTGCTTGTTAAATGGGAGTTGTAAAGAATAAAGTGATAATGAAGGATTACTGGGTGCCTACACTTGGAAGCCATGTTTAAAACGCAATGCAGACTAGTTTGCTGCGAGGTGCCAAATGCAAAATTGCAGTCTGTTCTTCTTTTTAGGTCAAGATTAATTTGTGGTGGTGCAGTTTTCGTGTTGCATGCTAATTAATGCAAAATAACAAAGACTGCTCAATTTATGAATAACATCACCTCAAAGGGAGAAATGGTCATGCTCACCAGCCTAAGGCTGAAATTCAATCATACTACAAAACATGGATGTCTGACAATTATTCAGCTTGCATACTTACTAAGCTTATATAAGCCTCTTAATTATTAATATTGCTGCATGCAATCCCAAACATGTTCAAACTCAAATGTTTCCTGTTGCCCGATGAAAACTGGTTTCATCAGCAAAAACCATCTCTGCAGTCCATTAGGTTGCTCGCCGTTGAGTTGGTTGACTCCTTAAAGGTAACTGAATCGTCTGACGTGAAACGACGCGTTCTCAGATAGAAAACAATCAGTCAAATGAGACCATATGAGGACTAACGATTAGCCAATCGGTACCAATGGTGGAAGCAATGCTGTTGTCAAGTGATGTCAAGCTGTGCAACAGAACCATAGAGACGTAATGGAGCAATGGAGGCCATGTGTACCAGCATGCATTGTTAAGATCACCCAGCTTTGTAGTTTGATTTTGTTCCATTTTGCTTCACTCTTAAAATCCCTTAGAAAAAAAACTAGAGCTCGCTTTGCAGAGCTCACATCAGTGTTTACTAGCATATATATATAAATAACAGCCTGGGCTGATACATTGGTCTCTAGTAATTGGTTAGGAAAAATCAAAACCCCTCCCTTATGAATATCGCCTCAAGTGGAAATGTCACACTGAAGATGTAAAACATGTCCAATGAGTTGACAATTCGGTCCACTATCAGGCAAATGTGGTGCAATAAATTCATTACTCTCCTGTAAAGCATTTTGTTTTTTCTGAAGTTATGTTTGTCAGCTTAACATCTCCTAGAGCTAGTGTGGCATGTTTGTACCTGGAGGAAAAAATATGGACAAAACTCAAATGACTCACCTCTTCCTAGGCCTAAGGTTGTCTCTTTCAATTTGTATCATTGCTGCTTTAGTGAGGTAAGGCCATTCACAATGGCAAGATAACTAAAAGCCAGTTTGTTTATGTTTTGTGGTCAGCCGGGCTCATACTGAGCAGCAAGATCGCTTTTTCAGCAAGTCAATTTTGTGGCATCCCAGAGGCTAGTCTCTCAGATTAGCACAATGGGGATTATCCCGCCCAGCCTGTGTTGATCCTTCCACTGGCTGAGAAGGGCAATGCAACTGCACCCAAAACAAGGAGGTGTGGGTGGAAGCACACTCAGGAAAGTTAGCTGAACAGAATCACTGTGGCCTTACACCAAGGACAAAAACAAGCAGACAACCCAGAACACAATTCTTTGATGGGAAAATGCATGACTGGCTTCCAGATAAGAGTCAGGCAATCAGGGCAAATCGCAGCAAAACCTTGTGGGAGCATTTAGAACTCACAAATTAGTTAAAACTCAGAACTCACACACAGAGTTCGAAGGTAAATATCCGCTATTTGAATAGTTAAATGTTTTCATACGTTACAACCTGCTGACCTGCAACCACCTGGGCTTGTTTTAACCACACGACATGTGCTGCTGCAACATTATACTCTAACTTAGTTTACATTCACAGCTAGTGCTGAGGTCTGTGTGTGAGACTCCACCAACATGTCGCATGAAGCTTAAAGTGAATTTGACATCCAGGGCCCATCGCTGAGTGTTGTTTTTTTTTTGTTAGTTTTTTAGTAGTGGAGTGACAGCCCTGTGCATTATACATACAACCCTACCATAGAAAGCATGGAAAGAAAATAACGGAATAACTGCATGAAATGATAGTTTTCAGTTTGTTTGCTGACAAGCAGTCTCACTGTATGTTTAGAGAATGAAATTATGGCTTGTATTTTCATGGTGAGTTTCACAGCGCCTTTGCTCGGTGTGTGAGGGGTGGGGTTTTTTTGTTTTGTTTTTTTTGTTTTTTTAATGTGAGTCACTGTTTACTATGTGTGCTGTGTAATACCTTGTGTGTCACTAGTCATGCTGTCAGATGTTAGAAATGTCATCAAGCCATTTCATGCGCGTGTGGCAATAACGGTGCATCTGATTCTCTTGAATGGTGCATTGAGCGAATAAAGGGTTAAATGTTGCAGTAATTATAGTCTCAATTGAAATGCAATGATTGTTCTTGTCAGCAAAGATGACTGCTCTACCTCAGGAGTATATTTAAGAGGTTTCAAACAGGATCCCTATTGCTTTCAGAAGACTTTGTTGACAATGACAATAATAGCTTTGGTGTCATGGTCCTGGGCCGTGTTGGCCCAGTATTCTTAGTTCTCTTGTATTTTTGTATTCAGTTCCCTGTTTAGGTTCTGTTTCCTGAGTTGCCCTGTTATGTGGTTCCCTGTGTGCTTTCCCTTTGTGACTCTCACCCCCTGTGTGCCCCTCTATATATTCATGAGCCCTTGTCCCCTTTCGTGTTTTATTCCATGTTTTCCCCAGCCTGTTATGTCTGTGTTCTCCCCGTGCTCTCTCCTCCTGTCTGAACCTCTGTACTTCCTGTTTTACTTTGACAGTCTCTCGTCAGTATGCGTCATGTTGTGTTCACTCCTGCCCTGTCTCGTTATGATTATCTGTGTCAGCTGTGTTCCCCGTGTGCTCCCACTTCCCTCGTTAACCCTCTGTGTATTTATGTCTGCGTCTCCCTCAGTTCTGTGTCGTAGTCTCCCTCATGCTGCGTGGATTTCCCTGTGTCTCTCTTCAAGTATTAGTTTATTGTGCCCAGTTTAAGTTTTGTATTTTCCTGTCATCCTGTCAGCAATAAAGCTGCCTTTTGAGTTCATCCCTTGAGTCCGTGAGTTTTGCGATTGGGTCCTCATCCTGCCTGCCACACAGCTGACCATGACATTTGGATGGCTTTCAAAATTAAAATGCCAAAGGCTTTTACCGGTAATGCACCGCAGAAGTCCATGACAACATACCCTTCTGGGGCATTTAATGTCTGTAACTAATGCAGGCGATGCAAAGTTGTAAGTTCTTTTGCTGGGAATTAGCCATTTTAATTCTTTAATACTACCCTCATTCCTGTAAGCAAGTAATTCACCAAAAGAAGTTCATTGCAAGTGCAAGGGTACTGGCATCACATTCCCGAACTTATCACAGCCACATGTCCAGATATGTGAACTTAGCACTGTCACTGTGGCAAATTAGGGGGTTTTTGTATGTAAGATTACCAAGCTTTCGCTAAGCCCCCATTACATTTAGCTTTGTTTTTGTTTGATTTGTTCTCAAACATTGAAAAAAGCTTGCACATTTACAGTATGGCTTCAATGTTCTCTGATATAGGACTAACTTTACAACCTGGGTAGGATGAGCATTTTTATTTTATTTGCACTACGTGCCAAGAATTTAGCAAACTACATGCCTTGTTGGACCAGATATACAGATATGCACTAAACGGAATCTGACGTGGAAATACGAAAGAAACTGGCATCATTATATTAATTAACTATAGCTTCTCTAACAGTCTCTACTCGTGAAATACAACATGTCATTATGTTACTGTCTAAATGTGCAATATTCGTATTGATACACATAATGCAGAAATTCTGTTTTTGATAGTGTAAAAAATGGCTATTCATGCAGCAGGAGTGCAAGTCTGCATCATTATGTGAGTTGTTGTCAAACTGCATGCAAAAATATGGGATTGTTCCAGGCTGAATGAATATGATTTATCAAGAGTAAATGCACAAAGGAGTGTGCTGAAGTGTGCTGATGCTAGTGTCCTAACCTTAAGTTCACTGAAATTCAATTTTACTATCCTCTGATGCACAAACTGTAAAATGGAACTCATGATCAGCCAAACAAATAAATAAATAAACAAAACTGAAAAAAAAAGTTTGGAGGGAGCAGAAATCACATTTCACAGTAGCACTTTTTTTCTAGTAATAGGAATTTATGTAATGCACAAAACATGACATAAGATCGAAATACTATCTTCTCTGTACACAACGTTTAAACAGTTCGTTTTCACCTTAAGATTAGTTACTTCAAGCTTAGCATGGCTAATTTCTGCTTTTTATGCGATGTTTCTGACTCATGTTTTTAGGTTTTCTTATTTCCTCAAATTTTACCAAAGAAATTATTGAAAATATCATCAGAATTTAGGAACAAGAGCAGATACAATCCACAAAACTTTACTGATGTGGGATAGTTTGCTTAATAAATAATTTAACTGCATGTGTGCTGTACTTTTTTAGAGAAATCTGATCATGCTGTATGAATAAACTATGTGATGGTAACAGGATAAATTCGATCACCTGAATCTGGCTGAATTTCATCCACAGTTCAGATTCTCATGCAGACACAGTATAGGAGAAGAACATGACATATATCAAATGTCAGATGTCAATCACTTGTTCTAATCACAAAGTGTATAATCAATAGGAGTGTCCTGATGACCGCTGCTGTCTCGGAACCTCTCATCAGAAATGTGTCTGGTTAAACCCATTTCTGCTCTCTCGGTTTTCTCCAGCTGTTTTGGGTGCTGCTTGGAGCAATTTGCAAGAGCTCAGCTGAAGTACGGCATGCATGCTGGTTATCTGCAGTGAGCTAATCTAGGCGAGCCTGACCTTAATCTCAGCTGATATTTATTCATTCCAGGTATGTGTCAGCCAGTGAGTAACATGAAATTTCAGAATAAAAATTGCTATATTGATTTCAGTGTATTACAATGTGTTTAACAGCTCATTTTAAAATCTTGCACAACTTCAGAGTGTAATGCCTAAACATTTGATTTGTCATGTTCCAATGTGTGCCTATCTATAGTTTGACTCACTGTGACTCATACTTTCAGCCCAGTGAAGCGCAGACATGGGAATAATGTCAAGCTCTGCTTGCAGCTGAAGAACATTACAAACATCTATGCACATCACTTTTGAATTGATTTACATCCCATTTTCTAGTCTAGTAGTTATAATTTTTATTGATACTAGTGACTATTAGTGCCAGAAGTATTGTTTTTGTAACATATTTACAACAGCTGCCTCTTAGATAAGATAAGATAAGATAGAACTTTATTAATCCCTCGGGTGGGTTCCTCTGGGAAATTCGACTTCCAAAAAAAGCACAGCAACGACCAAAGTTACAGTTACAGAACTGTTATATATATATATATATACACACACACACACACACACACACACACACACACACACACACACACACACACACACACACACACACACACACACATATATAAATACAGAGACAATATAAATAAAATATACGAAGGGGATAAATAGAATAAATAGGAATAAAAAATAAAAATACAAGTGAATTGCACATTTCAAGTATTGAGTCTATTGCACTGTTGACTATTTACAAAAAGTATTGCACAAGGTATTGTACAGTGAGGTGCAGAGGCACTACAGCTTAGTTGTTCCCCCCTCCTTTGTCCTCCTGTTTCCCCTCCCTCTCCCCTCCAGAGAGGAGTTAAACAGTCTGATGGCGTGTGGGACAAAGGAGTTTTTAAGTCTGTTAGTTCTTGTCTTGGGGAGAAGCAACCTGTCACTGAACAGACTCTTCTGGTTGTTTATGGCCGTGTGCAGAGGATGCCCAGCATTGTCCATAATGTCCATCAGTTTCTTTAATGTCCTTTTCTCTGCCACTGTCACCAGAGTGTCCAGCTTCATGCCGACCACAGAGCTAGCCCTCCTGATCAGTTTCTCCAGCCTGGATGAGTCCCTCTTTGCTGTGCTGCTCCCCCAGCACACCACAGCATAGAAAAGTACTCCAGCAACCACCGACTGGTAAAACATCCTCAGGAGCTTCCTGCAGATGTTAAAAGACCTCAGCCTCCTGAGGAAGTACAGTCGGCTTTGGGCTTTTTTATACAGGTGCTCTGTGTTGCATGACCAGTCCAGTTTATTGTCCACCCACAGCCCGAGGTACTTGTACTTGTTGACCACCTCCACCTCCTCCCCCTCTATCTGAACTGGCAGTGGACCTTCTCTGGACCTCCCGAAGTCCACAACCAGTTCCTTAGTCTTTGAGGTGTTGAGTTGCAGGTGGTTTGTGTGACTCCATGCGACAAAGTTCCTCACCAGACTTCTGTACTCCTCTTCCTGATCATCCCAGATACACCCCATGATGGCCGTGTCATCTGCAAACTTCTGAATATGGCATAATTCAGAGTTGTAGCAGAAGTCAGAGGTGTACAGGGTGAAGAGAAGAGGGGACAGCACAGTTCCCTGTGGTGCTCCTGTGCTGCTGACCACTGTGTCAGACGTGATGTCCTTCAGCCTGACGTACTGTGGTCTGTCGGTGAGGTAGTCGGAGATCCAAGCCACCAGGCAGGGGTCCACCTCCATCCTGTTCAGTTTTTCTTGAAGCATACAGGGCCGGATGGTATTAAAGGCACTGGAAAAGTCAAGAAACAGGATCCTGACCGTGCCTTTTCCCCCATCCAGGTGTGAGTGGGCTCTGTGTAGGAGGTACAGGATGGCATCCTCCACTCCGACACCCACCTTGTATGCAAACTGTAGTGGGTCCTGGGCATGTTGTACCTGTGGTCGGAGGAGGTTGAGGAAGAGCCGCTCTAGAGTCTTCATAAGATGTGACGTCAGTGCCACCGGTCGGAAGTCATTCAGCTCATTGGGCCGGTTCTTTTTGGGGACCGGGACGATGCAGGATGTCTTCCATAGGGCGGGCACTCTTAATTCCCCAAAGAGCAATTGAAAGTTGTTGCTTATGGATTTAGGCCTACAAAATAAAGATGAGCAGTTGCAGAGTCTGTAGAGTATGCATAATGTTGAGCAGTGAGTCACTCACACCAAGGCTGAATCCCATTGTGTAGACTGTGGACTACAGGGCTGAACACTTATGAATGTAGATGATACATTCTGAGACGTGAAAGCTGTAAGTCCACAAGAGGCTAAGTGTCTGGGTTAGGAGAGAATATGCCAGTCAGTGTGAATCATAAAGAGGAGCAAATGCAAGCTGAACCACCCAAATGTGAGATATTTTAAAGCTAAAATAAAGGTAAAATGTGAAAATACACACTTTTAAAACATAGTAAGGAGATTAAATAGCACTACACACATTCTGTATCAGTTAAACCTTAGCTTAGAGGTTAAAAAACATGAGTGCAGGTTATTGTGGGCATCAAGTGGGCATCTCTTAAAACAAGTGTTTTGTTCAGTTAAGCATGTACAGTAAAACACCTCCAGGACTCTCAACAGTGAATCACTGCATTGGAGAACCACCCCCACTATTGTATACCTGCTCTCAGCCCTGAAAGTACATACATTAAGCTGTTGGGGTTGGACGATAAACATGCTAAATATTGTTGTTGCATAACAAACATTGGCAATGCCTGTGCTGTGTAGGCATTTACACTGACTGTAGTTGTACTTCTGCCACTTGAAAAAGAGGGAAAACTGATAACTGGAAGATTTATCTCTATGAATTTGATCGATCTGTTACACAATTTATACGGAAAACTTTGAAACCTCTATTATTGTTTATTTAATGTACACATCAGGCATATGTAAAGGTGAATACAACAGAACTGTGTAGGCTTTAACACTGTTAAGTATGTATTTTCAATTCCTTTCAATCTAACTTAATCAAAAGAAAATCCAAGGACTCCTGAGTAAAAAGTGAAGTAGCCATGAGGAATGATACAAAAATGTTGTTTAGAAATGTTTAGAGAGAGCGTTATCCGTATTTTGAAATTATATTGTGCAGCTTAAAAATGTTTAATTATCAGAAAACATGTACAGCAGCTTTACAATGGCTGCCATTTAGTAGGAACACCGAGTTTCAGACGCAATAGAAAAGATCCTCAGCGCTTCGGTGGTGGAAAAGTAGCTCTTGCAATGTCGGGTAGAATTTAAGACATTTCTTAATGAACAAAAACTACAATGAAACTTGTTCTATTGTTGCAATATTACCATTATGCAACATCATTAAACATTTCTCTCTAGGCATAAGAGGTGTTTTATTTTCAAAACTCAACAAATAATATGCAGCGAGACCTCTAGAAGTGTTGTTCTTTTTTGTTATTATTGCACAACTTCTAATGGTGTTTTTCTTTGCAGGATAAAGTGATAATAGGCTTGCTGTGGGTGTCTCTCCTTTGTAGGTCTTACACCCTTAGTTACTGGGGAAAGGCATATAGTTTTAGTTGGCCACATGCACAGACACAGCAGCATTAACACTTGCAAGTACAGAATAGAAACAAGAGGAACTGGTTGTATGTATGTTTCAGGGAGACGGTCCAAATTTTGCTGTACACCTCTACAGTGACAAATAAAGGGATTCTATCTAATTCTGTTGTCTTGGTGGTTTATATAGGACCTGGGACTCTGCTCAGGGCCTGACGCTCTGGTCGCGTCTATCGCGTTCGGTGTAAGGTATGTGCCCTAACCACTCAGCTATCAGGTCCCTCTAAAAGGTGTGTTTTTAAGTGATTTTAAGTTGTTTTGAGTTTGTGTGATGAGAAAACTATGAATAACTAATGTTAATTGACCACGAGGGTTAAAAAATCTGGGAACAGGAAGGTTTAGTAATGATGATAGGTTCAGATCTCTTTAAATGAAATGGGTCCTGCCACTCTCAGTGCTGTAGTTAAGACATAGAGGTTGAAGGCCAAGAAACTACAATAATGTCACAACCCATGCCAGCAGCCATATCCAAACAATTTCACCCACATCACCAAATATGCTTTGCAGTTAAGTCTCATTTTCTTTCCTAGCTGTTATGTGTTAAACCTTTATTTGTCCACAGCTTGTGGACCTTCATGACAATACCATCTGTGGTTGCTAGGGAGATTTGGGACGCAGCTGCAGAGGCTCAGTTCATGACTTGCAGTGATGCCAGTGTAATTTTGCTGCTGCCATCTAAGCTTCGACTTTAACTCCAGCACCAAATTGACTCTTGAAATGCCATTCCAGCATAATGACAGACACTGCAACATGCGTGGCAAACGTTTCCCTTTCTTTTGAAAGAAAGGGTGTTTTTTTTCCTTTCTTTTCTTTTTCTCTGAGGTAGGACGAGGGTGTCGACTAAGCTCTGGGATAATGCAATCTTTATTTGCTGATACTGTTGGCAGAGTTTCTCCAGTCTGTTTTATGATATAGACTCATAAGGTATTTTTTTTTCTTTACAGGCCATCTGCATGTTGTTTTATAACATTTTTTGCATATTTCACTGAAGTTTAAATGTAACTGTTAATGCAATTACTCTTTTAAAGATTGTTTCATTGTATTAATATTGTGAAAGATTAAGAAAGAAATAGTGAAAATATACCAGGTACAATATGCCAAGGTCCAGTGGGAGATCTTAATTGCCTTTTTCCCCCTCTGTATTTCAGTTATGCTCCTATAAAACAGAACATTTTTTTAATATATATACATATCGGTCAAAAACCATGTTGTACTTTGCGTATTGTGGATTATGTCTCTTTCTAGCAATTTAATTACAGTCAGTTTAAAGGTCACAGAAGCAATAATAGAGCTGACAACCATAGATGGAGCAAAGCCTGGAAGTATGATCAGGCAGGCAACTAGAGCTCCATTGCTTCATATACAAATAAGATGCTATCTTAGTTCTTTTATATGCATTTTTTGGATCAAGGGTGTCATCATCCTCTGTTGCTGCCCTTATTTGGATACCTTGCTTAAGAAGTATGACATTACTATTACATGAAGAAGGTTAAGGGTTTGTTTCTTTTAAATAATTAAAGGTCTTGGTGTGTTACACCTAATGATAAACTTTTAAAACATATTTGAATACTTAAATCCATATTTTCTTATTTTTAACTTTAAACTCACAAATATTAGTATACAGGGGAAACACATACATATGTTGCTTAATGTTTTGGCTAGCACTACACAATAGTAAATTCTAAATTAGCTTTTCTTCTTTCTTTCTCTTTCTCTCTCTCGCTCTTTCTCTAACTATCATTCTCATCCAGTCACCACCTTGCCAGACACCTCCCTGAGAGACTTTCAAGTTTGAAGGTTTGATCAGACAAAAAGGAAATTACTATCATGGGATTTACTGATTGATGGGACTAGCTGTCTGTCAGAACACTGCAGGAAAATGAAATGGTTTAGCATGGCATGTAATACAAATTCAACACAAATGTGGCTGGTCCCAGTTACATAGATGTTACTCTACTAAATTTTGTATGTACATGTCAAGCACTTTGTTCTTTGTATTGTGTAGTCATATGGGTTTTATCTGTGCCTACAAAAGAGTTATGGTCTGCAAATCTGGCAAACCCAGTCAGAAAACAGAACTGAATTTGAACTTGTTAAATGCCAGAAAAACAGTCGGACAGCTGATTAAATTTCAGGGCTGCAACAAAAATACCAATTACTCAGTGATCACTATAGATGGGAAATAATTGGCGAGTGAAGGCTTGCATTTTTGTATAATTAACTGAAAATTAACAATTAATTTCTGCTGCTAATTATATTTTCACGTGTAAGTAAACAATTATTAAGGGGCACCATACCTGCAACATGACTTTTCAAAATATCACCTACAAGTAAGAACTCTTGAGTAATCAATTTTTCACTGACTGCAGGTTTTGATTCTCCGCAGACCTGCTGGGAAGGAGAACAACACTGCTTTAAAAATAATTCAGTAGCAACAATCTTTTTTGAAAGGGGATTATTGTAGTTAAGCATTTGTAGGGAGATGAGGCACAGAGAAAAATGCTCTCTTTTCATATTTTCTTTCTTTCTGTCACAATGGCAGGAGCCTAAGAAGCGAAAAATGATAGCCACTTGTTTATGGGTGATTTCAGCAAAGGGAGGAGAGGAGCACCTCCAACGCAAAGTCTTGGCTTAGTGAAGAATGATTTCGTATTTGCCAGCAAACTGAGTCGGCAGGAACTTGTCATATTCATTTGCTTCAGGAGACAACACAGTGCAGCACCCACAGCTCCTGGATTCTACTCTCTCTCGTTCTCTCCCGCCCACTCTCCTCTTTTCTCTGTGTTTCTGGTGTGTGGTGGCATGCTGACGTGCACCTTAAAAGGTCTTTGGCAAGTGTGTGAACAGAAAATTGCGCCCAAACCTTTGACCAAAGTCTCCCTAAACAGTGGGGAAACCATGAATAACACAGGATATATTTGTGGTATGCCCGTACCTCAACACCTTAGTGTCCTACATGTGAAAACAAGCTTGGAAATGCAACAGTGCCCCCAGTTGGTTAACAGGGAAACTGCTCCGACCACAGGCCGTCATTCTTCTGGGGACATGAAGTAAAATAGGCTGGGAATTTGTCAGGAGTTGAATTTAAGAGCAAAGTGTCAGGAGATGCTTGAGGTGATTTGTTGGGATTTTAGACAGCTGTGAAGAGGTTGACAGTGTTGCAGGGTCTGCAGAACGTTCAGCTTTCTGGCTAACAAGGCGTAGAGGAGGCCTCCGAGGAAAAAGAGCTATCCCAGAGGTAAGAGGTGAATGCTGACATGGTAAAAATTAATTCCAGCTTGAAATACCTGTGGCTAGTGTGTGGTGAGTATGTCACAGGAATTAGACACTGTTGCATTGCGTTTGATCTCTATTAGCTGGCTGTCATGCAAGCTATAGTAAAGAAAAATACTAGATTCCACCAGGAGCAGACTCAAGAAAATGCAGCAGTAATTTGATTCCGTGCAAATGCAAAAGCATGTTCAAGCAAATCTGAAAACGTGACATCTGACATCATCATTGCGTGTAGATGAAAATGGCTTGAAATTCTTTGATGATGGTCATCTTAATGACTTATTTCTGCAGTGTTAATTATCATATTTACATGCACTGCCAATGATAACGAACAACATGTTTTATTCCTGCCTGCGTGTGTGTGACATTTGAAGGATGACTAAGCTTCAAGGCAGCTCATTCAGTGAAGAGGAGACATCCTTCTCCTCTAACCATTTGACTCATCTCCTGCCACATTTAGATCTGGGTAGTAGGCAACAAACTGAATGGCATTAACCCTTTAAGACCTACCATAGAACCAATTCCGCCAGAGCTTATATTATATTTTTACATGCTGTGGAGCCATTTTTGGGAGTATTTCAAGTTGCTATGCATCAATACAACCATTATATCATAAGTTTTAATAATATGTCTGCATTAAGTGCATAGTAATTACATAAATTATAAAAAAAACTGCAATAAACTACAAAAAAATTGAAAATCGTTTTTGTTTTTTAACATATATTTCTAGTTAGAGAAATTTAAGAGGCTTATCCCTCAAAACTGTAAATACAAAAAAGTTGCACAAAATAGTTTCCCACCACAGGAAATTTATTTTGAGTGTCTTCATAGTTTTATTTTTGAAATACACCAATTTCTATACACTGCAGGAAAAACGAATATAAATATTATAATGCAAATTTGCAAAAAAGCAGCATCTGCATCAAAATAAACTATTTCCAGCAGTGCAATATGACTTCTAAGCATCCCAGAAACGACACAGAAAGTCATAAAGTCAAAGATAACTTTTAAAAACACCAGTATAGGCTCATGAGGCCTTGATGGTAAAAAACTACATTTCTGCGAAAATGACGTCACTTCCGGTTTCGGGCAGGTCATGGTGGACATGCGATAGTTCACGCTGATGGACGTAGGAGGTGTTACAAACAGCTGATCGGCAAAGCGTGTTTCTGGAATATTATGTTTTTGTTGCTGCAAGTGCTTTTTATGCAGTTTTTGCAAAGCTATATGTGAAAGGAAACCGTGACCTAGGTACGGTGTACATCAGGGCCGTGCAGAGAGGTTTAAAGGGGCGGGTGCTCAAAGTTAAAAAGGGGCACATTGAGCCAGGCTGAATAACAACAACACACATTCATCAAGAATCTAATATGGGAAGGGCAGGGCTGTGTTGATCTGAGACTGTAGACATTAAAAAGTCCACAGGAGAGATGGTAGCTGATTAAACAAGCGTCATGAGATAATAACAAAATGCAAAGATTGGTGACAGCGCTTGGAACCATAAGGCAACAAAAAACTGTGAGAAATAATTTAGGCTCTGCCTGTGAATCACTCTTTACTTCTCTTCTTCCTTCCATCCCATCATTTCATATATCACTCTCCACTTGCTGTCGATCTGAGAACAAGGCACAACTTGCTGTTGCAATAAACTATAATCTAATTATCCACACCTAACAACTCTTGCACTTAATCTATAATAAAATGATGACAGAAAAATGTTATAGCACTGCCTTTAGTAGCCTCACACAGCTCCTACTGTTTCCTCCTCATGTCCTTACCAGCCATGTCTGGACAATGTTATATCATGAGTAATATTTTTTTTTTAAATCCATCTAAATAAAACACTCACATGCACGCACACACAGTGACATTTTAGACCTTCTTCAGAATACTGTATATACTATGGGCATCATGGTGCTGATCCAGAATCCTTACATTATTATTTATTACTAGAGCTACAATAATAAAGCAATGAGGAGGGGGAAGAAATAAATATGAAATAATGTATTTATGATGATTCCATTTGTTTCACTATCCACTCTGTGCAGGGCAAAGCTTATTACATTTTTAAACTGATACAATAATTTTACTGCTGTAAAATCTAAATTCTGTCTTATTTAAAATATAAATCTAATATAATCTGCTTCTTAATGTATGTTCTTTAAAATACAGCGTGTGTTTTTTAATATATTATAATTATAATAATGCATAATTATGTGGACATGCATATTAGATCGTTTTTAGTGAAATATCCAGAAAGGCAGGAAAAACTCTGTAACTTACCGTATTTCCCGGACTACAAAGCGCACCTGAATATTAGCCGCAGGGTTCAAAGCTTGTGCAAAAAGTAGCGGCTTATAGCCCGACAATTACGGTACTTTAAAACTAAATATGTTCCCTAAAACGGTGACAGAGCTACAGACCCATGACAGCCTTACCCAGTCAGCCAGCAGCTATGACCAGCACTACATGTGCAGTTAATAAAAGGACAGGTAATGTTTGTCGCGCTGTTGCACACACAGCACGCTCGTTTGTTTCAGTTCGTCAGTTGCAACAAGACAGCTTACCAACGTGTACACAATAAGCTAATACTCCTGGGTGCTATACACTACAGTGTGCGCTGTACACCTACTTACTGGTTTTGTCGCATCAGTCTGTGTCTCTGAGTTAACTTGTGTTTCTCCTACAGCTCCGGACCGCAAAAAATGCGCGTGCTCTTTGTGAGCTCGTTCCCGGCTCGTAACCAGCGCGTTCTGCCGTCAAGGGCGATCATTGGTTAAATGTGATCATGTGACTGATGCAAGTCAGATCCTTTTATTTAGCAAAACTGTGATTAATAGTTAAATATTATTGTTGAGGAGCACAGACAGGACTCCGCATGCACACACACATAAAAATAAATAAATAAATAAAAAAAGTTTAAAAGTTGCCTCAACAAAAGGGCACTTTGGGCAGGAAAGGGACGGGTGCTCAAGCCCCTCTAGCCCCCCCCCCCCTCTGCACGTGCCTGGTGTACATTTTAGGACATCGTCAGGTCTCAAGAAAAAAGTTGTCAGGTATCAGACAAAAAAATTGTCAGGTCTCAGTTCTCAAGAAAAAAGTTGTCAGGTATCAGACAAAAAATTGTCAGGTCTCAGTTCTCAAGAAAAAACATTGGACATTGGAATGCCCAGTGCAGTAGCAAATCGCTCGTGCTTCACTGCACAAGCTGGACCCACAGAGTCTGCTAAGGTTTGTCACTGCCATATTACATATGATATTTATATAAACCCATTTAGAGTGAGGTCCATGTAAATTTACCATACTCTATTTGTTTATCTTCTGACAGCGTAAGATTACAAGTGTGCTCCAAAGCTTCCTTTGCCTGTTAGACATGGGAAAGCTGCAGACCGTCAGGGAGTGTACGCTCCATCAAGCCCACAGAATAGAGCCGGACTGGAATTTGTCAGTTCATGAACTGATGGCATTCATTTCAATCCTGTTTGTAAGAGCAATCATGTGTCCTGTTGGTGCCATTGTGGATTGCTGGTCAGAAAGATTTCTGGTGCCAGTAATCAAAGAGACAATGCCCCGAGATAGATTCATTTCAATTATGCCACACCTTCGATTTGATGACAAGGACACACGGGCAGAACGGGTGAAAACAGATAAATTTGCGGTGATCTCCGACATCTGGACACGCTTCAACAAGAACTGTGCTAAGAGTTTCACTCCAGGAGAACACATGACCATAGATGAACAGCTGTTCCCTACCAAGGTTCGTTGTCCATTCACACAGTATATCGCAACCAAGCCAGACAAATTTGGGATCAAGAACGTGGTCATGAAACTGATGGAGCCGTTTTTGGATGATGGGAGAAACGTCACAACAGACAATTTCTTTACTTCACTGTCACTGTCGCACAGACTGCTGCAGCGCAAAACGCCGTTATGGGGCACGGTGAATAAAGTCTGGCGTGAACTTACTCAACTTGTGCGGATGTATTCCGTAAGAGCAGCAACACGCAGGTGGTCAGTAGCGGTTTTCTACAATATGCTGGACCTGGCGGCGGTGAATGCCTACATTTTGTACAAGGCATGTACAGGGTGGACAGGCAAAAGAAGATTGTTTCTGAGTCTTCTAGCTCAGGAACTTCGTTGCCGATTCATGTAGCACAAGGAAATATTAGCACAGACGCAGGCTGCTGAAGCTGCTGTGCCAGGGACTGTAAAGACAACGCAGTGCCAGTGGAATTTACGTAAATTTGCGCAGGGCTAGTAAATCTAGTAGTAGGGACTCGCACCAGGGAAAAAAAGGCTCAGTAATTCTAGTGTTAAGGTGTGAAACAGCTGTGTACTGCCTTTTGTTCCTGGAGAAGGTTTTTAACTGAGAGCCATGCTAGGCTCAGGGAGACTCTGCTGACCGTCTGTCCCGCAGTCATGCAGAGACTTCATCAAGCTTGGTTGTCTGTTCTTTGTGTGTTTGATTAAAGAATGTTAGCTACCGCTCACCGCTCATCTGCAGGCTTTATTTAAATGGAAAACTTCCACAACAAAATGGCGTTGTCGACATGATAGTCCATGTGGTCGCTGAACAACGGTTTCGTGGACGGGCTGATCACCCCTGAGGGAAAAGGTACCTTTGTCCTACTAGCTGTTGAAGCAAAGGAAATGGAGGAGTCATGGAGTCGTGTGTTTCAGTTACCACCGAGATCATCGACTTTGAGGGGACTCCTGCAGATGGGTGAGTTGTAGCTAACTTTGTATACAGTCATGAGGAGTTTTTTGTCTGGCCGAGCCGTGAAGTGCTTGCTGCTACGGAGTCTCCGGGAGGAAAATCCTGGGGTTCGAGCCCCCAGGCTTGTGTTCGGTTCCGGTGTTGTGCAAAGAAAAGCAATCGTCTGCCAGAAAGTAATTGCAAAAACACCTGTCCATCACAGGGAACGGTGGTTCAAGTCCACTGTTGATAATCACGTCTGCACAATACAGTGTGCGGAGTGACGGTATTTTAGCACTTTTCTGCCGAGAAGGGAAGAAGGCCATTGCAGGGGACGCTCTGAATGTAAATATGGGATCTAGATATGGGATCCAGTAGCGGCGGACGTTTCACCCAGCGGCCAGAGATAAAACTCAATATTTGACTATATGGTAAGAAATGTGAGTGCAAGTATGTTGTCAGATGAAAGAGAATGGTTGTGTGGGAAAAGTTGATGTGTGTGTAAAAACAGTGAAAAATGGGGTTAAAAATGTTGAAAATTGGGAACAAAAACAAGAAAAGAAAAGAAAAAAAAGAGAGGAGTGTAGAAATGTGTGTAAAAGTTGTTTCCAACTAGTGGGAGAAGGTGGTACACCAGCTCCCCTAGGGTGGACACACACACACAAAATTAGCAGAATTGTTGATAAAAATAAGCAATAAAATAGGAAGAGGGTTTGGTGTTTTTCAACGTAGGGCAACTATAATCTCCCTGGGTTTTTAAGAAAGGGGAGTTCAGAACCAGAGAGGGGAGATGTGTTGTTTAAGGAATGAGTGTGTCACTTGCAGGTGAAGAGCAGACCTGGATCAATTTTCCACGTGCAGCAGTCGGAAGGCAAGGCAAGGCAAGGCAAGGCAAGGCAAGGCAAGTTTATTTGTATAGCACAATTCAACAACAAGGTGATTCAAAGTGCTTTACAGAGACATTAGAAACAAGAACAAATAAAAAGCATGATTTAAAATTGAATAAAACAAGCAAATAAACTAACTAACTAATTAACAAACAAACAAACAACAGTATATAAAATCAAAACAGATAAAATCAGAACAGTAGATAAAATCAGTAGTTAAATGTAAGTTTTGAAATTTAAGCTTAAAAGTGTGGATTTGGTGCTTTATTCAAATGCAGCTGAGAACAGGTGAGTCTTCAACCTGGATTTAAATAAACTGAGTGTTTCAGCTGATCTGAGGCTTTCTGGGAGTTTGTTCCAGATATAAGGAGCATAAAAGCTGAATGCAGCTTCTCCGTGTCTGGTTCTGACTCTGGGAACTGATAAAAGACCGGATCCAGATGACCTGAGGGATCTGGATGGTTCATACTGGGTCAGGAGGTCATTGATGTATTTTGGTCCTAAACCATTCAGAGCTTTATGGTTTAGAAGAAAATTATAGGTTAACACCATTAGAAACACTCAAGCCAGGTTTTGGCTGAATTATTTTACAGCTTAACTTCCATGTGTTTGTCACCCTGAGAACACAAGCTCCAAGAATCTCTCCCTGAAGACAAGAAATGCAGTTCCAGAACAACGAGATGGATCTCAAGAGCTCACAGCAGCATCCTGAGCAGTGAAGAAAAGGTCCAGCAGCTGTGCAACACAGCGGCAGCAAGGAGAAAAATGGCATCATCATGACTGGATGGATGGATGTGCATTTCCAACGAGCTGCAACTTCACTGTGTGTGAATGGACCTTTGAAAAGACTGCCTGAGTTGGACATTTCCCACTTTTGGAGAAAATGGCAAGATGAGACAGTGGAAAACACAGGACAACTGACTCTCACTGGACTGCTGCAAGGGGGGGGGGGGGGAGATGAGATGAGACCACAGTGGAAGGAGCAGGGGAGGACATGGAGGAAGGCTGTTTTAGTGTGGGAAATGAATTTTGGGTTTAGGAAACTGGGAAGAAAAAACGACTGTCTTACGTGGAGAATTGAAAAGTGTCTGGAGCACCGCAAAGAGGAGAGGTACACAAAAATTACACAAACAGAAAAATGCATTAATCCTACTAACACAAACACACATGCAATGAAGCTCATGAAGCTCAAACAGTATTTTAAGCATGCGTTTCTGTTACCATCATCTTGTCCGGTTCACTTAGCAGGTTAAGAAGTCATACACAGACTAGTGAACTAGTATTATTTTTGGGGAAGGATGATTGAATCATTGCAGGGGTGAACAGAATGATGAGTGGAGACTAATAGATTATTGAGTTTCTTGTTTCTGATGTGTGGGGGAGGTCTTATCATGACACACATCTGGTTACATGGGAAGAAACTCATCATCTAACAGAATATTGCTGTTGTGTGAGGTGTGACTGGTGGATGAAAGTTTTGGGGATTTACTTGGCTGATGCATTTTCTGTCATGGTCCTGGGCCATGTGGGCCCAGTATTCTTAGTTTTCATGTATTTTTGTATTTTGTTCTTTATTTAGGCCATGCTTCCTGGGTTGATCTGTTACGTTGTTCCTTATGTGTTTTCCCTTCGTGACTCTTACCCCCTGTGTGCCCCTCTGTGTATTTATGAGCCCTCGTCTCTCTTTGTGCTTTATTCTATGTTTTCCCCAGCCCGTTATGTCTGCGTTCTCCCCGTGCTCTCTCTCCTCCTGTTTGAACCTCTGTGTACTTCCTGCTTTACTTTGCCCATCTCCCATCAGTGTTACGTTCACTCCTGCCGTGTCTTGTTATGATTATCAGTGTCACCTGTGTTCCCCGTGTGCATCCACTTCCCCTGATCATCCCTCATGTGTATTTAGTCTCTGTGTTTCGTACAGTCTGTGTCGCGTCGTCTGTGTTCTCACCTCCATGTTTTCACGGTCAGTCCTTGCAGTGATCATCATAGTCTGAGTTTTCTTAGTTTGTCGCAGTATTAGTTTTCCCAGTTTAGTTATAGTCTAGTCACGCCATCCCTGCTTTGTTTGTGCACTTTGTCTACAGCCATAATAAAGGCTCGCTTTCTGTTAAGTCCACTCCCGTCTACTCACTTGTGTATGCACCTGGGTCCATCACACACACCACCGCACGGCCTGTCTCTGCAGACCGTGACAGTACGACGCGACCATGTCGGACCCAGCGACACAAGAGAGGGAGATCCTCCAGACGGTGGAGTCACTATGTGGTAAATGGCTGCGGTGCTCCGGAGAGGAGGAACGGGAGGAGTTAGCCCGCCAAGCGGGAGTATGCGTGTCTGTGTTTCCCTGGCTATGGGAGGCACTACACCCGCTGATCACTGACTTTCTCATCACCGCTCTCCAACTCTGTCCGCAGCCACGGCTGCCTAGTGTGCGGGCGGTGCCGCCAGAGCCCTGCTGTTGTCCCGTTTCCCCGCTGCTTCGCGAGCCAGAAGCAGTTGCGGTTGGAACGGTGAGGCTCGCCACCGACACACCCTCCGCTCGCGCCCCGTCGGCTTCCGCGTCTTCACCGCGGTCTGGCCGCACGGCGTGGCACACGGAGACGACGGAGGCCATAGACTTTGGCGAGGAAGAGCGGCAGCAGGTGTTACGGGCTTATCGGGAGGACGAGCTCCGGTGGAAGCCCTGGCTCATCCCAGAGGAGGACCTCTCACCTGCTGCACAGCCTACCAGCCGCTCGCCGTCTCCAGTCCGCTTAGACTTTACTTCGCCTGCCTCATTTCTGGCAAGGATGTGGGCGGACGACCGGGAGATCGCCGCTACATCACCCCCTGCATTGGTGCCATCAGCGCCCATCGCGCCAGCTACCAGAAGGGGGCGGCGCCGGCGCCGCCGTGGCACCGCATTAACTCCGGTGAGTGACTGCGTTTTCGTGCCTCACGTCCCCTCTATGAAGCAGAGTGAGATGAGCATTGATTTGCCGGGGCCGGACACTATGACTGAATCGTGTTCGGAGACTGACAGTACAGTGTTTAGTTGTTTAGAAAGACCTACTAAGGAAATCATGGAGTCCGGTCTCTGTGAGCAGCAGCAAGCAGCTTGCACCCACGTAGAGGAGGAGCTCCGGGGAAAGCCGTGGCCTACCCCCGATAGTCAGCACATCTTTCGGGGAACACGCCTGGCTCTCGGGGGCCCTCGGAGCCACCAGGGTCTGCAGCCTCTCACAACTCAGTTAGCTCCCTCGCAGCCCTTCACAGCTCAGTTAGCTCCCTCGCAGCCACCCTCAGTTCAGTTAGCTCCCTCGCAGCCACCCTCAGTTCAGTTAGCCCCCTCGCAGCCACCCTCAGCTCAGTTAGCTCCCTCGCAGCCACCCTCAGTTCAGTTAGCTCCCTCGCAGCCACCCTCAGTTCAGTTAGCTCCCGCACAGTCACCCACTCAATCGCCAACTCCACTTTCCCCTCAACTATCACTACCACCTCTAGCTCAGTCTCCTGTGCACTCACCTCTGGTTCATTCTCCTGTGAAGTCATCAACTCCACTGCCTACTCCACTCTCACCACCTCCGTTACAACAGACATCAGTTCAGTCCCCTGTGCCAGTGCAGACGCCCTCAGTTCAGTCTCCCGTGCAGTTATCTACTTCACCACCATCAGTAGCTCAGCTCCCACTCTCATCCGCGTCTCCAGTAGCTCAGCTCGCACCTGAACCATTGGCCCAGTCCCCGATAGCAATACGGTCTTCTGTTCGGCTTAACATTCAGCCAGGGGTCCCAAACCTCTCTGGCTCTACATCAGCTCCTGCTGGAAGCTCGGATGAGCTCATCCAGGACTCCGCGGCTCCCACGCCGCCACCTACCTCGTCAGCTGGAGGGTCCGAGGGGCCCGTTCAGCCTCCTGTCTCCGCTGGAGGGTCCGAGGGGCCCGTTCAGCCTCCTGTCTCCGCTGGAGGGTCCGAGGGGCCCGTTCAGCAACCTTCCTCGTCAGCTGGGGGTTCTGGAGAACCGCACCAGCCTCATGCCACGTCAGCTGGAGGGTCCGAGGGGCCCGTTCAGCCTTCTGTCTCCGCTGGAGGGTCCGAGGGGCCCGTTCAGCCTCCTGTCTCCGCTGGAGGGTCCGAGGGGCCCGTTCAGCAACCTTCCTCGTCAGCTGGGGGTTCTGGAGAACCGCACCACCCTCATGCCACGTCAGCTGGAGGGTCCGAGGGGCCCGTTCAGCCTTCTGTCTCCGCTGGAGGGTCCGAGGGGCCCGTTCAGCCTCCTGTCTCAGCTGGAGGGCCCGAGGAGCCCGTCCGGCCTCACGCCTCGACTGCTGGAGGGCCCGAGGAGCCCATCCAGCCACCTTCTGCTACGCCTGGTCCAGCCTGTGCTTCGTCTGCTGCAGCTCCGGCCTGTGCTTCGTCTGCTGCAGCTCCGGCCTGTGCTTCGTCAGCTGCAGCTCCGGCCTGTGCTTCGTCAGCTGCAGCTCCGGCCTGTGCTTCGTCAGCTGCAGCCTCAGAGTCTTCGTCCGCTGCAGCCTCAGAGTCTTCGTCCGCTGCAGCCTCAGAGTCTTCGTCCGCTGCAGCCTCAGAGTCTTCGTCCGCTGCAGCCTCAGCCTGTGCTTCGTCCGCTGCAGCCTCAGCCTGTGCTTCGTCCGCTGCAGCCTCAGCCTGTGCTTCGTCCGCTGCAGCCTCAGCCTGTGCTTCGTCCGGTCCCGCCTCGACTGGTCCCGTGCCCACCGGGCCTCGGCCAGTACGCCTGACACTGGAGAGCCGCCGCTGCCTTGCGCACTGCCGGCCCCCTGAACTGCTTCGCCGCCGCCTTGCGCACTGCCGGCCCCCTGAACTGCTTCGCCGCCGCCTTGCGCACTGCCGGCCCCCTGAACTGCTTCGCCGCCGCCTTGCGCACTGCCGGCCCCCTGAACTGCTTCGCCGCCGCCTTGCGCGCGGCCGGCCCCCTGAACTGCTTCGCCGCCGCCGCTGCCTTCCGCGCGGCCGGCCCCCTGAACTGCTCCGCCTTCGCCGCCGCCGCTGCCTTCCGCGCGGTCGGCCTCCGGATCTGTTCTGTCACCGTGGCCACCTTTCCCGTGGCCGGCCTCCGGAACGGTTGGACTGGACTTTTGTGTTGTCGCCTCTCGGGTTGGCCTTCGGGCCTCTTTGGACATTCGCCTTCCTGTTCTGGACTCTTTTGTGTATTTGTGGACTCAGTTTTGTTCTCGTGCTCCTTGTTTTTGGTTCGTTTTGTTCCCTCCGTCCTGGTCCCCCACCTCCCGCCCTGGGTGGGGTGTTTTCTGTTTCGCTTGTGTTTTGTTTCTCGGGTTTGGGCTGTCGGGAGCCAGCCCTTTAGGGGGGGGTGGTGTCATGGTCCTGGGCCATGTGGGCCCAGTATTCTTAGTTTTCATGTATTTTTGTATTTTGTTCTTTATTTAGGCCATGCTTCCTGGGTTGATCTGTTACGTTGTTCCTTATGTGTTTTCGCTTCGTGACTCTTACCCCCTGTGTGCCCCTCTGTGTATTTATGAGCCCTCGTCTCTCTTTGTGCTTTATTCTATGTTTTCCCCAGCCCGTTATGTCTGCGTTCTCCCCGTGCTCTCTCTCCTCCTGTTTGAACCTCTGTGTACTTCCTGCTTTACTTTGCCCATCTCCCATCAGTGTTACGTTCACTCCTGCCGTGTCTTGTTATGATTATCAGTGTCACCTGTGTTCCCCGTGTGCATCCACTTCCCCTGATCATCCCTCATGTGTATTTAGTCTCTGTGTTTCGTACAGTCTGTGTCGCGTCGTCTGTGTTCTCACCTCCATGTTTTCACGGTCAGTCCTTGCAGTGATCATCATAGTCTGAGTTTTCTTAGTTTGTCGCAGTATTAGTTTTCCCAGTTTAGTTATAGTCTAGTCACGCCATCCCTGCTTTGTTTGTGCACTTTGTCTACAGCCATAATAAAGGCTCGCTTTCTGTTAAGTCCACTCCCGTCTACTCACTTGTGTATGCACCTGGGTCCATCACACACACCACCGCACGGCCTGTCTCTGCAGACCGTGACATTTTCTTTTGGTACCACTTTGAACCTGCCAGTTTTGATCTGTCATTCTAAGACAGTACGCTTAGACAAGCCCTAAAACTAGGTCTTCATATTTTTTGATTTTAATAATGCACTGAGATTTTGTGTTTGGCAATTTTCTCTTCTAAAAGCAGGTCTGCAAGATCGGAATCGAAAGCGCTACACAACATGTTGAACAATCGCAAGTGAGCTTCTCCAAAATAAAATGGGCTCGGGAGAAAGCCACTTATTTGGGACAATCAGAAAACAAGTCCCTGCCAAAAAGGATTCAGCGAGGTAATCCAGGCTAAATTGTTTTTTTCTTTTTTGAAATGACGTCATTGCTGGCAGTAGAAACTTAATGCGTCACGAGAGGTTCTACTGTCAGCAAATAACAAATGGGGACTAACTGGACTGGTCCGGGGAAGCTTTCATTTTTAAATTGCAGAGACTGTGACATGAGGGATATGGAAGGATTGACTGAGGCGCAGATGCAGACCATGACCAGGAGAGAAGGCTTCAAGAGGACCAGTGAGAAGCAGGGACCATCTCCAGGACAACTGACAAACGATAGTGGACTGCACCACTGGGCTTCCAGGAGATTGTCATGAGATTGTGAACAGCAAAACCTTAAAATAAAGTGAAAGAGATTCGGCGTTGACGTTGAGGAAGACAACTAAGGTGTACGACATGCTCTGCCTTAAATCGTCCGCGGCGTTGGAACAGAAACTGAGGAATGAAGAGAGCATGCCAAGCTCCAAAGGTGACAGCGCAGAGGGAGCTCAGCGTTGGAATTATGACTCTGTAAATGGCACAGACACCAGGAGCCATGACCGTGACTGGGAATGACCACCTAATGCTGTTTCACTCTGCCATGCAAAGTACTTTGACACTCTGGAGAAGGCCTTTCCTCTGTGTCATTGTTGTTTCCATTTGCATGTGAGAGCTTAGATTGTGGGGAAGATTAAAGATGAACAAAGGGTGGTGGGAGAACAGTGAAGTGAGGATACACAGTGTGAAACTCCTTTAAGTGAACAATAATGTTGACGTGATAAACAGAATGTCAGGAAAGAAATTCTGGTATTAATGTGATTCTTTGATTTAAGAATCAAAGGGTGGGATTGTATAGGAATTTCTTTTACTTGTGTATTAATCACATTATTTTATTGTATGATACCTTGGTGCCACTGGATTTTAACATGTCTCACACCCATACAGTAAGACAAATGGTGGGGGTGTAGTAAGGAAGTTGGGGGAAGCAGACAACTCCACAGGAAGAGTCTTTTGTGTCTTTGAGGACTCTGGGAGGTAGCAAGGGAGTGTGAACCTTAAGGTGTGAAACAGCTGTGTACTGCCTTTTGTTCCTGGAGAAGGTATTTAACTGAGAGCCATGCTAGACTCAGGGAGACTCTGCTGACCGTCTGTCCCGCGGTCATGCAGGGACTTCATCAAGCTTGGTTGTCTGTTCTTTGTGTGTTTGATTAAAGAATGTTAGCTACCGCTCACCGCTCGTCTGCAGGCTTTATTTAAATGGAAAACGTCCACAACAGGCAAAAAAAGCTTTTTGCTAAAAGATTTAGAGCAGAAGTTTTTTGCACTGCATTTTAAAATGAAAACATATTGCATTTATTTACAATTAAAGACACAGAGCAGAAAGTGTGTTACTGTTTTACATCCACAGACACACAAGAAAAGAAGCAGGCAACATGAGGTCAAGTTATGGCAATTTTATTTGTGTGTTTCAGTACATGTATTTAGATTAGAGTTTTGAAAAAGCAAACAAACATCCCAAGAAGAAGGATGGGGTGAAAGAAAGGTGGAGAGAGGAGGAAGAAACTATTGATGTCCTCAAACTCGATGCTGCTGGGTCAGTTCTTTCTCAGCAGTCTGCTCCAGAATCCCCTCCTGTCCTCAGCTTGCTTTTCTTTTGCCTTCAGTTCTTTTAAGGTTTTGTTGAGCTGCTCCTCGGCATCTTTAAATTTTTCTTTCAGCTGCTGTTTGGCCAGTTTCACTTTGTGTTTGAGGAGCTCTTTAGCTTCCTTTTTGTGCTTTCGTATTTCTTTCAGTGCGTCTTTGCAGTCTTTCTTGGTCACCGTCATTTCTTTCTTGAATACCTTCACGTCAATTCTCTCTTCTGCAAGTTCTTCTTGCACTTTCATCAGTTCCTTCTTCATGTTTCGAGTGTAACTCTTTGTATCTTCCATTTCTTTCTTTGCTTCCTGTATTTTAATTTTCTCTTCCTCCAACACTTTTTGAGCTTCCAACAATTCTTTCTTCATATTTTCAATCTCATTTTCTGCCTCGTGTTTACGTTTTTTCTCCTCTTCAAGTTGTTGCTTCACATGCAGTAATTCCTTCCTTAGTGTTTCAGCTTCAGCCGTTACATTTGCAGCTTCTTGTGTTGCCAACTGCATTTTCCTTTTTTCCTCTTCAAAAGCTTCCTGCACCTCCTGTAATTCCTGTATCACATTTCCTGCCTCCTTCTTTGCAGTTTGATATTTATTTTTGGCTTCTTGTTCTGTGCTTTTCTCTTCCTCCAATGCTTTTTGAGCTTCCAACAGTTCTTTCTTCATGTTTTCATTCTCGTTTTCTGCCTGTTGTTTTCCCATTTTCTCTCCTTTAAGTTTGAGACCCACATGCAGTAATTCCTGCAATACTACTTCAGTTTCAAACTTTGAATCTTTAGCTTCTCCTCTTGATTTGTCTGCCTCTTCTTTTAATTTGACATTTTCAGCCTGTATCATTTGAAATTTAAAGTTAATCAGCTGTACTGTGATGTATGATGAAGCACTCGCCGATCCTCTTCTCGTTCTCCCCTGATTCATATTGGCCTTTTAAACAAAGGAGGCAACGTTTTGTAGAGGAGTGAAGTGAAGTTTTCGATGTTTTCTTCGTCAACTGTCGTTTGTCCTGCACAGAGATGCTGCTGTAGATGTGTCTCTAGCTGTGTCTGGATACAATGAAACATGCTGTAACTAAGTGCTTGTGTTGCACAGTTCTACTAAACAGTCCATTTCATGCATGCTCCGCCCACATGGTCAGGAATGTCAGGTGCTGTATCACCAAATGCTGCTCCCGTTGCCTAGCAATAACAGCTGTTTACTTTTTGGGGTCTGGTTCATTGTTTAATAAAGAAAACATGTCCAAGTATTGGGTGCTGAGGCTAAGCGCATATTCTAGCCTGCTGTGTGGGTGGGCAGCTAGAAATCACTGGTGGGCAACATGAGTGAGGAGAAAACTGGTGCCGCCAAGCAGGGAGCTGCAGGTTGCTGGTTTGAGTCTCTGTTCAGATGCTGGTGTCTCCTCTCTCTGAGATGTCTGCAAATAGTCCCAGATAAAACAATAAGGATAATAAACAAATGTGAATAAAATAACAATTATGACTCTGATGTGTTTCATGTGTAGCAGGATGGTGTCATGGTCCTGGGTCGAGCGACCCAGTGTTTGAGTTTTATGTATCTTTTGTATTCATTTGTGCCTAGCGTAGTTCACCTAGTTAATTTCTAGATTGCTGTTTAGTCTTGTTCCTTAGTTGTTTATGTCATCTCCCCCTGTACTAAGTCTCCCTGGTTCATGCGTCATGTCTGCGTGGTTATGTTTAGTTCATGTCATGTCTGATCTCCATGTTTCCTGTTTTACTTTGAAAGTCTGTATTCAATGTCAGTGTATTTAGTTTCACCTCTCCTGTCCTGTCGTTAGGTTCATGTGTGTCAGCTGTGCTCCCATGTGTGGCCACTTCCCCTGATCATCCCTCATGTGTATTTAGTCTCTGTGTTTCATGTAGTCTGTGTCGCGTCGTCTGTGTTCCCACCCTCCATGTTGTCACAGCCATTCTTTTGTATTCATAGTTATGGTTTCCTGTGTCTTCATAGTTTATCCTGGTATCACTTTCCCAGTTTAGTTATAGTTTAGTTTTGTCACTGCGCTTTTGCCTTGTTTGCACTCCTTGTCTTCAGCCACAATAAAGGCTCGTTTTTCGTTCGAGCTCAGTTTCGTGTCCTCGCCTGTGTCTGCACCTGAGTCCTCCACACACTCTCCACACGGTCTGCCACAGCGGACCGTGACAGATGGCCTCTATACAGCAGTCGCTGCAAGCATCCACATCGCCACACTTACTTTTCTTTAAGCAGGCGTGCTGGGGTCCTCCTAAGGAAACTTTGAAACTTCATTTCCTTCATGCTGGTGAACTTTTTACCAAATATTTTCATCAAAGCTTCTCCATCACTGACAGGGATTGTTTGGATCTTCACACTCATCTCCACCAACCCTAAAAAATGAGTCTCACTTTGCTCATATAATGCCAGGAGTGTCTCCATATTTCACAAAAGTCTATGCAAACACGTAACAGTATCCCATATTCATATAAATATTATTGATATTATAACAAAAGCTGTCACCAACACAATTGTCCCAAGTGCTTTTTTTTTATTAGTTATTGCAAATGCTTGATTGCAGTTCTTGCTAGATGACAAAACCACTTATTAGGTTTAGAAGGAAATGACTTTTTCTACATGAGATAAAGTTGGAGAGCTGTTTCCCCAAACTGAATGAAATCATCATTTAAAAAACTACAATCTGTATTTACTCTGAACATCTGTGTTAACATTTGAAATTGGAAACATGTAAGTGTAACAAACATGTTAAAACATAAGAAGTCAGGAAGGGGCATGTATAGGAATTTCTTTTACTTATGTATTAATCACATTATTTTATTGTATGATACCTTGGTGCCACTGGATTTTAACATGTCTCACACTCATACAGTAAGACAAATGGTGGGGGTGTAGTAAGGAAGTTGGGGGAAGCAGACAACTCCACAGGAAGAGTCTTTTGTGTCTTTGAGGACTCTGGGAGGTAGCAAGGGAGTGTGAACCTTAAGGTGTGAAACAGCTGTGTACTGCCTTTTGTTCCTGGAGAAGGTATTTAACAGAGAGCCATGCTAGACTCAGGGAGACTCTGCTGACCGTCTGTCCCGCGGTCATGCAGGGACTTCATCAAGCTTGGTTGTCTGTTCTTTGTGTGTTTGATTAAAGAATGTTAGCTACCGCTCACCGCTCGTCTGCAGGCTTTATTTAAATGGAAAACGTCCACAACAGGCAAAAAAAAGCTTTTTGCTAAAAAAGAAAAGATTTAGAGCAGAAGTTTTTTGCACTGCATTTTAAAATGAAAACATATTGCATTTATTTACAATTAAAGACACAGAGCAGAAAGTGTGTTACTGTTTTACATCCATAGACACACAAGAAAAGAAGCAGGCAACATGAGGTCAAGTTATGGCAATTTTATTTGTGTGTTTCAGTACATGTATTTAGATTAGAGTTTTTAAAAAACAAACAAACGTCCCAAGAAGAAGGATGGGGTGAAAGAAAGGTGGAGAGAGGAGGAAGAAACTATTGATGTCCTCAAACTCGATGCTGCTGGGTCAGTTCTTTCTCAGCAGTCTGCTCCAGAATCCCCTCCTGTCCTCGGCTTGCTTTTCTTTTGCCTTCAGTTCTTTTAAGGTTTTGTTGAGCTGCTCCTCGGCATCTTTAAATTTTTAACTGCAAAATGACCTGATGAAAACAGTACAAAGGTTAAAGTACCACATGTGCTGTAGTGAAAGCTGCAGCTGTTTTATTGATAAAATTAAACACAAAAAAACAAAAGGATTAATCACCCATGTAACTGTGTCACTATATATCAGCATTAACAGGACCTCAGTTTGTATCTCAGACCTGCACAGCTTCCATTTTAAACACTTGATGTACTCAGCTGTAAAAAGAGCACATTTGAGTTTCTCTAACACAATTAAATAAAACCTGATGAAGGTCAAAGGTCACAGTTTTCACAGTTTTTTGCAGATAGTGTGTTATTTACCATAAAGTGATGCAGAGTTATTCATACCAGAGTAACCAGAGAGGATCATATATTTTTAAATATATAACTTTCTACAGGACTGAATATAATATCTTTATGTAAAAGTCCGGAGCCTCTGGGGAGTATCCGAGTATTTATAACATTACACAAACCAAAGGTCTCCATCACAGTGTTCATGAAATGCTGGGTTTATCCATCTCCTGGGGCGAGTGCTGAAGATTTCCCTGTGAGGAAGCTGCTGGTGAAGATCATGAGTCCTGCTTGATCAATGCGATGAGCTTCAGTGTTCCTGGTGTTTCTTAAATGATGCCTCTTTCAGCGGGTCAACAGAACTTCTGGCACAGGACAGCTGTGATGAAAGAAAGGGAAGAAGTTTCTCCAAACCTCTGGACCCAGAAACCCAGCTTGGTCCTCCCTCACTAGTTTCTCTCCAGGGTGAATGTAGCTGTTATACATAATATGGATTATTATTAAATGAAAAGAACAAATTAGACTACACTACTGAAACCTTCTGCTGCTGTTTTTAAAGTTTCCATGTTACCAGGCTAAGAAGATTTAAACAGTTTTAGATCCATTACACTCACAGTCTTAAATGTCAAAATCTCGAAGGACAGCATTATATTTTTGATATTAACAGTAACTCAGGGCTTCTGTGGAGTGTGTAGCCGATCTCATCGCTGTCTAAAAATGGATAAAAAAAACCAAAAGAAGTGCCGAATCCTTCAATAACACAGACTATTAGAGTAGCAGCTGTCTGTGTGAAGCACTTGCTGCAGGGTTGTGCCATGAATGTATTCAGCTGCCAACAAAAAGCAGGACTCAGTGCAGGTAACTGCCATGAGTCTGACGATGTTGGGGTTAGACAGTCTCCTAATAAAACAGAAACATCTCCGAATAAAAAACAAAAAAATCACATTTCGATACTGTCGCTAGCTAGAATGAATTAGCCAGACAAAAATAGTACTGATTTGGTTTCGTACAAAACTAGCTTTCCTTCTCTGATATGTAACTTTCACAACATAACCGCATCTTAATATAAGGAGCAGGGGCAGGGTTGGAATTGTGACATAAAAAAACCCCAAACATCACTAAAAGAAATTTAATTTGTAATTCTAAATAAATTCTAAATGCATTTAGGACGTTTTTTTACTCACTTTATGTCTCTTCTTTTTTTCTGTCGTACAACGTGGGTTACAATTATATTAGCATGACCAATTATGCAAATTAGGCGATGACATCATTTAGCGACTTCTAGCGACTTTTAGGACAGCCAATAGCGATTTTCCTTACTGAGGAGTTGGCAACACTGGTCCCATTTCACAAGCCTCTCACTTCCGGCCTTTAAGTACGCGGCCCTTGTGGACCGTTAAGGCTGCTCACTTTAAGGCTGCAGACCCTGAATTGGGATACAGCCCTTGTGTCGTTAGGAGCCTGAACGCAGTAAAACTCCGGTGAGGTCAATGACCTTACGCTCTTCCACTGTCACACGTTGATGACGTATTTGGAAATCAATTCGGGTGGGACCAGTTGTTGGCGACTTTCAAGCCTTTGAGTCGCCGAGCAGCTGAATAGGGGAATAATGTTGACGCGCCCGCTGTTTAAAACGTTAGTCAAAGTTCCAAGTTAAAACTCCTTTATTTGTTATCAAATCCTTAAAATCCGTAGAAAAACAGTGATCAAAAACATTCCAAGCTTGAGCGGTCAGCAAAAGTCGACTTCCCCCATCACCCACTCATTCACAAAATTTCCCTCGGGCCGTGAACAGGTGATATAGCAATCACTATTACAGACACCACGTGACCCAAAGCTACGCCTATCCATAACATTCCGGCCCCTAATTATTACATTTTTACAGTAATAATTACACATCCAACACCACAACTCACAACACACACTTCATCATATCACAGACACCCAGTGAGACAACATAACATACTCAAAAAGTCCACCAAAGTTATTTTCTCATGTCTTCTCTTCTGTCTGCACATGGTCAGTCAGTCATAGGCCAGAGGTTACCAGCACTTAGCCTAAATATAGTCAGTCTGTAATGTACATCTCATAACATTAAAGTCAATTCAAAGTTAGTTATGTCACACTGTGTCAAAATGTCATAATCATGGGTCAGAAGTCTCCTGAAGAAGGCATATCTTTGTGATGGGTCTGCACACATGGCTGGTTGGGGTCTTAATCCAGACCTGACGCACAAGCCCCTTTTCATCTGGTGCAGCTCCGGTGACTCTCCCAATGATCCAGGAACCACGAGGTGCAGAATCATCCACTATAAGGACCACATCTCCGGGAACGAAGTTGCGTTTAATCCTTCCCCATTTCTGGCGCTCTAATTCTGTGACTGGGACTCTCTTTGCATATCCTCTAGATATAAGATCTGTCATGAAGGCAGTGTAGTCTTTGTGAAAGTCTTTATCTCTGATGAACCTTTTCTTCAAACCTAAGGCTCGTTGCTCAATTGCACGGTTGTCAGGCATTCTTATGTCTCGGTCTTTTAGTGGCAGGGCAATGCTGTAGTGCCAATCCCCCAAAGTCACCGTCTTGCTGGCCAATTCCAGGAACTTCAAGTCTTCCTTTGACAGCCCCATCTGTTCATCATTGCTGCTCTCAGGAAAATCCATCTTGAACTGCTGTTTCCATAGCTTGTCCAGTATGACAGCAGAAACTCTGTTGGCGGTAACTGTTGCCAAACATCCTGGCCTTCCACAGCATTCTCGATTAAGTGGCCCATTCACAGTCCAGCCGAGCACAGTCCTAATGGCAAAGGGTCCATCACCTACACTCCGGATGACCTCCAAAGGTTCTAGAGCTCTGGGCATATTCATGCCAATCAAAAGCTCAACATTGGCCTTAATTTCTGGCAAATGAACGTGCTTCAAATGTGGCCAGTCATCCAGGTCCTGTTGATTTGGGATGTTACCAGTATCTACAGGCATTTTATGCTGAGTGAAGAGGTTAGGCATATCACAGTACATGTCACTGTCCAATCCAGCAACTTCAAGTTCAGGTACAATGAAACTGTCCACCACTTTCTCCTGTCCCATGGTGCGCAGGAGAATCTTTGTCTTCCTCCCAGCAATATTCAGCTTGTCCATAAGACCCACTGTACAAAAGGATGCTGAACTCCCATGGTCCAGAAAGGCATACGTTTCCACTATTCTTTGACCTCTCTTTGATTTTACTTTAACTGGCACAATGGCAAGCTTACAGTCCTGTTCACCAGCCCCAGTAAGACCACTAGTCTGGATCATAACAGGAATGTTATCTGCCTCATTATTAGGTTTGACTTCATTCTTCTCTTTGTGGTGGATATGGAGTATACTTGCATGTCGGAGGCCACAGATTTGACATGAAAGGCGTTTTCTGCATTCTTTGCTTATGTGCCCAGTACACAAACAGCCAAAACAAATGCGGTTCTTTTTAAGAAAAGAAATCTTCTCATCATGAGGTTTCTTATCAAGCAGAGCACATGACTCCAGTGTGTGTCCGCCTTTGCAGAAAAAACAAGCCTTCACAGTGCTGTGACGATCTTGAGCCTCTATCTGATTCTGTCTCTCGACGTCAGAGACTGTTGTGGCGAAGCTACTTCCTTTAGCTTTTAGATGTGGAGAACATTTCCCTCCATTGCTGCCCTTGGCTGCTAGATGTGTTGCTGGAACGTCACATAGATTTCCAAAGATGGGATCTGTTACAATTTTAACTTGACGCTCAAGGAAGGAAACAATGTCAATGAATGCGGCTCTGCGATGTTGCCTCTCCTGAATGTCATATGCTACTGTTCGCCATTTGTCTTTTAACTTATATGGCAGTCTTCTAATCACAGCAAGCATATTGGCAGGTGTATTTAATTCAGAGAGATCATTAATCTCTTCCATTGCATTGCAGCATCCACGTAAGAACAAACAATATGCCTGAAGAGCTTTTCCATCTTCCGATCTAATCAGTGGCCATGAGTGAACTTTGTTCAAATAGGCAGATGCAATCACATGTCCATTCCCAAAGTGCTCATACAGCAGAGTCTTTGCCTTTACATATCCAGCACTTCCAGACATATGTTGGCAGCTTTTAACAAGTTCATTGGGCTGCCCCTTGGTGTACTGTGCAAGATAATGCAGGCAGTCACCAGCATCGCCAGTCTTTGCTTCTATGACCTGTTCAAACGAGCGCATAAAGGCCTGAAAATGTAAAGGGTCACCATCAAAGGTTTGAATCTCCCTTTTGGGCAGTGAAGAAAGACTTTGCTGATGGACCAACATACAAGTTAATTCATTTTGTTTTTCCATAATGGACAACAGATTTTCATTGGCTACTGGAAGAGCAGCTTGTAGCTTAGGCAAAGGTGGAATTGATCCAAAAGCATCAGAAGGCCCCATAAAAGCTGGTGCAGGCCTTTCCCTTTTGATATTCTGTTGCACTGTTTTTACTTGAAGCTCTGCATTCCCAGTGATTGCATTTCCTTTTGTAAGCGTCTGAGGAACAAAAGTCTCTGCATCCGCATTAAGAATTTCAAGGCTGTTTCCCTTTGTTTTAAAATATGATTCCATTCCATTAGATTTCCGTGAAGCGACGCTCCGCATAGCGGATCCAGTTCTCAGCACGTTCACCTTTGCAACAGTTGCAGCTATATCTGCTTCAAGCTGAAGTTGTTCTTTCTTTCTCCTCAATTGTTCCTCTTGTTCTTCAAGAGAGTGTTTTTCTTTCAGCATATGTTGACGTGCGAGCAAGGCGGCCATTTCAGCTTCTGCCCTGAGACATGCAAATGAAGTAGATGATACTCTTGAGCTTGACCTACTGCCTTGATTTGACACACTGTCGGATGGCAACACGTCATCATTAACATCATTCTGAGGATTAAGAGATAATTGTGGTTCTTTTCCAGTGTGCTCTCGAACCTCCACTTCTCCTCCCAGGGAAGTTTCCTGTGACTGTGCCTTGTCAGATGATGGCCTCCCTGAATGTTTATCAGTTTCAGAAAGCCATATCGTTAGCTTCATAGCATAATTGCCTAAGTCATTTGACTAAGTCAATGACTTAGGCAATTATGCTATGAAGCTAACGATATGTTAACATCCTCCATAAACCCTTTATTGTATTTAGAGATGCTTGAGAACCATGTATTTTGTTTATCTTTCTCATCAAATGAGATTAGAGAAAGTAAAGATTCATGCAATGCACTGGCATCCTTAAACAGGTGTGTTAACTCATCAAACTGTTTTTTGACTTGTGAATGATTTTTATCATCTTTCATTAGCTCTTTAAGAGACATAATAACACTTTTCATTTTGTTTACATGCCTTTTCCGATCTGTTTGGATGGTTTCAATTTTGTTTGCAAGAGCTTTCTCAGTGAGGGAAGTTATTCTTTTATCCTTTTCAGTTTTTCCAACAACAGATGCAGCCTGTGATCCACTCATTTTAAGCATTCAACATAAGCAGCATGCCAAAATCCAAAACAAAGGCAACAGCAATTCCTTCAAACTCCTGAACGCCTGCAGAGCCACAACTCACACACACCAAATCCAACAGCAAACGTAGCGGTGGGCGTGTCACAAAAACCTCTTCGTATGGTCAGAATCCAAACTGCGTTCAAACAAACAATACGCAGCACAAAAACACAGTTTACATACCACCGTCGTCTTCTCCTTATCTGTCGGTCTAGCCGCTTTTACGGGTGTAGTGGCGGCGGTGTGTGGGCTCGCATCGGCGTTTATTCAGCGCTGATTGCGGGACGGTCCATTGCCGTCGCACTTTTTGCTGACAAATGTTGGCGACTTTCAAGCCTTTGAGTCGCCGAGCAGCTGAATAGGGGAATAATGTTGACGCGCCCGCTGTTTAAAACGTTAGTCAAAGTTCCAAGTTAAAACTCCTTTATTTGTTATCAAATCCTTAAAATCCGTAGAAAAACAGTGATCAAAAACATTCCAAGCTTGAGCGGTCAGCAAAAGTCGACTTCCCCCATCACCCACTCATTCACAAAATTTCCCTCGGGCCGTGAACAGGTGATATAGCAATCACTATTACAGACACCACGTGACCCAAAGCTACGCCTATCCATAACACCAGTGTTGCCAACTCCTCAGTAAGAAAAATCGCTATTGGCTGTCCTAAAAGTCGCCAGAAGTCGCTAAATGATGTCATTGCCTAATTTGCATAATTGGTCATGCTAATGTAATTGTAACCTACGCTGTTGGAGAGAGAAATAACATCGTGGTAGAGACATAAAGTCAGTAAAAAACGTCTTAAATGCATTTAGAATTTATTTAGAACTACAAATTAAATTTCTTTTAGCAATTATTGTTTTTTTAATGTCACAATTCCAACCCCGCTCCTTTATCCGGGCTTGGACCGGCAAAAGTGACCCGAAACAGGCACTCTGGTGGAGTTATTGTGTGTGTGTGTGTGTGTGTAGTTTTAAACTTTGTGGTCCACAAAACAACATAACAGTAAAAGAAGAACTGACTGCGTTACAGTCAGTGCGGGAGCCCTGCCCTGATAGCAGCTGGGGGAGGACTATCCTCCACCTGTGAGCGCTTTGGCACGGGCGAGGTGCCCACCGCAGCACCCGCTGCTTATTGAGAGTAAGAGCGATACGCACTTTCACGTCAAAAAGTCGTCATAAATAAGTCTCTAATAACGCCAGAAAAAGTCGCCAGATTTGTCGCTAGTCGCGTTTCAGAAAAAAAGTCGCTAAGGTGGTCTGAAAACTCGCTAAATATAGCGACAAAGTCGCTAAGTTGGCAACACTGGGTGGGACATGACAACACCGCCACCTGCAGGAAGATTTTCTCTCTGGTACCTTGTGTTCTGATACCTGACAACTTTTTTCTTGAGAACTGAGACCTGACAATTTTTTGTCTGATACCTGACAACTTTTTTCCTGACAACTGAGACCTGACATTTTTTGTCTGATACCTGACAACTTTTTTCTTGAGACCTGATGATGTCCTAAAATGTACACCGTACCTAGGACAAGCTGATGGCATAAGATGTAAGTACAACTCCTCCGGTTTCATATGCAAAAAAAATTATTGCGCTAGCTCACGTGGTTGCAGAGCTCCCGGGATTTAAAAATAGTTACGCAAAACGGAGCGTGCCCGCTCTGACCGGTTTTAAAGGGTTAATTTTCAATGAGAGATGATGGTATATTTTGATGTTCTAACAGTAACTGCAAGCAAAGGGAGCTTCAGTGAAGGTTCAGATTTTTCTCTCGTGCTTCATCACAGAGATTTGTCACAGTTTGCCTTGTGTGTTGTTCTACAACAACCTAAGATATCTTTAAATGTCCTCCAATTTCCCAAAGTAAATAAGAAATATCCTTTGGGGGGGAAATACAGCACTGTTTCCTCACAAATGTAAACAGCCAGACTGGTTTGGCAAATTAAATTTAACTGCTACCAGAAATTGAGTTTAGCTTTTTTATGAAGGAGGCAGGTGTCCTGCTTCACTTTACTGTTTATGTATTTATCTATCATTTCACACCAGCAGTTGGAAGGAAGATTTCTCATACTCGCCATGAGGAGAGAAAAAAAACCCAGAAGTGAGGACTTACTCTTTAGGGGGTGCAGGTTTGAATCAATTTTTTAAATCATTGCACCATGTAAAGACCTAAAAAAAAAAGAAAAAAAAACAACTGTAAATGCACGTGTTATTTACAAAAAAACACACATCTGGGACTATTTTTGGGGACAAATAATACAGGTTATATACATGATTCAGTATCACGATGTGACAATTCTCAAATGCATGAAAGATATAAATGAAAAGCACTCAACACAGAAAAACTAATTAATGCAAGTGCCATTACACGAAGATGAAAACAATGTTTTGTATCCTGTTCATTCAATTAGTTAGTAATTAGTCATCAGTAAAAGGTGATAAATTATACTACTTTTCTGTAGCATAGATCTTGAGTAAGGTAGAAGTAAGACTACTTACTTAGTAAATAACCTAAAATATGTGTTTGGTATGAAGAACATATTTGAGAAAATATTTTTCATTTCATTTCTTTTTTTTTTTTTTTTTTTTTTTTTCCCTAAATGACATCAGAAACAGCAGTATGCGACATTACATGATGGCAGAGCTTCAGTTCATCCTTTGTCATTTTTTTTTTTTTTTTTTTTTTTTTTTTTTTTTTTTTTAAATAAATAGGACAGGGGGAATGAATGAGAGAGAGAGGGGGAGAGAAAGAAAGAAAACCAAAGGGGAGAAGAGACTGTGAGAAGGGGGGGGAAGAGAGACAAAAAAAAAAAAACTCCTGGGTCACCTGTATGGAGAAAAAAAAAAACAAACAAACAAACAAACAAACAGAGGAGACAGCAAACAACAAAGAGCAACATAATAATAGAGAAAACAAAGCACCATCACAATAAACTAGCTAGTCATAGATATCAGTATTTACTAAGTAATAAACAATATTGTGCAGCACGCAAGATAGACAGCGCACAGTGTGCTTTGAGGCAGCAGCCAAGAAAGCTTTAGTCCGCGTCTGTGAATACCCATGTGTGCATACCTGTGTGGATCAGCATGCTTGCATTCCAAAGGTTTCTCCATGTAATGATCTGCTAGGGAGTGTGGGGGGGCCACAGCCCCGTCCTCCAGGGTGTGAAGCGGGTATGGAGGAGATCAAAACTCCAGACATCCAGAGGCCCCCAGAACACAAGAGACCATGGAAGACCAACAGAGGGGCAGCCGCGCCACTGTTCCAGTAAGAGCTGAGGAGAGTCCCAGATGAGGGCTCACTCAGCAGCCGCGGAGCAGAAGCCAGGGGGGGTTGCAGTGACGCGCCCGTGAGCTCCGCCGGCCCCCAGCTGCGCCTGAGTGACCGAGCCCTAGGCCGAGAGGCCGGGGGCACCCCACCTCCAAAGGGGGCCCGAGCGAGCCCCAGGCCCCAGGCCCCGACAAGCGGCCGCCAAGGAGTGAGCCGGTGTGTACCCGGACGCCCACCCCCAGACACAAAGAACCACCAACACACCGACACCTGAGGGAGTCCGCCACCGGCAGGGGAAGTGGTGGTGGGTGGAGATAGGCCTCCAAACCTTGGAGGGCCTGAGGTGTCCCCAGAGAGGTGGCGTCTGATACCCAACCTGACATATAGACACAGACATACAGGCACACACAGACACAAACATCCATTCCCACCCTCATGCTCTCATATGCACTCACTCCACACTCAACCAACGTGGAGACAGACATAAAGAGACGCTGTACACACAATCACACTCCCCAAGCGTACTCTACAATCCGGGTCTAGGTACCCTTGCCCCTGGAGGGGGGAATTGCACCCAGACCCAGGTGGTGTTACCCTTTTCCCTGCGGTGGGGAGAGGCAGACCACCCCGACTCCGCAGCAGCAGGGAGGCCCCACACCCCAGACCGCAGTCGGACGGCCAACTCCTCCTACTAGCCCTCCCGCTCCAGCAGGCCGCAGAGAATGGGGGTGGGAGAAGACTCCAAACCTCCCTCCACCCGCTCATTGTAGTGTTGATGCATATGTGTTCTAAGGTGCAATTAAAACCCAGGAGGGCATGGAGCTACCTGCCAAGGAGCAGCAGGTAAGCGCATAGTCCCTCCTGCTAACCCTCAATGACTAAGTGTATTTAAAATTGAGAGGTGGGCAACGACGTCAGGGGTGAGGTATACACCCTGATGGTGATTTGGACTCCGTGATTGTGCCCACCCCCAAGATCCTATATGTATGTGTAATGAGAGTGTGAATAATGTGAATGTCTAAGATGTGGGATAAAATTGAGGCAGAGGCAGCCAGAAGGGGACAGGGGGGGGGGGTAGCCTCCTCTGCACCCTGGTGACATACCCCCACTCCAAGGCCCTGCATGTGTGGGTGGTTGTGGAGGAGCGGGAAGAGGGAGGCAGCTGGAGATGGGGAGGGAAGGAAGGGAGGGGCAGGTAACCCCTCCCTGGGGCCAGCTCCCCCGCTGACCCCAGTAGGCACTCCCACCCTCCGCGACCCGCCAGGGAAGGGGGGCCCAGGCCCATCAGACCGGGGCCCAGTGCAGTAGCGCCCCCCGGCTCCACAGAGCCCTGGACAGTCCACCCAACCCCACCACAGAGAAAACTGCACCCACCCCACCAACCACACATCTTCCAGACTACATAAGACGGTAAACGCCCAGGCTGAGATCTTCCTCCACCTCTCCTGTATCTCCCCCTCCTGCAGAGAGTTCCTGAGAGAAGAAAGCTCCTGCCAGATGTGACCATCCCCCCCACCAGTTGAAGAGCCCCCCAGGCGGCTCGATGCACCGGCGGCACCCTGCTCCAGGGCCGGGCCCCCATGCACCCACCCGCCCACAACCCCGGCAACACACCAATCAGGACCCGAGCCCCCGAGGCCCGGCCCGGGCCCCCGCCCAGAGACGGAGCACCCCCAGAACCTCACGCCCATCCCGGACCCACCCAGGGGCAGCCAGGTTGCCAGGTCAGTAACCCACGTCCGTCAGCACAGACCCTCCCCTAGCCCCGCTGCACGCAGCCGCGAGGAAACAGTCACCTGAGAGCCAACAGAGCCCTCAACCGGACGTGACCGCTACCCCGGGTTGAGCCCCCCAAGGAAGATGCCTCCGGGGAACCCCCCGACGCCCTAAGCCTGTCCCTACCCCCTCACCAATCACAACAGTGAAGGCGGGACCAAACTATGACCCCCCACCCCCACTAGGTGATGGAGCTGATAAAAGGGGCCCAGAGCAATTGATCTGATGTGGTGGCAGAGGCTGTGTCAAGACTAATGTAATCTAATAGATAATTTCTATATTGGTTAGAATTAAGATTATTTTTATTTTTCCAGTTCATGAGGACTGTTTTCTTGGCTATGCATAGGGCAGTGAAGATCATATGGGCTATATTCTTTTCTGAAGTGACATTATCTAAGCTGCCCAACAAACACACTAAGGGGGAGGTTGGAATGTTACATTTCAGACATTTTGATAAGTCTTCACATATCTCGCGCCAAAACTTTTGCACTGGTGGACAGAACCAAAGAGCGTGGATGTAATTGTCTGGTGTATTGCCTTGACAGTGTGAGCAGTTGTTGGAAGATGTAAAGCCCATCTTGAACATCCGATGACCTGTATAGTGCACTCTATGAAGTATTTTGTATTGTATTAATTGCAGACTGGGATTTTTAATTAATTTAAAAGTTTTTAAGCAAATCTGAGACCAGAAGTTTTGGTCTAGGTTGACTGATAAATCTGCTTCCCACTTTGCAGTAGGAAGGGATATTGATTCATCTAATTTAGAAAGTGTTCTGTATATTTTAGATAATAATTTGGGGGATTTAAGAGTAAGAAAATGTGCCGCACTTAGTGGTGTTTGTAATTCAACTTGACTGAGGTTAAATTTCTTTTTTACTATGGATTTAATTTGTTGATATTCTAAAAACCTTGTCTTGTTGATCCCATATTGTTCAACTAGTCTGTCAAATGGAATAAATTCTGTTCCCTCTAATATATGTTCTAAGTATTTCATTTCATTTCAAGTTATAGACAGTGTCATCATTTCCACTGTGAATCACTCTACTTATTATTTTGCCATGCGATTAGTCGGGGATATAAAATCATAAAGTCTTCTGATTGAATATTTTTAAAAAACAAAGTATAAATACGAAGACCTCAAAAGCTCTAAAGGCTGGAATCAGCTAATATAGTTTGGCTTGTAGCTCAGGATCCATTCTCGAGTTAGAAACAATGCTGCATATTGACAGTTGTCACCGGTGTTATTAGATTTATTTTTAATATATCTCCAGTACAAAGAATTGTTCATTCATTGTACTGTGTGACTTAAGTAAACCCAATTCTCATTCAGAGCAGGTTTGAGATAATAAAAAAACTATGAACCAAAAGTCCAATTGGTATGCTGCCCAGGTTTGCTGAGATTCTCACAACAGTAAATGTAGGAAGGAGGGGTTGGCAAGATGGCGTCGTAGCGCGAACACCCGTCTCGCTGTGCTCCGGTGAGGTCCCCCGATTATCCGTCTAAAATACGTGTTCACCTGGTGAAACGTTACAAATGTGCGTGGGAGTAACTCTATAATGAGTCTGGACGACTATTTTTCTAAAATGCCTAACGTCAGGTCTAAGAAAAAGACAGCTCCGGTTGTGCAAGCTAGCGACATTGTGGGTCCTATGGCGGCTGAGCCTGAAGAAGCTAACGCCAGCGACACAGAAATCTCCGCTGACGCTGAGGAAACTGGGAGTGATATCGACCCGAATATCCTTGCGGCTCTGAGTAAGATAACTGACAGCATTACAACTTTATTGGATGTTAAAGTTGATACTGTGCTGGCCGCAATCCGTGAACAGACGTCTCGGATCCAGGCTCTGGCGACACGGGTGGGAGACGCCGAGATACGGATTTCAGGCGTGGAAGACACGGCAGGTGTATTGCAGGCGAAAGTGGCTCGACTCGAAAAACAAGTAACTGACATGGCAGACCACATGGACGATTTAGAGAACCGCAGCCGCAGATGTAACCTTCGCCTGGTCGGGCTTCCCGAGGGCACGGAGGGAAATGATGTTGTCGCCTTCATGGAGTCATGGCTCCCCTCCTATCTCGAGCTCACAACTAAAAATGGGAAGATCAAACTAGACCGCGCTCACCGCTCTCTAGCACCGAGGCCGGGCCCCAGCCAGCGCGCCAGACCCATCATTATGAAGCTTCACAACTTTGCTGATAAACAACGTGTGATGGCCGCAGCTCGGCGCCTGGCTACGCAGCCGAACCAACCAACAAGTCGGATCAAAGTCTCCTTCTTTAATGATTATTCAGCGGCGGTAGCCAAGAAACGCAAGGCTTTCGACGAGGTGAAAAGCTGCCTGAGGAAGAAGAATGTGGATTATGCGCTTCTCTACCCCGCCACACTGAGGCTGTTTGCCAACGGCAAGGAGAAGAGATTTAACACACCGGAGGCAGCTGCGTCCTACGCGGACTCGCTGCCCTGAATCCCCGTAACCACCGGAGTACTCCTTTTCTTCACACTGTGCCTTAATTAACCGGTGTGAGTACTTGCCGAATCTAGGCGTATATGACTCTTTTTTTTCGTCCTCGCTGCTTATAAGCGACCAGGTGAAATCTTCCACCCCATCGGGCACCGGACGGACTGTGTTTTCGTCTATGGGTAGGCGTGAGTTACGCGCGTGCAATGCCCTTCGGCTTTCCCGACGGGCAGGAGGAGATTGGTTTTTCCCTACATGTTTAGTAGGGCTGTTGCCAAATCACTGTTCTTTGAATGTTCCGTCACACAGCTCTTTCATGCCTTTTTTATTTTTATTTTATTTATTTATTTTTTCAACCAGGGTGTGGTGAACCCTTTGGCTCAATATGCTTTGTGTGATACATGAATAAGTCTAATAATGAGTAGGCTGCGAATATGCACCTGGAATGTACGAGGGGTTCACAGCCCTATTAAGAGGAGGAAGATATTTACTTGTCTAAGAAAGGACGGTGTAGATGTTGCTATGTTACAAGAGACACATCTTGATAATAATGAACACTTGAAGTTGCAACAAGGATTATATGGACAAGTGTTTTTTTCATCCTTCACTACAAGAAGTAGAGGAGTGGCAGTGTTGATTAGGAAAAATGTACCTTTTGTAGTAACTGATTGCGTTAAGGATCTGAAGGGCCGCTACGTGATAGTCAAAGGGATTTTGCAAGGCCAAAATATCTTATTACTGAATGTTTATTTTCCACCTGCCCACCCAACTACCTTTCTTACCAAAATGTTTCTGGAATTAGCCCCATTTCTTCCTAACTCTACCGTTATTATTGGTGGTGATTTCAACTTAATGTTAAATCCACTTATGGACAGATTTCCACACAGCATTGCAACTCCTTCTCCTCAGGCCAAAGCGCTTCATGCTCTATGCGACGAGTTTGGACTTGTGGATGCTTGGAGATATACTCACCCCTCCGATAAGCAATACACATTTTTTTCGGCTCCGCATAGGTCCCAAACTAGAATTGATTACTTTTTTCTCCCGAAAACGGACTTAGGTTCAGTAGTATCGTGCGACATAACAAGTATAATCATCTCAGATCACGCTAGGGTAATCATGGATCTCGATCTTAAAGCTGCGCTTCATAGGTCCCGCCACTGGAGGCTTAATACCATTATTCTTAAGGATGAGGAATTTACCTCTCACTTCTCTGCAGAATTTCAAGCGTTTTTGGATATCAACACCCCCTCAGCTACTACTGCCTCTGTTTTGTGGGAAACATGCAAAGCTTATGCGAGGGGCCTAATTATTTCGTATTCTGCGACAAAGAAGCGACAACGGATGGAGGAACAAAAATCTTTAGAGAGCGAATTGATGGATAAGGAGAAAACATATATTGCCTCCCCATCACCACCATTATGGCAAGAAATAACCGCACTCAGGTCAGCGCTGAATTGCCTTCTTACCAGAGATGCAGAGAAGAAACTTAAATACACCAGACAGAGGTTCTACGAGCATGGAGATAAGGCCGGTAAATGTCTGGCGTACTATGTTAAGAAGCGCGCAGAATCGAATACCATTGCAGCGATATCTGATGAAGGTGGCCACAAGATATATGAAAACAAACTGATAAATGACTGTGTTAAGAAGTTCTACGAAGCCTTGTACTCTTCTCAACAAGTCCCGGAGGGGGTGCAGCTGATGCATAATTTCTTCACCCAATTCGACTTACCAAATTTGTCAGAGGAACAGAAGACTGCCCTTAACAGCCCTATAACTAAGACCGAAGTGTTTAAGGCTATTAAATCACTGCGAAGTGGAAAGTCGCCAGGGCCTGATGGCTTCTGTTGTGAATTTTATAAACAGTTTCGGGATATTATTGTGGAACCGCTTCTTGATATGTTCAACCACTCCTTCATTACGGGTGAATTCCCGCAGACACTGAAGGAAGCCAACATTTCCCTAATTCTAAAGAAAGGGAAGTGTCCTGATTTGTGCGGATCCTATAGACCTATAGCCCTCTTGAATGTAGATAGGAAACTGCTTTCTAAAATTCTGGCCACCCGCTTAGAAAATTTTTTACCTGTGCTGATAAGGGAGGACCAGACAGGCTTTATAAAGGGTCGAAACTCAGCCACCAATGTTAGACGCTTACTGAACGCTATTGTAGCTTTCAAGCAAAAATCTATTGACGGCCTGGTGCTTTCTCTCGATGCGGAGAAAGCATTTGACAGAATTGAGTGGTCTTATTTGTTGTATACTCTGGGCAAATTCGGCTTAGGGGAGAATTTTATAAAATGGGTCAAAGTTATCTACAATAATCCACAGGCAGCAGTCCTGACTAATGGACTTAGGTCTGATTACTTCAACACTCATAGGGGAGTTATGCAGGGCTGCCCCTTATCGCCCCTTCTATTCGCTCTGGCCATAGAGCCTCTTGCTGAGGCCATAAGGGCGACGCCCACAATACGTAGTTTAGAGATTGGACAGCTGTGTCATAAAATAACCTTATACGCGGACGACATCTTGATTCTTTTGACTAACCCTGTAACATCCGTACCCAGTCTCATTGAGGTGATTGACAGGTTTAGCCATTTCTCTGGCTATAGAATCAATTTGGCTAAGTCAGAGGCCATGCCTCTCGGTACTCTTTTCACAATGCCGGCTACTGTTCCTTCCTTTCCTTTTAAATGGTCTCCTAATGGATTTGTGTATTTGGGGATCTTTATTACCCCGTCTCTCGACCAATTGTACAAAGCCAACTTCACACCCTTATTTGGCAAACTCAAACAGGACCTAGAGCGGTGGGCGTCACTTCCTGTCTCCTGGCTAGGACGCATTGCCCTGATCAAAATGACTGTGCTGCCCAGGCTATTGTATCCTATCCAAATGATCCCCGTCTTGTTCTCTAAGAGAGTACTGAAGGACATAAATGGTTGGCTCACCTCTTTCATCTGGAACAAGCGCAGACCCAGACTCAAGATGGCAGTGTTGCATCTGCCAAGCTCCAGGGGCGGCTTGGATCTACCTAATATTAGATTGTATCAGCTTTCTGCCCATTTAAGATTTGTGAGCGACTGGGTTAGGGGTAAAACCTCAATCTGGTCGGATATTGAGACAGCTCTGTCACAATGCAAACTGAGCGATCTATTATTTTGTAATGATTTTAACGGAATTAAGGCCCTTTGTACAAATCCTGTAACAATCAACACCCTAAAAGCGTGGCGAATTGTCCGCCGTCTTGAGGGAAGATCGAGAATAACATCAACCTTTACCCCTATAATGAATAACCCTGCTTTCCCTCCGGGTTCTTTGGACCCCGGCTTTCAACGATGGTCTGATAAGAATATTAAGTCTCTTGGTGACCTTTTCTCGGGTGGTGAACTCATGTCGTTTGAACAGCTTACCAACAGTTACGGCTTGCCTAGACAGGATTTCTTTCGTTTTTTGCAAATACGACACTATATCACTCACAATACAACCCTTGCTGAGCACCCTGAAGTATCTGATGTTGAGAGGGTTTTGTTTGGGCAACAGCTGACGGTGTCTCTGAGTTCATTTTACCATGTGCTTAATGCTTTGACTACCACTGATGCGCAGGGGATTAGAGGTGTGTGGGAGAGGGAACTGTCGGTAACCATAGATGAAGATAAGTGGGATACCGTTTGGTCTCTTGCAAAAAGGATTTCAATTTGTACTCGGACAAGAGCAATCCAATTTAAGATTTTACACAGATTACACGTATCCCCTCACCGCAGACACCTCTTCAGCCGCTCTCTTTCCCCTGTGTGTCTTAAGTGCAAAACTGATGTAGGGACTTTAACTCACTGTTTTTGGTCCTGTTATAAGCTTCAAGAATACTGGGCTGACATTACAGGTGAACTGGGGAAAATCTTCCACGTTGATATAGAGATGGACCCTTTGTCCCTGATTCTAGGTCTTCCAAGTGACCGCCTAAAAGCGGCGGCCAACAAAAGATTGTATAACACTCTAACATTTGCAGCCAGGAAAAATATCCTCTTACAATGGATCAACGATAGGACTCCCACTGTCTGTGGCTGGCGCAAAATAGTTTTTGAACTGATTCCTCTGGAATACCTCACACACGTTATACACCACAGTGTGGGTCAGTTCTATGGGATGTGGCACCCCTTTTTGGACTATATTGGACCGGACCTTTCCGCTATCTTATTCAAAGGACTACTACACACGTGATCACCACCCGGGCGCTGTAAGACTGACTCACCACCTCTTGTATGTTATATTTTGTATCTTGTATTATGCCTTATTTAAGAGCTGTTGTGTACGTTTTGTGTTTGTACTGTTTTGTTGTTCTGTGTCTACTGTCGAGACACTGTCGTGTTAAAGGAAAATCTGCAATAAAAACAATGATGAAAAAAAAAAAAAATGTAGGAAGGAGAGGACAAGGGTCATCCAGGACCATTGGTCCTTGTTAATGTGACACATATAAGGCTATGTTTACATACCTATTGATCAGACTCATGACTTATTAGCGAATCTATTTAGTTCATGCATCCTATACATTTAGAAGCACTGCATGGAACAAACAAAAGGAATGAAAATACCGGACATGTACAAACTCCAATGAATAATAAACTATTTTGCATAAAATCTTTGGCACAGTAAACACCGTCATCCCCTGAAGATTGTGTGACCTCCATAGTTCACCATCACCAACTAGGTGTCTGTCTGAATATGTTATGAAAATTTCCTGTATACATTTTGACAGACAGGAAACAAACAACAGCCCCTGGGAGAAACTTCCCATGTGAGTGCCTCGCTGTGCGGATACAGATGCAAAGACACGCAGACACCCACTGTCTCCCTCCCTCCTTCTGTCTCACTCACACACACACACACACACACACACACACACACACACACACCTAATCAAACATCAGTTCCCACGTGATTGTCTACAGCGGTGGTTTTACTCTTAATCAGAATCATTCTTTTATTTTAGTCGTCGTTTCTCTTTCTTTCTCCCACTCATTCTGCCACCCAGATGACTCCCCCACGTCCCTACTTCTTGTTGTTTAGTTTGCCTCTGCTAAGCTTTAGATACACAGCCCTCTGCTCTCTTTGATAATCATACACCGTGTCTTGCTCGCCTCCGGTTCCCCTCTAGCACTGGGTTGCTGCTTGGTTGCTGCCAGGTCCAGCCGGCTTGTGACAAAATGAATGACTGAGTGATCGGTTCATGTATAAGCATACTGCAGATGCCTTCTTCTCTAATAGAGTATAAAACTACCTACTAATGTCACTCTAATAAGAACTTACGTAAAATGAGGAACAACCACGTACTGTAGTTCCAACAGAAGCAGATGAGCAATGAGAGAGACAGCCAAATGATAAATATGTTAAAAAGCCTGAAATGATTAAAAATAATATTAATAGTAACAATAAAATCAGTCATACCTTTAACACGTGACACAACAAAGATTATGCTGCTGTCAAACGACATCATCCGTCCCCCAGATGCCTGGAGCTGCATCACTGAGGATATACGTAGTAGCAACTGCACAGACATGACCTTTAGTCCTGGAGAGCTACCGCTGAGTTAAGTACCCAGCACTCACTGATTCATTGTCTTGGGTCAAAACAATGCAATGTTGCTTTTTAAGATACTAGGTGAACTGGAGCCCGAGCACATGCAAGATAAAGCAACTCTGCCGCTGAGTCAATTTTGAGCAGTTCAAGTGAGGAAAGAGTGAGTGTGTAAATTCTGAGGAAGATGTTGGTAGACTAATGTTTTGGTTTACAAAGAGAGCTGGAGGGAGCATTCTTCAGGTGGATCACGCAAGATGCCACACGCTGAGGTCGCTTATGCAGCTTTGCTACCTTTCAGAGACCTGAGAGCTAGGTTCAAACCATGACAAAATTTGCAGGAAAATGTATGCATAGCAAAGGAAGTGGAAACTACACACACTAGGGAAGCAATCAAATTCTTAAATATTTCATGAAGTCCAACTGCAGGGATTTAAGTATGAATCACAATCATGTTGGAATTGTCCAGCATGAGTAAACTTTTCACCTCTGCAAATTTAAATTGCCAAAATGAAGGAGTGTTTTCTTGGCTAAGTAAAGCTATATAAATGAAATCCCACATCTGTGCATCAGCCAGGGCCTGAAGACCAGCTGTAGAGCTGATCTGGAGGCTATGAAGCAGATGGGTTCCAGCCTGGTTTCAAGCTTTTTGGCATGCAAGAAAGGAGAGATTGGGTTCAGAAATAAATTGAAGCAATTAGGTCTGCAATGTTACATTAGAAAGGGGGGGAAAATCCAATCGTAAATATCTGCCGACAATAAATGATCAAAAGGAGCATTTAATTCAATACTTACTAGTTCTTCTGGGATCACAGATTTTCACTGTAATAGGGAGAAACAAAATATGTCTGGATGACGTCTGTAAACGGTAGCTGTGAAGTAACTGTTTCATCATTCCAATATATGGCTTCATTGACCCACTCCTTCTTTTGCAGCATCTGTTTATAATTGTGCGCATTCCCTGTGGGGATTCGTTCATGAGACTCTTCCTCCTTCATACAAAACTTTCAGCTATGCAAGCATGAGCTGTAACACTTACTGTGCTTAAAAATATGTGTCTTCTTAAAATGAAGCCTTTTTGCTTCAAAGAGCGATCAAAGCATGTTCAATATGTCAGAATGAATCGCTACAGAATGATGAAACTAGCTGCAAACAAACACAAAGCACATATGAGGCCATATTTTGCTTATAAAGCACATTATTCTAGTAAATTCAAATCCTGCAAAGCAGAGGGAGCCTACGGTTAGATTAAGTTGCCAAAGGCCCCCAATTATCAGGCTTGTGTGCCTCTGCAATGCACCACATCCATAAATGCAGCAGTCACCCTCTTCACTTTAGCCTTACAATGCTGTCGGTTCAAAGTCTATGAAAAACATTGGCGTATAAAAAATTTCAAGGACAATCAATAATCTAGTTGCCATACCTTTCTCAGACACAACAACACAGGAGGCTAAATTGGTCGACCGGGGAGTATGATGAACCATTTTCGAGCCCAATTGGACTTCACTGGTAATGGTTAGCTACCCTCCCCAGCAATATTAGATGTCATTCAGTGGGCTGCCGTGGGGACAGCAATTACCCTTGTGCTAATGTCTGCCTGCCCACTCCATCCCTGCTGCCCAGTGGCTCCATGATTTCTGTAGCTGGCTCTGGCTGGCCATTCTGTTTACAGTGGAGACCTCATCAGACACAGATCCTCCAGATTAGATCAGAACTCTGATCTGCACATCCGCTCAGGCTCAGCTTTGAGCTAATGGCCACAACTGGCAAGAGATCAGGTGGACGCAAACACACACAAGCACCTACATGAACAAATGCACACACATTACAAGGACATGCGACCGCATCATCGCAATTACGTCTGTTACAAGTCACATACAGACATGGACCCACAAATACAGTAGTGAGTATTTTCAAACAGTGGCCAATTCCCATCGGAGGGGTTCGACACATTGAATGTTTTTGACATATGTGCTTAAAAATTGACTTCAATCATTAATGAATTTACAGTTTAACGATGCTGCAAAATGGGTATCAAACAAACTGCAACACACATTTGCCAAAAATGTTGGTTTTAATTAGAAAGTGTTTTAATTATTTATTTGGCTACCAGAGAGCACAAATAAGTTTATTTTTATGAAGCGCTGTGAAGTCACCTGCACATACCCCGAGGGCTTGAGCAATTGGATGAATATATCGGCTATCAGCAATTGGCCGAGCTGCTAATTTAGTGGACTGCCACCTGGAGAATTCAATATGGTAAAAAACATAAATAACCTTGCAACGCACAATCGCTAAATGGAGCCACATGTTGAAACCTTCTGTATGTACACAAATTTTGATCATTCTCGTGACATAAGGCTGCGACGCGTTTTATAATCTCATGGCCAACAAATGTTTTAACTTGCAAGATTTCCCAAAGCCTGTGCTAGATAATCACCACCACATGTTGCAGGTTGTGGAAGCGTATAACTTAAAATGTGTTTGAAGCAATGCTTGTTGAAATATTAGATGCACTAAGATTGATAAAGCCTGCATTAGTAAGTAGGGGGTGGCAGATGAGAAAGTCACAGGTCAGTGAGGAGGCTCTGATTCATGTCCATTTTGGGAGTTTTGTGTTTCCTCCTTAATTTGTTTCCTTTCCACCCACTTTTTACTTTTACTTTGAGTGACTGCTTGGACTAGCTTTGGGCAGCAAAGCTAAATTGAGTTTAAGTATTCCCCTTTACACAAACCAAACCAAATTAAAGAACAATGTTTAGTCTGAGCATTTAAATGTAATTCTAAGGGTTCTTTTATATGTGTACAAACGTAATGAGTTGGGAGTCACACGAAAAGCTATACTTGTATATTTAATGTAAAGCAATATTTGATGTTGTGCGAATGAGAACAGCAGCGTCATTTACAGTAATAACATATCTTATCCCCATCTGGTCGTTCTTTTCAAGACTGCAACGCATCTTTCATATGATTGCATCATTCAGGTACCTCAATTGTATAATTTAGGTGGTTCTGTCTATGTCTATGCAAGATTGGATTTACACTAGTGGACTATATCAGTAGTCATTGGTTGTTGGACTTACTGTGGATAGTTAGACAGTCATAATAACCAGCCATCATCTTTTAATAACCAAAACACAAAGAACCTACAGAAATGCAATGTGTTTATGTAAATACACTTTACCTATATTTAAGTCATTCCAATATTTATAGTGATATATTGGCCTCTAATTAAGCACCTAAGCATAACAAAGAACAATGTTGTTTGCAAAGTTTACAGAAAGACCAAAGGATGCTTTCAGTGCAGTCAACTGATGTTCATTGTGTAACATGTAAGAAAACATTGCTTAGAGCGGGTGAACTTTGTATCACATGTGCAAAGGACATTGGGGAAATACGCTTGTATAGCTTCTCCTAATGAGACAAAAGCTTATGGGATAAATATGTCTTCCCCAGCCAGCACACTTGGACAACATAGCTTAGACATCTTAGGCACAACAAAAACAGCAGATGGGAGGGAGACAGAGGATAATTGCTCTGTTTCTTTAGAGACAACAGAATCAATTTTTATTCATACTCGCAGAGCATGAAGTTCACATATCCGCACATGTAAGCACAGAGACATCCGTGTGACTAAGGATATTAGCCCAGCTTCCCGGCTTCTTGTTACCCTGTTCTCGTGCTTCCTCCATGTATCTGTCATTCAAGCTTTTTAAGCCTGAGCCATGGGTCTCGCCAGTGTCAAGACTGAGACCCCAATTTCACCTGCAGTGAGCGGATGACTGAGAGCTGTCACCTTTGCTCAGCACTAACAGTGCATCCATCTGCTTTCAACACTTTATAGAAGGCTGTGTGTGGCTCTCTTGTGCCCACATGAAAGGAGAAAAGAAAGTGTGCCTTAGTTTGCTTTGTATTGGATGAATCTTCGTCAGGGAGGAAGGGGATTATTTCACAGCTAGAGGCCAGACCTCATTCATCTCCCTTGGACCTTTAGAAAGTTTCAGATATCAGGATGCAGTCATAGAATTGCTTCATATTTGGACTACGAGGTTTTGAAATTTGAATCAACTCAGTGCAAACATTTGCCTGCATTTGCCCATTATAATTTCTCAGTGGTATTATATATTTAATTTTGCATTCAGATTTTAACAATTAATTGTAATGGTTATAGAGAAGCTTCCAAATGCAGAGTCTGCAGCTGCAGAGCATGATGATGATGGCAAGTAGTGCACTATACCACGGGGAAGTCATACATGAGTAGGTGCCAGTAAGAGGAGGTATTTAAAGTGATGGATTCAGAGACACTAGCAGAGAAATGCTGGGTAAGATTGGTTTTCTTGTCTGATGCCTTGGGATTGAATAAAGCAGAGCACATTTATGTCTGCTGCAGTTTTATCTTAGAGGTTCCTTTATGTAGTAGAAGACCCTGAGCAGTGGCACGCAGTAATCCATAGCTTGATAAAGTAAAAGCCTAAATATGACTGGCTGTCGGAAATACCACAGGAATAACCAGAGTAACATCAGTCAGTAATTACTTTTAATCACAGCAAACGGTGGAGTGCTTTTAAAACTCCTTAAAACACATAAAAAGCATTTAGTTATGGGGAAAATATGACTTTAAAGGTGCTTTTCGTGCAGCATTGAAGAATTCAAAAGATTTAGCTTTAGATGGTCTATGTAGCCTGCATCTTTTTTTAAAAAATGCACTTCTTTTGCAAGACAACAGATTTTATTGTCATTTTCAGTGGATGAATAATGTAGCTGGGTTTCAGTGTACCTATTGTGGTATTGAATTTGAATGTGCTACAGCTTGAATTTGCTTTTTTGACAGACTTTTTGTCCACATGTTACCACATTCCAAAATCCCATCCCATACATTGCTCAGTATGTATATTATTTTACTACTTTATTCATAATTAAATCAGCAGAAAACACTGATAACCAGTTATTAATTTCTGTGTAAATTACCAGTATATTTTTGGACCTTGCTAAAGAAGATTGCTGGTGTTGGATAATAGCTCTGCTATTTACCACTGGTATCTTGTAAAACTCATGGCCTCAAAACAGGAAGTACTGACTGTCATTGCGCCTGCATCAATCTTTTTATATACAGTCTTTGTTGTGGTTTGTCTGCAAGAAATTTCAGAAGGAGCCTGATTCTTTGGACCAAATTGCAATGATTAATAAACTTTGATATCATAAAATATCTATTTATCACATAGATAAAATAGTTCCTATATGAGCCAGACACTTATGTCAAAACAATATCATTATTATCATTAGCAGTATTAGTACTTTCCATGCTGCATTTAATCAAATTATTATCGTTTAAGTTAACTTAAAGTAATAAGAAATTATGCTATACTGTGCTCCAGCTTGCCTTAAATATCCTTAAATTTTAAAAGTAATTACACTAAACATCTTGTGAATAAAGAGTTGAATGATGAGAGTACCCTTCACATACCTGCATATATAAACTCCTGTCTGCTTTTGATTTTGTCTCCATTTATCAGTCATTACCCACTTTTGAATTACTGAACTGTCTGAGAGAGTGTTTCTCCACTTCTTACAGCTGTGCATCAGCTAAATGATAGCTCAGTTTGCTTCATTTCCCCTGTTGCGTATATCTTTGAGCTGGGAACCACAGGTGCCCTTTCAAGTAATCCATTTTCTTGTCCCGTATTTGCATATATGCATAATTCCTGACAAAATGGCATCCCTAGGAGAGGGTCCAATGAGAGAGCACTATTTTTAGTATGCACCTGGCATCAGCACCGCCCATCCTGATATCTCAGGTTCAGTTACAAAGGTTGGGAGGAATAGCAGTCATGAGGGTTGAGGTGTGCGGGCTGAGGATGGATATGTTAAACTCTTTCCCACTATTCTCTATGCTTTTTGTTCCCCAGAGTTGAAAGAACTTCTTCATAATGCAATCAGGCAAATGAAAATATTAACACGCTTTTGAACAAAGGATCACTCAGTCAGCGCAGCGGTGTGAGAATAAAGAAGGCCTTCATCATCCCAGTGCAACAAAGGAAAGGGAATGTGGCAGGGAGGGAAACATTTCTACTCCCCCACTCAACAAAGGGAAGAAAAAAAACAGAGAGATGAAAAGAAAATGTAGTATTTTTATATTTTGACACATCTGTCAGATTTTGGTCTGTGTGTTGGTCTGTCTGCGCCTGTTCTCCCTGACATTTCTGTTCTGTTCGAATCAATGGTGTTCAATTCAGCAGCCTTTATAGACGTGACGGGATAAATTTGTCAAATCAACAATAACAGTAAATATAATACAATCTTAGAGCTGATTCCTCACTTTCACTTGCTCACCAGAGTTTTCAGTTCACAGATTATATCGTTTAAATAAATATAGCAAACTCTACTCTAAGATAAGTGAACCTAACATAGCAGTGGATTTCTTTTCTTCCTTATCTCTGTCAATTATTGTTTTGCTTTCTATTATTGATCTGACATTTGAATGTACCTGCTTTTATCCATAAAAATGTGTGTCATTCTGTTTATGTATAGTAATGTATTACAGTAGGAGGTTTTTTGGACATATATGTATACACACATATATATATATATATATATATATATATATATATATATATATATATATATATATATATATATATATATATATATATATATATATATATATGATCAGGTACCCTGCTGGGGTAATAGGCTGGCCAAAGGAGGAGATAGAAGCCACTGACATAAAGACAAGAAAGCTCCTTACCATGCATGGAGGGTTTCACCCCAAATCCAGCACCCTGAGGCTGTACGCTAAGCGGAAGGAAGGGGGCCGGGGACTGGTGAGTGTCAGCACCACAGTCCAGGATGAGACAACGAACATCCAAGAATACATTAGGAAGATGGCCCCAACTGACCGAGTGCTCAGTGAATACCTCAGGCAGCAGAAACCCAAGAAAGAGGAGGGAGACGAGGAACCATCATGGAAGGACAGGCCCCTGCACGGTATGTACCACCGGCAGATAGAGGAGGTGGCTGATATCCAGAAATCCTACCAGTGGCTGGACAAAGCTGGACTGAAAGACAGCACAGAGGCACTAATCATGGCAGCACAAGAACAAGCTCTGAGTACAAGATCCATAGAGGCTGGGGTCTATCACACCAGGCAAGACCCCAGGTGTAGACTGTGTAAAGATGCCCCAGAGACAATCCAGCACATAACAGCAGGGTGCAAGATGCTAGCAGGCAAGGCATACATGGAACGCCATAACCAAGTGGCCGGCATAGTGTACAGGAACATCTGTGCCGAGTATAACCTGGAAGTCCCGAGGTCAAAATGGGAGATGCCCCCAAGGGTGGTGGAGAATGACCGAGCTAAGATCCTGTGGGACTTCCAGATACAGACGGACAAAATGGTGGTGGCTAACCAACCGGACATAGTGGTGGTAGACAAACAGAAGAAGACGGCCGTAGTGATCGATGTAGCGGTTCCGAATGACAGCAATATCAGGAAGAAGGAACACGAGAAGCTGGAGAAATACCAAGGGCTCAGAGAAGAGCTCGAGAGGATGTGGAGGGTGAAGGTGACGGTGGTCCCCGTGGTAATCGGAGCACTAGGTGCGGTGACTCCCAAGCTAGGCGAGTGGCTCCAGCAGATCCCAGGAACAACATCGGAGATCTCTGTCCAGAAGAGCGCAGTCCTGGGAACAGCTAAGATACTGCGCAGGACCCTCAAGCTCCCAGGCCTCTGGTAGAGGACCCGAGCTTGAAGGATAAACCGCCCGCAGGGGCGTGCTGGGTGTTTATATATATATATATATATATATATATATATATATATATATATATATGCAAGAGACCACTAGTACTTCAACTACATTTGCTTGTTTTATTTAGATAGCCTGACAATCATAAAAAAAGTATTTATGCCATAAAAGACAGCAGTATTTCTTTAAAAAAAAGTATTTTAATGTTCTGAAGTAAGATTTATCAGTTTAAGAAATATTCAGGGAAGGTGTTGCAAGCCATTAGTTATTTGGGAGCAGCTCTGTTTTCTGTAATAGCCTCATTAATACTTTCTTAAAAGCATGGAGATTAGCCCATTTTTAAAAATGCATCACTTGTATAGTGTCAGTAGTTTAGATAAATTTTTCTCAGTAGGTTTAGTAAATCCATATATATTTTACCCAACGGTAGCTTTGCTGTAGTTCCTCTTCTTGCATTTTGACGCAAGGGGCAACTATAGAGACTGAAAAAAACCAGCCAGCACTGAAGTGGCAAAAACTACAGTTCCTCTTGGTGCCACTTGAGGCAATCCCCATAGACCTAAAGTTGCTATCCCCACATTCACACCATTAAAAACTACGGAGCCCCGCAAGGAACAGGGGAGAAAAAAAATTAAGATAAACTTTTGCGAGATCTCGCAAAATCTTAATTTTTTTTTCTCCCCTGTTCCTTGCGGGGATCCGTGAAAAAACATATTTATAGTCTGGTACAAAAATACAGTTTTGGTGTGTGGACAATTTCCTCTTCATAACAACTCTTGGTTGAATTTTCATCCACCTGGATAATTGATTTGACAGGGTTGGCAGCACTGAAGGACAGGTGTCCCAACTCAACCAGCTGGAAGATGGAGCTAATCAGCGTCTTCGAGGCCTCGGTCATTATTTCTAGTCATTAAACCAGAGTCCTTTACTACATTTGTGCTGTTACGTTATTTTGGAGAATTTTTAACAGGTAATGTTGCTAATATTATTGTTGTGGGGTACTGACCAACCAAGATGTTTGTGCTTTAGTTTGGGTGAGTGAATTTTATTATATGGCACTAATTAGCTGCTGCATTCATAAACTTTATGCGTTTGGTTAGCTGATAAATTAGCATTCAACCCTTCTGTTGAAGCGTTAAAACACAGTCCGAAACTAGTGGGTGTTTCTATGTTTTATACAATCTGTGTTTTTATTTAATTGGTATCTTGCATTATTCTTCCAACAAACCCCAACACCATCGCTATCCCCAAAATATCTTAACCTTACTGCTCACATGACATTTCCCAGAGATGTAGCTGTGGCCTATTTTATTCCCTAAAGTGCTTTCAGCTTTGAGGACACGGGTTGAGTTTTAAAGAAGTGGGACAGTTTCCTTTTGAATGACATTATCTTGAGCAAAGTCATTGCTGTCTACCTGCTCTGCAGTGCACAGGTTTCCTCTCCCTTTTTTTTCCTCTTCTAGTAGGCTGATAAAAACGTAGATTACTTTAACTTTAAAATAGTTAAAGGTTCTATTATTTTGTCGCATATTTCTGTTTTTTTTTTTTTTTTTTTCCATGTATGAATTACCTGGTGCATAAATGTGCATAGAGCCACCTGTGTGGATGATTGCAGTATGAGGGGACAGGCTGGGATTGCTATCTCCATGATGGATTGCCAAGAGTAGCTGCTTTAAAATACTATTAGGACATAGTCCCCAGCTTGCTAAAGGGTGTTCGCTAATGTATTGCTTCTCTTGGGACTGAGTTTGTGTCTGCTCCAGTTTAAGACTTTGCACTTAAAAAAAAAGAAAGCAGGGTTGTGTGTGTGTATAGAAACCCTATTTTCTAGAAGAATAACAGCAATAAAGGCTTCTGTTCACCGACACACGCAGCAGTCACACTCACGCTGCTGCATCTTCAGCTCGCCTTGTTTTGGCACAACACTTCGGTTATGCAATTAAAGCACATGAATTGATAGCACAGCAAAACAACAGTCCCAGTTTAATTCCTGTCTAATGACATTGCTGCTTAGCGGACCCCTGCCTCTAGAGGTGTAATACAGGAAAAACCTCATTAACTTTTTTGTGTGTCTCTCATTATTATTTTTTTTTTTACTGAGAACAACCCACCCTTCCCTTATCTGTTGAATAATTAGAAGTGCAAAGAAGAAAAATTTTAGTAGTACACATATAAGCCACACAAAGCCCAATGGGGGTGTCCTCCAGAGAGATGCAGATGATCCTATTTTTCTGTGCATAAGTGGTGAAAGAATGTGCAAAGGAGACGGGACTATAAATTGTGGCAGCATCTTATGTTGGAGTAATGACAGCCCTAAATACCCGCAGACATCTGGGTCTCTGAGTTATTTGTGTGTATATACTTTGTTTTTGTTTTTCTCATTCCGGGGTCAATAACTCAGCCATGACATACATCATTTATGCTTGGTATAATCTGAAAATGTTGGTTTCAACATGGTCCAAGTATTGATCGCTGGATATTGACTGAAAACCAAGATGTCAGATCATTGCGGTTTTGTGTTCTGGTTATTAAACCTATCCTCATTCCTCGCTGCTTCTTGCTCTATTGTGGTCTGACAGGTGCATAAAAGTGGTTGGACTATACTTGTGGTTTATTTCAGTTCATTTTGAAGTGGTAGAATTTTACTACTCTGAAAAGCATTAAACAGTGGGTTGATTTTTACGCAATTAGCTTTGTGTAAGAATAAAAGAACCTTTTTTTAACAGCGGGCCTCAAAGTCTTGTCACTGAGTTTATTTCACTTGTCATTTGTGCATTTTACCTTTGAAATGTCAGTTTACATCCTCTCGGGTTTTGGTGTCAGCTACCTTCTTTTGTCGTTGAGTAAGATAAATTAGTAGAAGCAGATTTTAAAAAAAAAAAAAAAAAAAAAAAAAAAAAGAATCTTAATTTTTCTGTTTTATTTCTATTGTCTACAAGGCTTATGAGATCAATCTGCATTTGAGAGGGAGAGAAAGGATGTAAGCCAAATATTATTTCAAAACTTAAATGCCCTGGACAAACTTCCAAACGCTTAAAAAAATCCAGTCTACAGGGACCACTGCAAAAACTGTAATTGACAGAATATTGTTTTTATCCAAACAGTTCTGCACACACAGCCATTGCACTCTAGCCTCGGGGCTCACTGTTCAACTGCTGACAGATAAACTCCAGCTGGGAACATTTTTATTATATATATGTGTGTGTGAATAAATTGGCAAAATTATATTCTAAGTGTTTTTCACATTTGGTAAATTTCCATTGATTTATCCACAGTCAAAGATTTGGATGAATAATTGACGGTATTTGGCGATCATGTATGAGTTTCTTTTTAGTTTTCTGGTGTATGACATATTTGTGTGTTTTTGTATGTGCGTTACCATCTGTGTATGTGTAAGTGAAACTTTTAAGTATCCTGATTCTTTTTTTTTCATTGACTGGGCTGTTCTAAGAAGGCATGCTTATCACAAGCCCTCAGGGCACCCGTGCTAATCCCCGGGAAAAGATGACATCAAATGGAAGCAGAGCAAGGGATTATGGGGGATGTTGTGGAGCATGATCAATTGCCACTGAGAACTGGATGGACAGGAAGGAATTCTTCCCAGGTGAGACTAAACACAGCCCAAATATAATATGGAATACGATGAAAACAAAACCAGCGTATGAATTAACCATTACATGAAGACGCTTCACCACTGCGAAATGAAGCAGGCTACTGCATTAATTTTAATCAGAGCAACAGGAGTAAGTTAAGGCTGGATAGCACTTTTCCCACTGCAACCAGTCACTACAGTATGCTTAAGTCAGTCAGCACTAACTCCAGTGCTTCTGTTAAGTCATAGAGAGCGCCAGGTACAATCTTTAATGCAATCCCTGTGAAACCAAGGTTTCGTATTTCACAGCAATTCACTGTGAACTGAGATTCACTTTCTCTGTTTACGCAGATAAAGATGTTGACTTTTGATGATGAAGCTAGCTGAAACTCTGCCAGTTGGATTTTTTGGATCGATATAGCAATGGAATTTCTGAGTTTGAAGCTTTGTTAATGCCATGCAGGCTGACTTACAGAGGAAGCATCTTTCATGAAAATGACAACGCTCCAGACACCTGGTGTGATATTTAAAATATCACTCGTGCTCACATTCTTTATTTTACCCTTTTTAATGCAGCATATTTGAAGCACCGCGGATCAGTACAGAGCAGTGTTCACAAAAGCGGTGCAGTGTTGAACTTCTCCAGACTTCACCTGACACATGTGCGTGTGATACAGAAATGTACCACCTTAGTAGGTTTTTAACCTGTCACCACAGTTAATTGCCCAGTGCCTTTATCGCTAGCAAGTCTGGATCCTGCACGTTCTATCCAAGCATCTCCCTTCCCTGAAAATGCATCTGTCAGGTGTCAGAAAAAAAATTGTCAGGTGTCAGAAAAAAAGTTGTCAGGTGTCAGAACACAAGGTACCAGAGAGAAAATCTTCCTGCAGGTGGCGCTGTTGTCATGTCCCACCCGAATTGATTTCCAAATACGTCATCAACGTGTGACCGTGGGAGAGCGTAAGGTCATTGACCTCACCGGAGTTTTACCGTGGTTCAGGCTCCTAACGACACAAGGTAAGTTTAACTTTTTCTCCCTTTTGTTCATATTTTTGCCACAGTTGTGTTATATTAAGTTGCAGTTATGTTGTGAAAGTTACATATCAGAGACGGAAAGCCAGTTTTGTACGAAACCAAATCAGTACTATTTTTGTCTGGCTAATTCATTCTAGCTAGCGACAGTGGTGAAACGTGATTCAAATTTAAACTGTTCAGTAATTGTTTTGTATACATTTCAGCAAATGGACAAGCTGAAAGCTTACGAGCAGTTGCATTTGAATACTAATCCTATTTGAAGTAATACATTTCCAGTGGTAGACATGTTAGATTGTCACACCTGGCTATGCATTGTTTTATTAATATTATATATTGTCTTGATAGCTTGAAGGGGATGATGCCGGTTTCATATCACTGGACTTATCCATGGCAGTAGAGTACATCCATGCACAGAGAATCATTCACCAGGATATAAAGCCAGCAAATGTCATGGTAAGCCATATTGTATTTTTCTTTTTCTCCACTTTGTTTTTGAAGATCAGAATAAAAATAGTATATTATTTATTTAACTTTATTCTCTTCAGTCTATTAAACACTACATTTGAACAATGAGAAACTTTTCTGGCATATTCATATAAAGGATTTTTTTTTTTTTAAAGTAAGAAGCCTTACATTGTTTCTTTAATAGTCCAATTTTTCTTTAATATGTTGGTTCTTGCACACCTACAAAATTCCCAAACATGTTGTAAGTTTAGGCTTTACAAACTGAAAGTTTCTATTATTTTATTAGTCTGTACCACTTGCTTAAGTGGAATGGGGATTAAAAAATGCACAGGACTATAAAACCGGGTTGGATCATTAACCAATCTGTTAATTTTAATGTTGGGTATAATAAACAATCTCAGAATAAATCTGCAGTGATTGGGTGATCTGGGTGCTAAAAGCTTTGAGGGGGTTTTTTTTTCCCCAATTATGAGCTGTGGTCTTTGGAATGACATTTTTGATAACATTTGTGAAATTTTAGACAACCTGGTAAGTTCTCATATGTATACCTTATAGGTTCACCACCCTTCTAAGAAGGCAGTCCTGACAGACTGGGGCATGGCAAACATAAGAGACACTGTGATGCTTCGTCAAGGGAGTAAGTTCACTGCCCAGGCTACTGGTCCAGCTGGTGGCACATATCTTTACATGGCCCCTGAATGCATACTGATGTTTGAAGAGGCCTCGTTCCAGACAGACATGTGGTCCCTCGGAGCCACATATCTGGAGATCCTGACGGGTTCCGCTCCGTGGATGGTTAAAAAACAAAGAGAACTGGCTGCACTAATGGCCACCAAAACCCCACCACATGCCCTATCACATCTCAGTGACAAAAACAGTTTTCTTGGTGGTTTGGTGAGCTATGACCCAGACTCAAGGCCTTCCGCATCTGATGTTGTTAAGTTTCTCAAGTCAGGCCTTGATCTTACGAGCCGATATGGCTACAAGTGGTAATGTTGCTACAGTCTGCAGTTCAAAAGTCTTTCAATGTGAATTATGTTCTACATTATTGTTAACAAAAGTTGTGGTAAATGAAACACTGAATCATTATGAAAGATGGCACCTTGTCAATTGTATTTCAACATTTTATTGTACATTTTGTTGGTCAGACAGTTTTCAAATTACCTGTTGATTTTAAACAAGGATAAATAAATGTTAACAAACACTGTTGTATGATTTTATTGGTCATTGGAAATGTTTACTGGTGCACCTTCCATCCTCTCTCTCTTCAGAAAGATGTATATGTCATTTGCCTCGGCAAACGTAGAAAGTGTAGGAACTGCATTTCTGTTCATGGCAGTTGTGAGCTCTTGGACTAGCATGAGGTATGCAGCAAGGCAACCATCAGGTGTGCAGGGAAACTGGCTGTTTTCTAAAATGTTCTGGCACATGTCTCTGAATTCCTGGTTTGCTACCAGTGAAGGCTCTTCCCTCTCACAGATTAATTGCTTGGCATAGTCTAAAAGGTCTGGGTCAACAATGTGCAGCACATTGCCATATCCTGCGAATGAAAGACAATATTGAAAAGATGTTCACTTTGAATGTTAAAAATAAATGAATAATGACAAAGCTGTTCTAGAACCTGTATAAGAAGCAGTCAGTGTTTACAGATGTTATTACAGAAACTTAAAGATGGAAATATCACTCAAACATTTAGATAAATTTTTAGTTAAAGGTGTCAATATGAAGCCATTTTAGTATTGACAGTAGAAATTCAGAAATCTCTTATTGTACTACAAGTAGGCTTCTTCGGAAGACACAAAAGAGAAAGCACATTATAACAGTTTTACGCTCATTACACTGGCTTCCAGTATATTTTAGAAAATTCATTTTAAAATTTTAGTAATGACTTTCAATGCTCCGAATCGTGAAGCTCCTGCCTTAATTTCTGATCTTATAGAACCCCACGCTCCCTCTCCCAGCCTGTGATCATCTAATCAATGGCTGTTAGTAGTCCCACCAGAAGACCAGAGGCAAGAGATCTTCCAAAGCGGTGGCTCCCAGGTCATGGAATGCTCTGCCTCCATCATTACGTTTCCTTGATTGCATTTATTCTGTATGTTCGATTGTGCTGTTTTATGTTTATCTGTTTTATATTACTGTGAAGCCACTTTGTGGTTTTTATCCTGTGAAGAGTGCTATATCAAAGTAAAAGTAAACTAATGAAAGTTAAAAAACAAACAAAAAAATAAAACCCCACAGGCTTTCAAATGACATACCAGGAGGTGGTGAGGTAAACAGAAGGTCGGGTTTCCCAAATGGACCAGGTGCATTGCGTTGCTTGCGGATGTCATGGGTGTTCCAAACTGTTTGCTCTGTTTTTAAGTCTCTTTGAAGCAGTGGCAAGTGTGAGTACTGCAAGCAGTTGCTATGAAAAAGGAGAATTAAAAAATTAATATGTTCATCTGCTTCTTTGAGGTAGAATAAGTAAAAGCTAAATTTTAATCAGTACTCAAAAAACAAAGGCATTCCTAGACCACATACTTTCATACTGCTGCTTGATTATTTTTCATGTCTAAAAATATTGACTTACATGTGCACAGGATTGTCCAGTTCAAGGATCCCAGACTCCATCATGGCCTACGCATGTTGTTTTGAAAAAGACATAAGTTATGAAGGTGAGAATTTCATTAGTGAAAAGGTACAGATGTACATAAACACAGATTCTGGCCTTGTGTTTTCAGATAAACTAATCCATCGTATGTTTAACGAAATTTGGATGGCTACTCTTTGTTAATAGGTTTTACAGGTGAAAGATTTGCTTTACCTCAAATGTTGTCAGCCATTTCTTAATCCATGTCTGCTTTAAAATACTGTTGAAACATTCAGCTCTCTAAACAACAGAAACATGACATTATCAGTTTTGTTGTCAGGTTGTTACTTTAGAAATAGTCATTTACCAGCTTAAAGACATACCTGGTTGTGCACTGATGTCCCCATTCTGAAGCACCTCCATGCCTGATTCCCAAGATCTCGCATGTGAAATGCCATCTGCATTTGACCCACAACAAGGTTCTCCTTTCCTCTGTCCCCCCGAATCATTTGAGGACAGCCTAAAGACACAAACTGAAGATAATTAGTGAATGATGAAAAAATAAATTTATTAACAAAATGTAATCTTTTTTAACCCCCCATTTTTTAGTATATTGCATACCACCCTGTTCTTGAACAGCCTCAAAGAAGTATCTGGCCACAAAGTTTTGCTTGCGGTTGGATGTGCCCACCTTTAGCCATAGAACCTTCCTGGAAAATCTGAAAAGAAAGAAACAGAAAAGTGGCCACTTGTACATATGATTTAATCATGTTTTGGCACTATGTTTGGTTTTTGTTACATTCCCCAAGAGTATGCTGGTTTTCCATTGTATTATGTCTAGGCGTTGTTTCTGGTTCCTCCGGCCATTTTGACTGCCATAGTTGTGTAGGCTTACATGCCTTTGGAATTGAATGTGACTCTTGACTGTGTTCAGACTGACGCGAGGGGAGAGCTGCCTTTTGTTTTGTAATCCCTTGTATTCTCCTGTTTATGTGTTGGTTAGGTAGGTTATCGTAAATTGTACATTTTATTTTCTTTGGAGTTAAATTCTGTTTACTTTATATCAGGGATGTTTTGTTTGTTGTGTTGGTCTTGGCCCTCCCTGAAATTAACTGCCAGTCTGAAATGGAACTTTAAGACTAGCAGGAAATAAGCCTTTTAAAAACCGCCATCTTGAATCCTCCTTCACTATTCATACTTTATCTTGGTCCCTTACGGTGTGTTCACACCGAACGCGATGGACGCGAATAGAGCGTCAGGTTTACATGTAAAGTCAATGGAAAGGCGCGATGACGCGCGATTGCGGGTCCCGCGAAAATTCGGAAGCAGATTTGCGTCGCGAAAACGCCAAAACGCGTGAAACGCGCGTCAGTGTAGCGCGTCTGGCGCGTTTGACTCGCGAATAAAACCACGCGCGTGAGTTTTTGTGTTGCATTTTGTGCATACGCGCGTTTCGCGTCTACCGCTCGAGTTGGAAAAATCTGAACTCCAGCGTCAAATCGCGCCGCGACAACCAATCAGGAGCCTGGTGACGTGGCTGTTACCTAGGTCAAAGGGGCAGATCCAGCCAAAGCCTTTCATACTTCAATGGAGGGGAAGGCTAATCAATGCGGTAGCAAACAACTCGGAGCTGTACAACACCAGCTGCTTTCAGTACCGAGACAGGAATAAAAAGGACCGAGCTTGGAGGAAGATATGTGAAGAGATCGGGCAACCTGGTAAGTTCATTCATTTCTCTTTTGAAAGTTTTCACTGACCCGGGGAAGCCGCACAAAAGCTAGCAAGCCACCGCTATTTTCCCACTGACGTACAAATACCGTTCTGCTTTTATGCATGTTGTCATTTAGGAATATATTTTATTGTTTATTAATAAACAGCACACAGTGGTCCCGCTGTTCATCCGTCACTGCTTTGCTTTTTCGCTGATTTTTTATTGCACAGTACAGCATTGCATTCTGCAGCCTGATTGACAAATCTCCTGCGCTTGCCAAATTTATCACGTTTGGTTTTGATAACCATCGCGTCCAATAGAAAAAACAGCACAAAAACACCCATAACTATGAGCCTCATTCGGAAATAGACACCTGCACCGTGAGGGAAAAAGGCGCACGAAAGTGGCGGGCAGATGAAGACAAACCGCGGCATAATAATACTTTTACGTTTTGCAATCTACAAAGGTTTGCACTTTGAGAATCAATTGTGAGAACTGTGACCAGGGGCTAGTTATTCTGAGAACCCCTGCAATAAATGAGGGACCACTGTCTACTCTACGATTATTATATCCAACCTGTTAACATTTAATACTGTATTGATAGAACCAACTGATTCTGCAGCAGAGCATCCCCAGTCCCTGAGCTCCTGCTGCTGCACCCACAGATATGTACAGCAAGCACTGATACCTTTTTAGTCGGTGGGATTCCCTTGTGATCACCTTTACTAAATATCTACAACCAATCTGATTATATCCTGTTATTGTTTTTTTTTTTTTTTTCAATGTTGAAATTAAAATCTAGTAGCAGCCTTCTCATTTCTTTGTGTTTTGTGCTGTTTTACAGGCCCACAGAGGAGGACGGCTCCGAGGCAGATGAGGGACGGGTCCCAGGACGGTCCATCGGCGGTGGAGCTGGCCATCCTGGAGTCCCTGAAGAGGCCACACCAGTCTCCAATGGAGCATTTCCTCCTCAGCCTTGTTCCTGCTCTGGAGAGCAGCTGGTCCTTTTTATTCCTGTCTCTCTGTAAATTCTTATATTTTATATATTTATGTTTAATGTTTTTCTGTTTGAGACTTTTAATATTATTTCAAATAAATGTTTATAATGACTAATGTCTCAGTTCTACTACACAGCAAATGTTGGCACACGACTTGACACATGTAGAATTTATTTCATATTATACTAATGACAAAATATACTGATACAGTGGGATGCAGAAGTTTGGGCAACCTTGTTAATAGACATTATTTTCCTGTATAAATCGTTGGTTGTTACAATAAAAAATGTCAGTTAAATATCATACAGGAGACACACACAGTGATATTTGAGAAGTGAAAAGAAGTTTACTGGATTTACAGAAAGTGTGCAATAATTGTTTAAACAAAATCAAGCAGGTGCATCAATTTGGGCACCACAAAAAAGAAATGAAATGAATATTTAGTGTATATCAATGTGTGTGTCTCCTATATGATATATGGGGTGCCTTTGTCTGGATGTGCTTCCCATCCAGAGCTGCACAGCACAGAGGAAAGTTCCAGCGCTCCTGGAATCCCTCTGTGATGGACCGCCAGTCTCCAGGTGAAGGCACAGCCATGAAGTCGTCCACTAGACAGTCCCAGATGGACGTCGCTGCCTGGGGGGTGATCTGGCTCACCGTGGACACACCGACTCTGAAACTGAACGCGATGGTCCTGAAGGAGTCCCCGGTGACAAGGAACCTGGACAAAATTGTTCAAAATCAGTATTATGTGTACTGCAGTTACAAAATACATTATTCAAATTCCAAAATACTTTTGTGATGTCAGATATAAATCACAAAACTTAAATCTTACATAAAACATTTTGTAATTATAAGGATAATTACAAAATGTATATTAGATAATATCTAAAACAGTTGTGTTTTGTTTTAACTTTAACATATCATAATTTGATTGGTAGCAACTTTCACAACTACAGTGAGCCAATCACTCATAATTCCTAAACATGTCAATCAGGTAGGAATGAAGTAAGACATTAATAGAAATAAAGAGTTGTGTGTTAACATGTAGCCCTTTCCTTGCTTAAATCATTAATATTTTTGAAAAATTAATCTGTGATAAGACAGCTTATCAAGATAGAACCATGTAACTAGAGATGAACCAAACTGTTCACAGTTTTATCTAACTCTGTTTTAATAAAGGCTGTGACCCCTGCTATAGAGTCTGACAGCTGCAGGGATTATATACAAATATTCAACTATCCCAGAATCAAACCAGGTCTAAATAAAAAGGAGTGAGTATCACTACAAAGGTTAACTCAGTGGTCCTAATGCTACAGTTTGATATCAGCAAACACCGAGCGCATACATTGATGTGACACCACAGCCATGCTATCATGCAAACACTGATAACAGCATAAATCGAATTAAATCGGGACTTGATGAGAGCTTCTGAGTATCACTAGAAATATTATAAAGAGTCGTCTCTGTACCACAGTTTGCTTTCAGTAAACACCGACAGCATTCACTGTTAGCATAGCACATCCATGTTAGCAGTGTATAACTGGATGGATTAGCATATTAGCACAGATATCAATAAAGGACTACCGTATTAAATAGTTTTACTAACCTCAGGCAGACGGACAGGCGCTCTGCAGGTGGGATTGAGTGTCTGTAGTTGGTGTCTAGGCGGGCGATGCTGGGACCAACGAGGGAAAGCAGGTCCTCAAACTGGCCGACGGTGATAGCGCTGGAATCGGCCGTCATCCAGGCGCAGCTCCTGGAGCAAGTGGTGAAACTCACCAAACTGCTCATGCCTCTGGAGGACCTGATGGACCCAGGTACGGCGAGGACGTCTTTTACGCTGCTGCTCTGCTCTCCACAGTACATAGAGAAGGGAGACTCTCTCTTCAAGCGCTAGCTCGATAGCTGCCATCTTGCAAAGATACCGGTCTGGCACAACTCCCTCCCACATTCCTCCCACATTTCCGGTTCACGATGGATTTTTCTTGGACACGCGTTGAGACGCGAATGTACACGCGTCAAATTAGGGGCGTTTGGGGCGTTTTATTCGCGTCCATCGCGTTCGGTGTGAACACACCGTTAGACCAGGCTTGGCCAAATCCAGACCTCGAGGGCCAGTGTCCTGCATGTTTTAGATATCACCCTGGGTAAACACACTTGAATAAAATGATTAGTTCATTACCAGGCCTCTGGAGAACTACAAAACATGTTGTGAGGGTAATTTAGCCATTTGAATCAGCTGTGGATCAAGGACACATCTAAAACCTGCAGGACACCGGCCCTCGAGGCCTGGACTTGCCCATCCCTGCCCTAGACTACTCAGGAGAGATAACACCTCAGTTTACCGCACATCCTTATCTTGAAGCAACTTTGTACTATCACTGAATATAATAAATTAAGTAGCGAATGCCATATTCAAACCTACCCATCAATCCCCAAATGTATCCACATTCCAAAGAACTTCAGTTTATCATTGCCTATATGAAACAACAAATAATAATTACAATTTGTTTCAACAGAAGTACCATCAAAACATGTTTGGAAGGTTAATTGAAAAGATAAAATAAATACCATCAATGTGCCGTGTGTCATTTGGACCACGGCTGATGTAATTCCGACGGGGAATTTTCTTCTTTCCAGGAGATCTCCTCTGAAGACCACTTGCATCCATATACCTCATTATATTAGCAACATCGTCTCTACAGTAACAATAGATTTTACTCTGAGCTCAACAGTAAAACAAGAGAACACTTGATCATATACACACTATTTAACCAACCTGTAACAAGGCCGCACTCCTCTGACATCCCTTACCCGCTTTACCATTGCCCTGATTCCTTGTTCAGGAGACCACTGTTTCATCTCACTCTAAAAAACAAACAAACAGACAATTGAATGTTGTTTTTTTTTTAAATCACTACAGAAAATAACATTTATTGTTTCTACAATAGCTCATGACACAGACTTCAGGAAAATATATATTTTTTGCACTGATGTTTTAACGCTTACCTCCACAGCTTTGTGGATTTCAGTAAAAGGTCGTTGGGGGCATCTTCGCTTCAACCCTAGAAGTTTTAAAACTCGTCTCAGATGCCTCTCACTGTTAAAAGACAACACAGACTTACATTATATTAAATGCAAACTGCATGTTTTGTCATTTTAGAGAGTTGTCACGGAAACTGTTGAAATGCAGACTTACCTTATTTTATGCCCATATGAATTCAGTGCACAGCTGATTTCCTTTTGTTTTAAGCCTTTGTTGAACAATGTTATTATCATCATATCTTGAAAGGTTAAGTGTAACAACAACAGTCTAATTGATCACCCACCTCTTACACTGAACATAAGTAATTAACCAGTAAAGTACTAAATCTTTTTATGTGGCAATTACACTAAAAGCATCGTCTATTCAGTGCCCACAAATAAAACATGTGTAGCAAAAAATACACTTCTTTGATATGAAAGAGGTGAACAGTAGTTAATAAATAAGTTGTACTTTAGTCATTTATTTTTAATGCTCTTTTTTTAATTAAAAAAAAAAGTATTTTTGGTACAGTCATGGGAACCAGCCAGAGTCGGATACTCCTTTCATCATCGTCAGATGACATATTGCAGCAAAGTCTAAAAACAACAACAGAAAAAAACATATCGGGATCAAAAAATATCCCGACAGTAGCAATATAGAAAAGAGAAATAAAGAAAAAGAGCGACAGAAAGGATGCAGGCTGCTCGTGAGCTTTCAGCTTGTCCATTTGCTGAAATGTATACAAAACAATTACTGAACAGTTTAAATTTGAATCACGTTTCACCACTGTCGCTAGCTAGAATGAATTAGCCAGACAAAAATAGTACTGATTTGGTTTCGTACAAAACTGGCTTTCCGTCTCTGATATGTAACTTTCACAACATAACTGCAACTTAATATAACACAACTGTGGCAAAAATATGAACAAAAGGGAGAAAAAGTTAAACTTACCTTGTGTCGTTAGGAGCCTGAACCACGGTAAAACTCCGGTGAGGTCAATGACCTTACGCTCTCCCACGGTCACACGTTGATGACGTATTTGGAAATCAATTCGGGTGGGACATGACAACAGCGCCACCTGCAGGAAGATTTTCTCTCTGGTACCTTGTGTTCTGATACCTGACAATTTTTTTTTTGACAACTGACACCTGACAACTTTTTTGTCTGACACCTGACAACTTTTTTGTCTGATACCTGACATTTTTTTTTCTGATACCTGACTTTTTTTTTTCTGACACCTGACAATTTTTTGTCTGATACCTGACTTTTTTTTTTTTTTGACAACTGACACCTGACAATTTTTTTTCTGACACCTGACATTTTTTTTTCTGACACCTGACAATTTTTTGTCTGATACCTGACTTTTTTTTTTTTTTGACAACTGACACCTGACAATTTTTTGTCTGACACCTGACATTTTTTTTTCTGATACCTGACATTTTTTTTTCTGACACCTGACAATTTTTTTTCTGATACCTGACTTTTTTTTTTTTTGACAACTGACACCTGACAATTTTTTTTCTGATACCTGACAATTTTTTTTTTTTGACAACTGACACCTGACAATTTTTTTTCTGACACCTGACAATTTTTTTTCTGACACCTGACAATTTTTTTTCTGATACCTGACAATTTTTTTTCTGATACCTGACAATTTTTTTTTCTGATACCTGACTTTTTTTTTTTTTGACAACTGACACCTGACAATTTTTTTTCTGATACCTGACTTTTTTTTTTCTGACACCTGACAATTTTTTTTCTGACACCTGACAATTTTTTGTCTGATACCTGACGATGTCCTAAAATGTACACCGTACACCCAGCGTTTTGAGTTTTTGTCATTTTTTATTATGGTTTATGTTTAAGTCCACTTTGTTAGTCTTGAGTTTATTCTAAAGTGCCAAGATTGTTCTGTTTAGCTTTTGATTATTAGATTCCCTCTTATGTGTTTTCCCTGTGTCTCTTTGTGTGTGTCTGTGTTCATACTTGTGTTCTTGTGTCTAGCTTCCTTCTTTGTGTTTCATTCTTAATCCATGTTTTCCCAGTCATGTCTCTGTGTGTCTGTCTGCGTCTCTGGGCATGTTACTGTTACTTCCTGTTTTACTTTGGTAGTCTCCTGCCTGTGCGCTGTGTTTTGTTTTGCTTCTCTTACTTTTAAGGTACCTCGTCTCATGTGTTATGTTCAGTGTTGGGTAAGTTACTTTAAATTAGTAACTTAGTTACATTACTAGTTACTTCTATCAAAAGTAACTCAGTTACTTCAAGTTACTCGTTACTCTCAGAGTAACTAGTTACTAGGGAAAGTAACTTTGGTTTTACTCAGAATTCTCTTGTTAATGTATTGCTTCTGTAACTGGATACCCAGCCAGACTGGCAGTCGTCTAGCTTGCTTACTTGCCACAAGTGCACTGTGCCACCTACCAATAGAAAGGGAAAAATAATCTGCATATTTCCACAAGAGAAATCCCACACCTGGACCGTCGTTGTTCGCCGCCATGATTCTAGCCTACGTCACAGCGTCATGTGCGCTTTTTGTTGTAAGATTCAGATAATTATTTTTTAAAAGCGAGACATTTTAAATGAGAATAAGAAAGAAAAGTACTTCTTTGTGCCCCCCTCTCCCTGTTAATGCCCCACCTGCCCCCCCTGGCAACACTTTGCTAGACCCGCCCCTGCACAGTTACCAGCTGTCAGCTGCTTAGAAAAGGTTCCTGGTGTTATTTGTCTCTCAGAAACAGTTCATAACTTCCCTTCAACTCATTCATGTCACCTAAAAGGTAAACCTGTTTCTCCATCACCTGTTCAGCTCTGATGGTTCAGTAAGGACATCTCCTGGTTTCATCTTCATGTTTCCCAGATAACCAAACGATATCATGACCAGCAGGTTTTACAGCTGTGGCTCCAGCAAACATCAGCTGATACTAGAAATTAATATTAAATAAATTCTAACAACAGCTGATCAAGCTTAAACGTGCTGCTGTTGTTTAACGCGACATCCGCTTGTTTCCTCTTTCTGGCGCAAAGTGAGCGATAAACAAACAAGAGAGAAAAGCCGATCAGCTGATCATTGATCAGTTTCATGATTGAAGTAGCAGCAGGAGAGGGAGGGGAGAGGATGAGAGAAGAAGAGACAGCTGACAGTGTAAAGACACAGAATAAATCCAGCTTTGTGCCTTTTTCATTGTAGCTGAAGTCCGGGACAAACTGTGTTTCTTTTCACCTCAATACGAAATGCTTGATATTTTCTCTGAATACGAGACGATTCTGTTTTTTAGGGGACGGTTGGAAACTCTAATAATTAACCTTATGAACAAAATAAAGTTCAACATCAGTATCAAAGCACCACCCAGCTGTATAGAAACTCTGTCATGCTAGCTAGTACCCAGTACGAAAAAGTCAGCATAACGAAAATAAACTCCACCTAAACTTGGTTTATATCTGACCCAGATGGACTGCAGGTCATAACTTCTTACCTGAAGTTCAGTTCACCTGACGCTCGGACCGGCGGCCGCCTCGGGTCTCTGCTCCTGCCTCCGGTTTCCCTTTCCCTCATCCACCTGCTGCCTCCACCACTTGCTAATGTTATTGAAACTGTGGAAGCTCCACGATAGCCACCACACGAAGTAACGAATAACGATCCTATCTAAATCCCAGTAACGATTAACACGTTCCTGATTTTGGCATAATTACTAGTTACCGTGCTCGTTACACAATAATAATGTAGTTACTGTAACGCGTTACTTAATAACGCGTTAGTCCCAACACTGCTCCACACACAGTTCATGACAACCTTATGCCCTTCCTGTATCTGCTCCTAGTCTTAAACCAGAAACATTACACGTTTTAGGTAAATATGTATACCACTACCACATGGAGTAGCTTGTGAGTGGCAAACTGGAGACAGAACAGATTTTTGCAATTAATCTGATATCGTGTTATTATTTTTGACTGATGTTGTGATCTGTGGCATCACAAGGAGATTTCTGCATTCCTTAACAAGACTTAAAAAGCAACAGTATATCATTGGTAAGCTAACTAAACCAGTAAGGCACTGAAGAGTGGATTGCAATTTTGCCTTTTTAAAACTGCCAGTGTTCCATGTCTCCTCCTGGTGTTATCAAGTTCAGCTTGGCGGGTTTTCTGTAATCTTGCTGACAGACAGACAGACAATGCTACAGCAGAGGAATAAATCACAGCTGAACTTTTTCTCCTGTAACCCGAGCTTACCACTAGTCCTAGCTTGGAAAGCATTAATAATTCCCCTTTTGAAGCTGATCTAATGAGCAGAAACACTCGTGTTGTTAAATATTTGTCTCATTCTTTTCTCTAATTACACATTAATGGGCCCATGCTGGGTTCATTTGTTGCAATGTGGGCAGCAGTAAATAATGGCTCTTTAGGGGTAGTTGCTGGAGACTCGCCTGATGTAGAAAGGGACTCGCCTATTGATCCAACCTTAAGTTATTCGACATGCGCTGAGAAATACTGCTGCATGTCAGCTCACTGTTGAACTTTTCAGTGAAGGTCTTTATTTATCAGTGTCTGCAGTAATCAAGCTAATTCAAGTGTACAGCTGCTCCTGGACTTCTACCAAAGATGCTACGAAGGAAACAGGCAAATTAAATAAGGCTGTGTATTATCTAAAACCAGATGATAGGACCGGGGCAGATATCTTCTTGTATATGATACATTTTTTGTGTGTGTGTGTTTAAACACAAAAGACAAAACACAAAGAGGAAATATTTGATAATCCCCTTTCAAAAATGTTATTATCTATCATTTTAAAACTAGTCCTTGAGATTAAACTGAGATTGTATGGTCTTTGTTTCTGTTCAGGTGATCCGCTGTCCCTGTTGACGTCATCATTTTTTAACAGTGCCTTCTAAAACATTATAATGCTAAAATTCCCAAATTTAAAAAAAGTGCTGACGTTGGGGAATGATTATAGTCATGGTTAAATGGAAATAATGCTAAGAAGGGTGCTTAAACAGCTGATGTCGATTTTTCTTGGGTGGGCCATCTGTTTTCAGTCGGACTCATATGCTGCACATGCTTCATTAACTGATTTCCTTCATCTCCCCGGACACCTTTCGACTGCTCCCAGCGAGCGCATGTGAACTGATATATTTATGCCTATGCATTTAATGCAGGAGTGAGAAGCAATAGCCTTGAACAGACCGCCTTGCTATTTCACAAACTATCACAAAAGTTCTACCACTGGGAATATCTCACTGCAGTCTGCCTTTCTATCTCGTCACATTAGAAATCTTCTTTAAAAGTTTGTTTTCTTTGAATTCCAATGACCTTGGTGGGACAAAAAAAAGCAAACTAGTGCCCTTTTTCGCACCTGCCAACTAATCTAATAGGATATGAGCAGTAAAGAGACAAATCCAACCTCATCTCTTACCTAAAGTAGGTTAAAATAAATATTAAGATTATTTACAACCACTAATCAGCTCAGACCTGATTAAGAGAACCATGAGTGCACATCCTTCTTGGTCCCTGAACAATTGAACCGCAGAAATAATTGTAATCATCCTTAAGTGTCCTGGATTCTTATTACTGTTATGAACACTTGAACTGTAATGTTCCTCATAAATCATACCTCATTTCAGTGTCAGGGTGACCTGGTAATTAAGGAGATGATCCTTCAGCCAGGAGGATTGGGTTCAGGCCCTTCTGACAGCAACCTGCTGAAGAGCCCTTTTACAAATAATGTCAGAACTGTGCTGACATTATAGCCTGACACCCCCAAATGGGAAGACGACTCAAGCTTTGTGATTTAATAATATATCACTGTAGCTATCACAAATGAGAAATTTACCTATTACAGAAACTGAATACTTTTTTTTAACTTAATTGCATCCATCTCCATTTAGCTAAGCAATCAGTGTTAATGACTGTATCAAGAAAACGTGCAAAATATTTTGTTTCTCATGCGCGATCCTGGTTTCCACTTTTGTGTCGTTGTAAATTGAACCCCATTTCTTATATTGACCAGCATTAGAATTCTACATAGAGCTGTGTTGATGTGTATGTAGGAAAAACATATTACAGCACAATTCAAACACTAAGTTTGGAACAGCTTTATGTGTGCCGCTGCGCAAACACGGAGAATGTTTGCGTTTGCATAAAAAAAACAAATTTGATCAATCAAGAAACAGCTGTAATAAAAAAAGAAAGCACACAGTAAATCGAACGCTCGCTTCAGATGCAGATAAAAATGGCGTTCGATATTTGCTTGTGCCATTTGCGAGAAAACGTTCCACCGAACTCAACTGCAGGTCATTATTTTGTTCATCAAACAGTCAAATATGAGTAAAAACTACAATATGTCACCTTGGCACAGAAGAATGGATAATTAAACTAAACAGTAATGAAATGTAGTGTACACTGACTTGAACACAGCACCTTAAACATCACCACCTTTTCATCATATATCACACACACATGCATGAATAACTTTGATGTCAATAAGGAGAGATCAAGTGAAAGTAATCAACATTATTTATTGATATAGAGACTCTGAGCACTGCTTGAAGATAACTTGCTGACATTATACGCACAATGGTGGAGCAGGTGGTAGATGTAAACATGGATGACACTCTCTAAACATCCACGATAAGGTGGGGATGCAGGTGGGTTACACAAATAAGAGTTTGAAAGGCAGAATGACAAAATTGCTTTAAAGAACTGGAAATAGATTATTATTGGCATGAAAAAGGAGGTAAAGAAGAGTATTGGATCAATTTAATAACGGTGAAGCTTAATATCATGGAAATAGCAGATGGAACAGCTGGAATTGTCCCGGTAATGCAGGTAGAATAAAAGAACACGTATCGTCATTATTTTTGGGTGCCTGGTCTCAAACCAGTATATCATACCTATTTACGATTATATTTCCATTAACGCTGATAGAAACAACCAGCCCATTTTCATTCCCTGGGTGTTAAAATACTGCCAGTTTGTCAAAGCTGCAAGTATCCCTGACATGAGCACAAGGTGCTCCTTGGCATTGGTGCATTGAAGCACCATCTGTCTCAATAACAAAACAAAAACTCTGAAAGAACACGCTCCAATTTTAGACTGACAGAGTCCACAAAAAGATGCAGTAGAAGTGGTGCAAATCTTGAGAATGTTTTGTTTTTGGTTAGGTTTATGCACGCAAGCTTTCTTTTTTTTATTTAAAGATTAAAAAAAGATTGTTGTTTGGAATTAAAAGGGGAAAAAATAAATTTACAGTGTTAACCATGCGCATCCAAAAGTTATGCAAAGTAATTTGTGTCCAGGAGAAACACACTTGCCATCAATTAACAAACTGTAATATGAATTGTATTAATCTACCAATAGACTAAAACTAATGGATAAGTAAGCCATCGTGAGCTGTAAAATGGAGCTGCTTTTAGAGGAGACAGATGAAGGTAGCTAAGGTCAAACACAACATTTGGCTGCATCTCGTTAATTATTTTCCAGAATGTTCATTAGCTTAGGAAGAGGCTTGTGTACACGGCTGTCCTCTCAACCTACTTTACAGTCTCTCACAGGAACAAGGCTCATCCAAATACTGTGTTGTTTTGGCCTCTGCCCAATACTGCAACACAGTTGGAGAGCTGAGTGAAGCAGGGTGAAGAGAGACTGCGGTGGCATCTTTGCTTGCGCCTTTGAGTTAGTGATGAGTGCTTTTGTGCCTCCTCTCGCAGTATTTGAAGGGAAGGAGGGCAGCAGGAGCACTCCTCACGGCCCCGTAACAGGCCGCACCACAGGGTCCGTCAGGAGCCTGCCGAGACAAATCCAGAATCCAATTGATTTCAAAAGCCAGGAGACCAATGTGTTTACCTCATCAAGCACGCAACCGAGTGGAGAGCATAAACAAAGTGAAAGAAATAAAAGACTGGTGAGGGTTATCATATGTGCGGTGACCCTCCAGTAATGACACTCCCAGCTTCCCCACCTGCACCTTGCCAGTTTTCATATCCGAGCCTATCAGCGAAGGAGGAAGGTGGTTTGCTGATAAAATTCTGAGTGTTCCTGTGGTTGGATTTTCTCCAGGCACAATTATCTTCCCAAGGCAGTCATTCCACCCCCTGTCGGGCAGATGTGAATTGCCTCAATAAGAGGCCTGCCTTCCTTTTTTCTCCCTCCACTGGTTGTTGTTTGTTGATCTCCCTCATAGCCTCAGCACTGCTGTGTCAGAAAATCAGCCTCAGGCTTAACTTATTATTAGCCTGGTTGATGCAATCGCTTTCTTCCAGATTGCCCCTTACATAGCTGGTGGATGACTTCTTGGACCAGGTAGTGACTTTAGATTTTAAGATTTCACTCTGAATTACAAGGAAAAGAGGAAAAAATACAATCTGATTTGAAACAGAAAAGGTTTGTGGATATGGGCTGCCTTACTAGGTGATTGATAGCAAAAATAAGTTCAAGCTTGACTACACAGCAAAAAAAGAAAAAAAGAGGGCGATAATAGATGTACTGATATTTTCTGTTTTGAAAATTCTAAATGTCTATATTTGACTCCGACTCACCGGAAGAACCTTTCCAATTCCTGAACTGCGAGTGAAAGTGTTTCACATGCCCAGCAAATTTGGAATAAGGAGAGGTATTGCTTTAATTATCGGTTGTAATTGCCACGGAAGTCATTGTCATATTAGACCTTGGAAGATCAAAGATTGCTTCTGCATTGAATAAAAAAAAATATGGAGATTATGTCTTTGAAGAAAAGTACATCTAAACAACAAACAAGTCATTATGTAAAGTTTTGTACTATGTTGTTATAATGCCTTTCTGAAATCTGTGCAAATGTGTAAAAGCCACCAAGAATGGAAGAGAAAAACCTCTTTGAAATCAAAGGGTGTTAGAAATTTGGTCTTAGATGTTAATCTGACTTTAAGTAGCCATTTACAGAGTACAAAGGCAAAGCCTGATGTCAGTGTGCGGTGGTAAATTTTCCATCTGTACGCAGAGGAAGAAATAATGATGCCATTATGTGGTGTAACCAAACAGTGGAACAGCTTGATATGTTATAATATCCTCGCTGAGACCTCTGTTAAAACCCATTTCCATAAAAGAAGCTGGGAGCCACACTTATTAAAGGCAGAACAAGATTTCTACTCTCACAGTGAGACCAAGGAGGTGTCTGTGCATCGCCATCTACACAAGCCTTTCGTGGTGTCTATTTTCACGCTAAGCCTTGTTTCTGTTCGCCCACAGAACGGAGGTATTACCACCCTTCGTTCAGCGAGCTCCTGCACACATGACAGTTCATTTTCTGCATGATCTCCCAAAAGTCGATACGATCTTGTAAAGACAAATACCAGATAGCGGTGGCTAACTGATGCAGTTTGGGGGGAACATCATTAATCATGCTCTCCTGAGGGATGAGGGTGAGGACTGGGTCTACCCAGCAAGTCTTCATGCATTAATAAAATCACCCGATGATCTATGAATGAATTCACAGCTGGGAGTGCCTTCATTACCCATGCTTCTGTAGGGTCTGACAGGACAGGTCTGTATCAAATAGAGTGAGAGGCAACTGGAGAAATCTGCACATGCATTGAGATGTCTGCTAGTAAAGATGGGTATGTCACTCCAGATTGAGCACATTGTAGATTTGATGAGGATACGCAATGCTACTATTTGCAAAGCACGCAAATCTGCAACCTTATGAATGTGAGTGCATGCATCTCCTTTCTAACTCCTACGTGAAAAGATATTTGTGGAAACAAGCAAAGAGAGCTATTGTGGGAAGTCTACAAACATGAACTCGTCTTTGAGTTCAAGTCTACAGTATAAAGTATCACTGTTCCTAGTGTTGCTTTATACTGTACAGAGGAGAGAGCTAAATACTGTGCGAGGGATGCACTCCATTGCTCTCATTATGTGTTTCACAAATGAGGTAATTTTTCTTGAAGTATAGTTGAACTTTTGAAATGTAACTGGGCCCTTTAAAGGATTCCATCTCCAAAACTAACGTCCCATAAAGCTGTTGACCTTCATACGGCACTCGCACATGCTGTAAAGGGTACCAAGTATGATCGCACCATTGTGCCTGATGGCTCTTTAAATATTCTTGCACTCTGGCAGTAAAAGAATTTTGTAACCCATGGATAATGCTGAATTGTGTTATCTTTCCCTTATTCCTCAGTTTTCTGCCGGTCATAATTATTGATTAAAGTCCAAATAAATGCAGTTAGCCAGGTTAGTGGGCAGTCCCCAAATTCAGGTCCCATGATCCACTTGTCCTGTTTGATCATTTTAAATGCATATCAATGAGAGGAGCTCAGTTAAAAGCAATGCGCGTTACTTACTGATGTACAGAGTTTTAGTTTTTAAAAACCGGTTTGATAATTAGACACCAGTGAAGCAACATAGCAGAACAGTGTATTCAACAACGGTAGGAAGTGGGAGAGGACCCCTGTAGTTTAGACACTGTTGGTGGTAGTAGAACAGATGGCAAACGGAGACTTGGATGATGCTCTTTGAACGTCCAGGATACGGTAGAGATGCAGCACCGTTGCAAAAATGAGAGTCTCAAGGGCCGAATGAAAGCGCAGAGTTTTAAAGAACAGGGAACAGAGACTGATTGGCTTGTAGAAGGTATAAAGAAGATCAGTCTGATGTCAGCAGAGTTGAGTTTGACAGCGTGGAAATGCAGAAGAAACAACGAGAATAGAACACATTAAAACCAATAAACACCCACCAATGCATACATCTCATTCCTACTGAACTGATGCAAAACATTCACTTCAGGAGGGCGTAAAATGACTTATTAAATGCCTGCCTGCATGTGTCATGCTGTCATGAATAATTCCCGATATACAGTGCTTGCAAAATAACTTGGTCTCGCATAAAATATGCATTGTGCTTGTCATTAACGAAGACATTTTGAAAACTCAGCAAGCGTCTAGGTTGCCACCATGTTTTTTCAAACCAGGTGTTATCAGTGATAACTAGCAAGCTTAATTATCAAGGTTCGTGCAGAAAACTGTGGTGGTACAAGGTAACACGACACGGATTTAATATCTGTTAATTATCACTTATTGTTAGACAAATAAAATGAGAATTCTACTCACCAAAACTGAAGTAAAAACCCTTTTAGGCATTTGAATTCTTGCCATTATTCTATTAAAATGCTTTATAAGTATTCTAACAAACACCAACAGCAGAAACAAGATAGTCGATTTTAGTGACCTGATGAAGTGACTTTGAGAGTGCCGTTTGACTGCTCATGTAAATGAAATGTAATCAGCCAATTATATGGCCTACAACTTCATGGATTTAGGCATGTTGACATGATCCAGACTATCCGCTGAAGTTCAAGCGGAGCATCAGAATGAGGAAGAAAGATGATTGAAGAGTTGGTCTGCATATTTCAAAGATTGCTGATCTACTGAGCTTTTCCCACACAACCATCTGTAAGCTTTAAAGAGAATGGTCTTGAAAAAAAAAAAGACAATTTCCAGTGAGTGTCATTTCTTTGAGCAAAAATAGCTCATCTGTAAGCCAAATATCAGAGGAAAATGTCCAGACTGCTTCAAGCATTTTGCAAGGGCCAACCAAAATTGAACAATATAAGATTGGGAAAACATGATCTGGTTGAGTCTTGCATGGTAGGGTCAGAATTTGCTGTAAAAAAAAAAAAAAACATGAAAGCTCCATCCTGCCTTGTATCGATGGCCCAGGCTGGTGATGGTGTAATGGTGTGAGAGATTTTTCTTGGCACATTTCAGGCCCCTTAGTACCAACTGAGCATCATTTAAACGCCACAGCCTGCTTGAGTATTGTTGCTGGCCATGTCTATCCCTTTATGCCCAGTGTGTACCCATCTTTTCATTCCAGCAGGATAACACAACACGTTACAAAGCTCAGACCACCTCGAATTGGTTTCTTGAACATAACAATGAATTTTTTACTCAAACGGCATCCACAGTGGATTGAACAGAACACTTGTGAGAGTCTTTGGAGGGGGGTGGAACAGGAATTCCCCATCGTGAATGTGCAGCCAACAAATAGGCAGCAACTCACGTCAATATGGACCAAAATCTCTGAGAAATGTTTTAGTACTGATACTGCATATTAAAGTGTGTTCTTGTGGTTGTGGTCTGCTTGTGGTTGCTGCTTTATTCACCAGAGGTAACCACAGCAGGTAGCTCTACATGTGTGATTGGGCAGATTTTTTTTTTTTTTTTTTAGCCCGACGCCCTTCCTGATACAATCCTCAAGGGATTTGTTTCTCCTTGATATCTGGCTAAATTGAAATGTGATGCTATGTCAATAGGCCCGCAACACTGCCTTTAGGTCAGGAGATGCACACGCCTACAGTACAGCCAGGGCTAATCTAAAGAAGGGTATCAAAAAAGCCAAACACCATTACAAAAAGAAGGTAGAAGAACACTTCTCCAACTCCAACCCCCGACGCATGTGGCAAGGACTCCAGACCATCACAGACTACAGGACCACCAAACCCTCCCCCGCATCCTCTGATGTCTCCTTCCTCAACGAGCTCAACAACTTTTATGCTCGTTTTGAGCGAGGGAACCCCACAACCACAACCAAAGCAGACATGACGCCAGACCACCAACCTATGACTCTCTCCCCCACCGATGTAGGAGCGGTGCTGAGCAGGATCAATGTCCACAAGGCTGCAGGTCCCGATGGCATCCCCGGGCGTGTTCTCAGAGCGTGTTCTGGGGAGCTTGCAGGAGTGCTCACAGACATATTCAATCTGTCCTTGGCCCACGCTGTGGTACCGGCCTGCTTCAAATCCACCTCCATCGTCCCGATACCCAAAAACTCCAACCCATCTTGCCTCAATGATTACCGCCCAGTAGCACTCACCCCCATCATCACTAAGTGCTTAGAGCGACTGGTCCTAGCACACTTCAAATCCTGTCTCCCCCCCACCCTGGACCCCCACCAATTCGCATACCGCCGGAACAGGAGCACAGAGGATGCAGTCTCCATCGCAATGCACTCTGTCCTCTCACACCTGGACAACAACAACACCTACGCCAGAATGCTGTTTATAGACTTCAGTTCAGCATTCAATACAATCCACCCCTCACAACTCATCAGGAAACTGACAGACCTGGGCATCAGCTCCCTCATCTGCAAATGGTTACTGGACTTCCTGACCAACCGCCCCCAACATGTCCGGCTGGATAACCGCTGCTCATCTACCATCACAATGAACACCGGTGTACCACAAGGCTGTGTGATGAGCCCTTTCCTCTACTCCCTCTTCACCCACGACTGCAGACCTGCTGATGGTTCCAACACCATCATTAAGTTTGCAGATGACACCACGGTGATTGGCCTCATCAGTGACAACGATGAGGCCGCCTACAGGGAGGAGGTGGATCGTCTGGCTGAGTGGTGCGACAGAAACAACCTGCTGCTTAACACCGAGAAGACCAAGGAGCTCATCGTGGACTACAGGAGGAATGCTGACCCACATCCACCCATCCACATTAAGGGGACGGCTGTGGAGCGTGTGAGCAGCTTCAAGTTCCTGGGAGTCCACATCTCCGAGGATCTCACCTGGACGACCAACTGCTCCAAGCTGGTCAAGAAGGCTCACCAGCGCCTCTTCTTCTTGAGGACTCTGAGGAAGAACCACCTGTCCTCAGACATCCTGGTGAACTTCTATCGCTGCACCATCGAGAGCATCCTGACCAACTGTATAACAGTCTGGTACGGGAACTGCTCTGCCTCGGACCGGAAGGCGTTGCAGAGGGTCGTGAAAACTGCCCAGCGCATCGCCGGAGCACCACTTCCTGCCATAAAAGACATCTACAGGAAGCGGTGTCTGAAAAGGGCTGGGAAAATCATCAAAGACCCCAGTCACCCATCACATGGACTCTTCACCCTCCTGCCCTCTGAGAGGTGCCACAGGAGCCTCCGGACTAAGACCACCAGGTACCGGAACAGCTTCTTCCCCACAGCTGTCAGACTCCTGAACTCTGCCTCCTGACATCTGACCCACGTTAAACTCATGGACTGAACATACACACACCCACAATGGACAACTGTACCCTCAAACACAATAATAACATGGACTGAACCACCACTCACAACCACTAGCACTTTATATAGCCTCTGTAGAAACTATCTACACCCTCACTTACCTTAACTGCACTACTGTATAGCTCTGTGTAAATAATCATTCTGTACATTCGATAATCTTTAATCCTACAACTGTTTACAACTTGCATAGTTCCCATTTCTGTATAGCTGTATATCCCAGATTCTGTAAAGTTATTTATTTCATATTCTGTATAGTTTTTCATATTTATATCCTGTTCATATCCTGTACATAGCTTGTACTCACTACAGCCTGTACATACTTATAGTTATAGAATATTCACAACATACTTCATACCGTGTACATTATAACATACCATAATAGACCCATTTCTGTAATATACTCACATATCTATATTATTGCTAATATATATTGTAATATATCTATATCACTAAAGCACTTCTGGATGGATGCAAACTGCATTTCGTTGCCCTGTACCTGTGCATGTGCAATGACAATAAAGTTGAATTCTATTCTATTCTATTCTATAGCATCACAATGTTTATCGTTGGCTCATAGGAAAAAAAAAAAGGTGTTCAGGTTGATTATAAACATAATCTCAGTGATTTCAAGTTCCTGTGAAAATATTGCAGACTTGTAAGACTGTGTAAATATGTCATTTTTAGTAAGAAGGACGCTTGGAGAGCTGCCATTTAGGTTCTGTGTTGTGGCCTGTTCTGCCACTGTGAATTCACACTTAAATTGTTGAGCCCTTTGTATCATTTATTTTTTGATGCTTTTCTAACTGCCTGGTAATGAGGCTACCACAGCCATGATTTTCTTCTTTTTTTCACCATAAAGGGAGCTACAGAGCTTTAAAACCATTGCTCCTAGCTAGCAATGATACACAAGGCATCAGTAACTGAATGTGCTGGTCAGGGCTTTCAGTGGTCTTGCTGGGGTGGTGGTTCTGTTCATATAACTTAGGTCATTAAAAGTGTATAACACTAAAAATATGATGGGTCTCTTTGTTTATGAAGCTGTTTCACTATGAGGGTTTTTATGAGGGAAATTGAACAGCAGGTGTAAGATGATTTTTGCAGAGGAACTAAGATGCTGCTTCTGAAAAATCGACTCATCTGCTCTCTTGTTGTTGACACGCTGGTAGAGCTTTTTCATGTACTGCATGCAGCTGCGATACAAATGAGTACAATCCAAGGCCGTGTCTTTCCTCCCGTCATTGAAACTGTTCCTTGGAGTCTCGGCATCCTCACACAGCACTGAAGCTGAATAGCTTTCACTGTATCTCCACTTATCACAGAGAATGAATGGAACATGGTAAATCAGCGTCCAACAGAAACTGAATGTTTTTGCACTCTAAGATAAGCATTATTGTAATAGATGGGAATGAAAGTTTTCATATGAAAGTTTTCCGATTGTACAGACAGCTCTACAATTGTTGGCAATTCATGAGTTATGATATGACATATAATGAAGAGCTGAGAAGAGCAAAGCTTACTCGCAAAATTGAGTCCATCCACATTAATATAACATAGACATAGGAAGAGGAAAATCCAGCAAATGGAAGACATACAGTAAAGAGTCAGCGAATATAATGGATTCAGCAATAAGTAATATAAATCCTTGAAACACAGGAAAGAAATTTATAATTCAACAGAGATTTTCCTAATGCACTTCTATTTGCATCTGTTCAAAAAGACTCTTGTTTATTTGCAACATACAGTTCTGAATCTGATATAAATTCTTAATGTAGCTCATATTTGCTTGATGCATCATGTGCCTATAAATGGCAACGCAAACTTTGATAAATAATTAAATGGTTTTTATCTAAAAAAAGAAGAAGAAAGGGTGAAGGGGGCCAAAAACACGGGGGCTTTTATTGCCTTTTTTTCCACAGCATTTCCATCGCATTAATAATTTTTATTTAATAACATCACTGCTTTATTTCACTTTGAGTAAAATGAAATGATTTCATTTCATGATTATTTGATCTAATCAACTGACTGGAGCAGCTCACGAATCACAAGCAACAATTCATCTGAGTACTCAGCAAACAAGATGTAGAGCTGTCAACAGAGTTGATAACAATGTCATTAGCATTGCTGGATCCCAGAATACAACAACGGAGTTGTTGACACTGAGCACTGAGTCACTTTCCATAAACAAGACCCTTACAAGTACGATGAACTTTATTTGTCCTCAGGGGAAGTAGATAATTACAGCTGCGAAGAACACAAACTGACAAAAACATCGAGGAGTAAACATCCAACACTGTGACGGAGTTTCCAGTTATATCAAAGAGCTTTTGGTGTAATTCACACAGGTTCACATATTAGACTCCAAATGTAATGTACAATTATGTGCGTACATTTACTGAATTTTAAATAACAGAAAGTGAGTACTGTAGATAAAAGTACAATTTTTGTTATCTTTGTAATACATATTAAAAACCTGTGGTATTAGTAGTAGTAGTAGTAGTAGTAGTAGTAGTAGTAGTAGTAGTAGTAGTAGTAGTAGTAGTAGTAGTAGTAGTAGTAAGTAAGTAAGTAAGTAAGTAAGTAAAACAAATTGAGCTTAAAGTAATTTTGGTGCCTGAACTTAAACTAATGCCCAAAAATATAAGAAAATCAAAGGTAAAAATATTAAAACAATGTATAAAACAAATGTTACCACCATAGACTTCTATTTTATAATTCACTCCACTACTTTACTTCTGAACATTTTACAAACAGTATGTCATGGCCACTCAGGCGGATTGGACTCAAAGGCTGGACTTGAGAGGAAAGGTTTAACAGGTTTATTGAAAACACCAAGGGTAAAAAGGGAAAGGTGTCAGCCAGTGAAGTCTAGGTTCCAAACAGACAGGCAATTCCACAGTTCCTCTTCTCTTCAGAGTCTCTCACACCGAATAAAAGTCTCAGCTCTCTGATCTCCAGGCAATCTGCGCTGAAGGACAACAAGGTAAGTGACTTACAAAGAGAAAGCATAACAAAACAACAAGCAAGAGCACCAGCTTCAGCTGCTATTGTTAGTTCAGCGGTACAGGAAAGACTGAAGAGAAACCATCGCTCTAAGTAATGGCAGCAGATTAGGTGATCCGGAACTGGTGAGCTCATTACCTCCAGGTGTGTGGAGTCACATGGTAGGACCCCAAGACAAGCCCCACCCCTGTAACGCAAGGGCGAGGTTAACTCAAACACAGTGAGTTAGTGCAGGAGGTTTGAAGGTCAATAACACAAAATCTTGTACTAATTCATGATACATTGTTCTAAACTGATATATCCAACGAGGTATTAGAACATTCAATATGGCTTCAATTTAGTTCGACAAAAATATCATTTAGCCATGATGCTTTGAGTTTAGAGTAATAATTTTCTTTTACTTTGTTTGGCAAACATGAAATCCTATACTGGAAATTTTACTTAAGCAAAAATGTTTAAAGAAGAAGAAGAAATCTAAGGAGAAATACATTAACAAGCTACTTTATTTGCTCACATTGCATTGGCCCCACTTTTTGTTCTCACAGCTACTTTACTTCTTCATAGGTTAGATTTAGCAAGATGCTGGAAACCTACATAGATATGATATGTTTGTCCATTTTGACATGATGCCATCACGCATTTGCTGCAGATCCCAAAGGTGCACTGTTGGGTTGAGATTTGGTGACTGTGAGGCCATTTGAGTACAGCGAACTCATTGTCAAGAACCGGTATCAAATGATCTGAGCTTTGTAACATGGCACATTATCCTGCTGGAAACGGATACCGGGAGATGGGTACACTGTGGTTATGAATGAGTGAGCATGATCAGTAACACTACTCAGGAAGGACGCGGCAAATAAATGATGCTAAGCTGGTACTAAGGGGCCCAAAGTGTGTCAAGACATATATATCCCACACCAAATCACCACCACCAACAGCCTGAAGCACTGATGCAGGTCAGTTCAGTCTGTTGGGCATGTTCAGAGACACTCTCCCGCATAACCTTCCTGTAACGAGCTGTCATTTGAGTTACTGTTGCCTTCTTATGATCTCAAAGCAGTCTGGCCATTCTCCTCTGACCTCTGGCAATTAACAATTTACCGTACTAGATATGTTCTCTTTTTTTGCCATAGAGCTTAAATCGCCTCTCTTGTCCATTTTGATGATTGTTTTTCAGCAGCTTTTCTTGACCAAGTCAAGATACCTGAATTGCTGCAATGTTATTGGCGATTACATATTGGCGTTAACAAGCGACTGACCAAGTGTACCTGGCAAACTGAGCAGTGAGTGTATTTGACAATAAAATGTGTCTACTGCCAGCTTCATTAACAAACATGAAATGTCACTGGTTCTAATACAAGGCAGATGAGTTGTTTCCCCCCCAGTCGTATCTCCTTTGAGAAATCTTGAGTGTTATTACAAGGATGCTTTATTATTGGATGTCATGGTTTCTATTTCTGTGATCATCAGAGAGATTGTGCTACTTGAGGAAAAATGAAAGGGCAATTAATGTGTCAAGTTTTTAAAATTTCAAAGAACGCTATAATAAGATAAAACTTTACCAGGTTAAAGATAATAGGAAAGGTTAGATGATAAAAGGATAACACTGTGATCTTTATGGGTATTCTCGAATCCCTGGTCTATTCGCCCACACACTGGCTCCCTCCATATTTTTCAAATCCCCATGTATAATGAAGACCACATAGAGGATACTTCTCTGCTGCCAAGACATTGCTTTTAAAATGAATTAAGCCTTGGAATAATTTTAAAATGGCAAGAGCTGCACGGATGAGAAAAAAATGCCCAAGGGAAGACAGAGACCTCAACATCACCTACAGAAGAATAAACGTAGATTTAACAAAAAATAATAATCTTACTGCGCTGTTGCATAAACTTATCCCGGGGCAAGTTTGTGCACCAAATGGCAGTAGTCCAGACCTCTTGGGCTGTAATAACTCTGTACCACTTAAAGCTCAATCAGTTTCAATGTTCAACATGCAGTGCATCCTCTAAGGCATGCAGGTTCACGTGGAGAAGCTCTACTTCTCTATTCTGTTGCCTACACTATTAAATATTTGTCTCATCTTTTCTGTGAGGCTCATATCGTTTCAAGTGGGGCTTGTCATGGAGAAACCCCATTTTGACTGTAAATGTTTACAACTTACTTAGCCACACACCCTCTCATTTTCCCCTGCCCTCCTTCCATCGTTCCCACTCTCCTCCTCATGCCTCTCCTTCCCTCTTTCTCTGTCTTTCCATTCTTCTCTCTCCAGCTTCCTGTGCTCTCAGAAGAGGCTGATAAGTATAATCGGAAGTGACTGGTTCAGCTGCTTGCACTGCCTGAGCTACAGAGACCGATGTATTCTCATGATATCCAGGCACAGCTGTAAATGCCAGCACACAATCCACACAAAATGCACTCCCAAACACACACATACACACACGTGAATGCATAAATATGCACACACCCACTGTCCAGCTACCGCATCTTGCATGCCATTTGTTGCTAAAATGCCATTAACATGAGCATACTTACAACAGAAGGCAGTTAGAGATCATTTCTGCAGCACTAGAGACAGGCTCTCTGTCTCCAGGGAGAAAAACTCTGCCTAACTGTCTTTGTGTAATCTTTCTGCAGTACTTAGGATCTGTATTGCTACACAATGAACATGCCCTTGTGCACATGACTTTATGAAGAATGTGTACACACCTAGATCTGTATGATAAACTGCAGGTGTGTGCATGTGAAGTGTGTGTTTACATATTCACAATAATTACCTCTCACACTGTCGCTGTACTTGGCTGCAAGCCTCCCACTAGGCCATCAAACATCATTAGCCATCAGCAGCATGGGACAAAGAGGCAAAAGCATGACTTGTTTACAGAATGAAATAGCTAGCTTGTAGACAGCAGATTAAAATTGACTGCAGGGTTAGTAGACCATTGCCATCTAACCATTACCACCATTTGATTTGTTGCCGATCTTCACTGAACAGAGAAAGTGGCATTTAATTGAGTGTAGATAATGATCAGCTGATGGGAATGTTTTTAATGAAATGGAATTTGAATTGAATTCTGCAAAACTTGTTCAGATAAGATATTGATCACAACATATACATCTCCCTGTACACTGTCGGTGTTCAAAGGTTGTACATATGGGCCGCATAGCTCTGCAAGCTGAAGCTCCAAAGGAATTCCTGCCCTACCCTCAGAGCAAAATGAGTTACCTGCAGCTAGATGGAGAGCTCTTTGTGTCAACATGGCACCTGCACTTAGTATCTGTCATTAGCTATAAGCTGCATATCCTTAGGTTCAATTAATCAGAAGCCCTCCTTTGGAGAATTGTGCCCTGGCCCACATTTCAAGGTACCTGCTTCCGTCTGTGCCAGTTGTAATCCTGGCAAAAGACAAGTGGAACAGGTTGGCCTAACTTGGCAGGGGGGCAAGATGGTGTTAATACAGACTTTTGGAGATGATTTCCTTTGAGGGAGATCCAATCCAGTGTCACAGCATGGCGCTCAGGAAGTGGCCAAGCCTCCAACTGATGGAGTTTCTAATTCAATCTGTTCCAGATCAGCGGGGGGGGGGGGTCAGTGTTTGCACCAAGAAGTAACCTTTCTTTCTGCTCTCTGGTCACTGAGGAAATGTACAGTCTATTGATTTGAGAAGCCAATAGGTGATCAATAAACTGGCTGACAGCGAAAACATCAGTCCATTTCTCATACATATCCTGCAGGATTCAACTGTTCATTTGCTATCCAGTGAAATATGCAATCTACCTGTGTGTTTGGCACTGACTGAGGCAAAACGGAATTTCAGACTCATTAGAGTAAACAAGTGAGTGGTTTATTAAGACGTCCCGCTTTCCTTTGATAATTTGATACATTGCTGCCATCTAGTGTTTGTAATTAAGTGGACAGATTGATTGGCAGTGGGGGTTGTGGTTGTACTAAGAGTAACAACTGTTTCAATGACTTTATCAACATTTGGATTGTTTGAGTAGGAAACTATGTGAAAGCTTAAAAATAACAAAAAAGACCTTTGAAAAAATCCAACATCTGTAACACCAAGCATCATTTGAATTTAGAGTGATGATGGGGCATGGAAATAATGAACAATCTTGTTGTTGTTATTTTTCTGCCCTAATTGGATAGATATAAAGCAGAGAGTTTAGTCAGACAGCAAAACCTCTGACCCTGTTGAACTGTGAAACTAGTAGGCTTTAATGGTGCTCAGTTCGTCAGAGAATTTCCTTTTGTTTGCCTTATCAGTGACATGTCAACAAGTGACTCTCTGGAAACTTTAGGACCTATCTTCGATAGACAAAAATGGTCCATATTGTGTCTAAAACAGCCTGGTGTGGGATAAGGAAATGTCCCAGACCAGGCTGTTGACTACTTCGCTATCAGTCTACTTTGAGAATAATAAATGGATATTCTCAATGAAAACAGCAGGAAAAACATGGTGACTGTGCAAAAGTCTTTCTTTATAGTTTGTTTCCAAGGAGACAGATTTTCTTGTAATATTTAAAACGGTCTTACGCAGTAGTTCCTCAGGCTTTCTAAAGGTCTCGTATAGTTTGTCTTTTGACATTGGTTGCTTATTCACTCATTTTTAGCCCGGTTCTTGTATCTGACCAAATTTCAGGAGGTCATTTTTATTTGTTAAGCCCCTTAACACTGACCATTGAATAGTAAAGCATAAAAACTGGGAAGTACCAGTGTTGTGTCTACACAAAACAGAGAACGCAGCAAAGACCTGATTTTTAATTATATCTTTACGCACTTTGTTATTAGCCTGCTGTGCTGTGTGTCTTTAAAAAAACCGAGAAAACTGGAAAAGTGGACGACAAAAGAAGTGGCAGGCCTGAAAAATTGAGTGAGAAGAAGTGATTCTTAAGGACGGGAGACGGAGAGAAAAGACTGAGCTTTGCTAAATGACACAAGAGCTAGACTACAAATTTGAATCACTCCATAAGACTTGTTGCTACCCGAATCTTTGATACAAATTGACATTAATATGTACAGAAGAGACCAGGAGAGAGGTGCAACACTGTGTGTCTAGGTGTATCTGTAAAACATGGTGGAGGTTCTGTCATGGTTTGAGGCTGCCAGTCAGATCCTTTCCGGAAAGGATCTGACTGGCAGGTGCTTCATTTTTCACTGTGACAGTGTTTCTAAACACACTGCCAATAAGCACATCTGAATAGAAAAACACACTATCAGTCATGGATTGGCCTCCTCAGTGCCCAAATGGGTGACACACTGTCTTACAGACTACCTCAACTCTGAATTATGCCATATTCAGAAGTTTGCAGATGACACGGCCATCATGGGGTGTATCTGGGATGATCAGGAAGAGGAGTACAGAAGTCTGGTGAGGAACTTTGTCGCATGGAGTCACACAAACCACCTGCAACTCAACACCTCAAAGACTAAGGAACTGGTTGTGGACTTTGGGAGGTCCAGAGAAGGTCCACTGCCGGTTCAGATAGAGGGGGAGGAGGTGGAGGTGGTCAACAAGTACAAGTACCTCGGGCTGTGGGTGGACAATAAACTGGACTGGTCATGCAACACAGAGCACCTGTATAAAAAAGCCCAAAGCCGACTGTACTTCCTCAGGAGGCTGAGGTCTTTTAACATCTGCAGGAAGCTCCTGAGGATGTTTTACCAGTCGGTGGTTGCTGGAGTACTTTTCTATGCTGTGGTGTGCTGGGGGAGCAGCACAGCAAAGAGGGACTCATCCAGGCTGGAGAAACTGATCAGGAAGGCTAGCTCTGTGGTCGGCATGAAGCTGGACACTCTGGTGACAGTGGCAGAGAAAAGGACATTAAAGAAACTGATGGACATTATGAACAATGCTGGGCATCCTCTGCACACGGCCATAAACAACCAGAAGAGTCTGTTCAGTGACAGGTTGCTTCTCCCCAAGACAAGAACTAACAGACTTAAAAACTCCTTTGTCCCACACGCCATCAGACTGTTTAACTCCTCTCTGGAGGGGAGAGGGAGGGGAAACAGGAGGACAAAGGAGGGGGGAACAACTAAGCTGTAGTGCCTCTTCACCTCACTGTACAATACCTTGTGCAATACTTTTTGTAAATAGTCAACAGTGCAATAGACTCAATACTTGAAATGTGCAATTCACTTGTATTTTTATTTTTTATTCCTATTTATTCTATTTATCCCCTTTGTATATTTTATTTATATTTGTCTCTGTATTTATATATGTGTGTGTGTGTGTGTGTGTGTATATATATATATATATATAACAATTCTGTAACTGTAACTTCGGTCGTTGCTGTGCTTTTTGGAAGTCGAATTTCCCAGGGGAACCCACCCGAGGGATTAATAAAGTTCTATCTTATCTTATCTTAAATGTCAGCATTATTTGAAGCAGTGAGGGATCATCTTGACAGAGAGCAGAACAAAAGGCAGTCACCATCCAAAGAAGCGCTTTAAATGTCTTTCAAGAAACCTGGGGAACTATTCCTGGAGTGTAAGAAGGTTTAGGCTGAGCTGAAGAATAAAGGTGGTCAAACCAAATTTTGTTTTGTTTGCAAAGTCTAAATAAATATAGAAACAGTAGGCTACCAGCAAGTACAAGCTGCAACATCATAATTCAGTCGCCATCACTGATATTACAGCTTGTAAATCCCCAGTCACATATAATTATTGATTATGTTTTTACCATCTAATTAGCTGAACTTAAAATCCCGTTAAAAATCTCGACTCGTCACGCCTACCAGGAGAATGATCGACCTGCCACCACTCCTGTTTTCAAACAGCCTCTCCTTGTGCTCCTTTGAAACTTGTCAGGTTAATCAAAAAGAGGTATATTGACTTTCATCCTCAGACGCACGTATTATAAATGTCTCTGTCTCAAGGCATCAAGAATCCTCAAAAGGAATGAATGTTTAAAGGTTTGAGCATTACAATTCCTTCCATTAAAAAAACTGGCTCTGAAGTGGTGACCTTTGATGTCTCTTTCAGATAGAACAGGTTTACAGTTGTGAGTAATGCCGCGTGAATTAGCAGTAAAATCTGAATATGGCGGAGGAGTTGTTTTTAGTGTGGAAATCACAGGCAAAGTCATTTTTACTTACACTTTTAATTACAGTTACATGTATAAATTATTAATCAGTCCTCCTTTGATATTCAGCCTGCTCCATGGCTGCTTGTTGTTTCTATTTCTTAGCGGTCTCCGTTTGGCCTCCTCCAGCAGGCGAGAACTTTTTCTCTGCTTTGCTTTCTCCTCCACCTGTCTTTCGAAGTTTTGCTTCATCTGTCTTTCGAACGATGACGATGAGAATCGCCTTCATCAGGGTCTCTTTCTTCTTCATCTCTAGCCTCTCTTTCACAGATCTCCCTCATTTCCTCCATTTTCCATCTGCATGTTTTCCCCCCTCTCTGTCGTCTTTCACCGCACCCAAACTTCTCTCCCTCCATCCCTTACATTTGCTCAGCCGCCTTCTTTAGCTCGTGTTTCAGCTCTGTTTTTATTATTCTTTTCATCCCTCTCTTCTTTCATCTTTTTGAAGATTTTGAAGTCTTGAGGTCATCAAGAAAACTTTTTTTTTTCCTCCAACCATTCCTCGCTCTCTCTTTTTTACTTCATTCAGTATTCTTCCTCAGTAGTTCCACATCTGCTGTGTTCATCCTTATTTTCCCACAGTTAAGCTTTCACATTCTCATTTTGGACTTTTTTTCCCTTTATTGTGAATTTTTTTGGTGTCTCTTTTCTGCTATTTTTTCCTCTTTTCTCTCTTGCTGTTGGCGCTTCACTTATAAAGTAATTTCAGATTTTCCCAGTGTTTCCGCTGCAGTAGTTCATTGCCTCTAGTAGTTTATCCTTTGATTGAGGCTAGCCTTTCTATGCTGTTCTTTCTGTTTCCATTGCCATTATTCATAACATTGTTTTATATTCTTTTAGCATATATAATAGTTTGACTCAACATAGAGTTGTGTTTGAGACAAGGAAATATAATAATAAGAACACAAACATGCCATTTAGTGCGAAATAGTTTTCATAAGAAATATAAAATAACGTGGTATATTTGTACATATGCGAGATGTAAAAATGAACTTGGCTCTTGAGATTCTTCCACATTGTTTAGCTTTTGTTCAGATTTTTATTTAGTCTATATCATATTGTCTCACATTCGGCGGGAGTCATTTGCTATCTATTTTGTTTTCATTGTAAGCTACATCATTTCCCTTAAAAAAAAAAGATCACCATTCTGTTTGTTTGAAAAGAAAAATCACAGTTGATGTTTTCAGTGACAGCGAGCATCACTGCGAGATACAATCGTGTGCCGCGAGCATCTGCAGTGTGACGATCTGTAATTTTGCTCACACTTAATGGCAGTTTGAAAGTTCACTCAAGGACACAAAAGCAACTCACAGCTGTCCTTGGGCCAGAATTCTGCAAGAAGTATCACACATCATTTCCTCATGAGTTTTCAGAGTGATTGAAATAATTACTAATGCATTAATTACTGAAATTACTCTTGTGTGATACAGTGACACAACTGGGGGCACATCCAGAGGGTGACAATTCTACACCACCCACATGCCAATGTCACTGGATCAGAGTTAATCTTACAATGCCTGACATCAGCGGATAAAAGCACTGAGAAGACCAGTTTTATGATGTTGTTTTAAATCCATTTTCCAGTAAACCTTTTAGTTTTTCAGAAAATCTAAGAATATGCTTTTTTGTGATTTCGGTTTATCAGTTTTAGTCAATGGAGGGATTGGTAATTGGTTTACCAAACACAAATGAAGTCTACTTCTAGGTTGCACCTGAGAAATGCTTCAGAACACCTTCTTACTACAAGCCTCATTCTCCAACACATAAGCACCATAAGCATATTTTAATCCAGCATCTCACACTAAAGTTGACCAGAATCAGGATGCTGGCATGCTGGATCCTTTACTTGTATAAACACTGCCTATGATCTTATTGTTCTTGATGGAAATTTGACTGGATAAAGATACCAAGAAATGTTCTTTCAGCCTGTTCTTGTGCTATTGGTGCACTCGTGCTTAACTAGCAGCCAACCAGTCCAAAATCTCTCCTGTTAAACATGCATGGGATTTACTGGGTGAACATGGTCATCAGGGTGCACTCATCCAGGAAGGATTTCTCAACAACACACGAGGATACTTGTGCAGTCCTTGTGCAGACAAGTGACTGTTTATATAGTCAGAGGAGGTTTTGCATTTCTTTTAGTATGTTTATCTTTATTTTAAATGAACAATGCAGATTAATTAACATGAGCAGTTAAATTCATTATGCAAACATGTATCATTTAGCCACACAATCTTATTTTCATCTATAGTCCCTAAGAGGTTGGTGGTGTATTAAATGAACCTACTTGGGTAAATGTACTATAACTTGGTACATTTGTACTAAGTTATAGTACTATTACTACTTAATAGGGGTGCAACGATACTCGTATGGATATTGAACCGTTCGATACAGTGCTTTCGGTTCGGTACGCATATGTATCGAACAATACAAAATTTTTTATTTATTTTATCAACTTTTCTTCTGACGATGCTGTCTGTGTTGAGAGCTCAGTGGATCTGCGCTCGACTACTCCGCCTAGGCTGCACTGTCGAGCGCAGATCCACTGAGCGCAGCGCAAGCTAGCAAGACAGAAGCTAAGCTCGTTGCAACATGACAAATTGAACCTCCCCCACCCTCATTCAGATCTGGCCTTTGGAACTATTTTGGTTTTCATGTGATGTATGACCCTGGAGGTAAGCGCGTCATGGACAAAAGTAAAACAGTATGTCGGATGTGCCACACAATGCTCAATTACATGGGTGGGAACTACTGTGTTAGCGCAGTTTGCTCGTTAACGTGTTCACGCTGTCCAGCTCCAAGCACGGGGCGATCCGCGGTAGCTCATTAACGGAGATTTGCCGTGTTATGGTGTTAATGTCATTTCAGATTGACGCTGACAGCACTAGTGGGAACAAAATGAATATGACTGCACATTTACGCCGACATCATCCTAGTGCAAAGACAAGTGGAAGCAGACAAAAACAACAAGCATGCATGCTACAAACTTTACCCGAGTCATTTAGACAGCCGTTAGCACAGGATTCTCCTTATGGGGACCTGATATGTTTAATATGCTGCTGAGAATATAGCCCAGAAGAAGCGTATAGTATAGCTTTTATTTTGGAAAGAGCCATTTCTCTGTAATAAACTCTCTTTTCCAAAGTGATTTCTCGATCAGATAGATTTGTTATTTTATCCCTTTTGTTGTTTCAGCAACATTAAATTTAAAAACTGTACGTTTGAGTTAAAATATTTTGTCATGTTTCTCAGGTCTTTGTCTGAATTTCTACGAACATTATTGCTAAGGATTGTCTTATTGCATTGGAGTCACACTGGGTTAAATATGTACACTTGGGTTTTAAGGGGTATTTATTATTTTCTTCTCTTTTTTTGGGTTGTATGGAAGCCCCAAACGCAATTTCATTGTTCTTGACAATGACAATAAATAAATAAATACTAAATACTAAATATGTTTCTAATTTTAATAAATGACAAATTAAAAAAGCATGAAAAAATTTTTTGTATCGAAAAAATATCGAACCGTGACACCAAAGTATCGAACCGAACCGTGAATTTTGTGTATCGTTGCACCCCTACTACTTAAGTATAAAGGTTTCGTTTTGCCCTACTATATTGCAGTTTGTTAACCATATTAAAGTTTTAATCATTTAAATATATTTAAGATCTAAAATATATTATCTACTAATATTATGGTGTGTCTTTATAGATAAAGCTACCTAGCAGTATAATGTATGCAAGTGATCTGCAGCTAAGACAATAAAGTCATATAAACATTACTGAATAATCGAATGTATTTACTTCTGCATAGTGAAAAATTTTGTACTATTTACTTGAGTAAAGCATCTTCACCACTTTGCAGGAACAGTTTTCAGACTGTGCTGTGCCACTTTGAACCTGAAGCACAGTATTCTTCCAAGTATCAAAATGCCTTAAACAAAGACAAATCAAGAAAGGGCGTCATATGTACCACTGAAATACTTGTCAGTTTACATAGAACAACTAATGTTTAGCTCTGAAGCTCTGGTGTAATGTACAGTTTATGTGTAACAGAGCAAAGCTCGAGCCAAACATAACGCACAGCTTGACTTAGTTGTACATGTCAAGGTTAATAAATATGTACTGTCACTTTAGAGCGCTTAGCTACCACTGTAAATCTCACGGCAGCTTTGCTTGGCTGTTATACACAGACAAGCTGACAGATGTACAATTCTCTGTGCGACTTGCATTCAGGCAATATGCAGCTTCCAGCACTAGCAGGTCTCAAAGCCCCCCTTTGCTACCTCGACATTTCCCATACAGGTAAATTTGAGCAGCATCCGCTCTGATTGTTGCGGTTGCTAGAAAGAAGTGACAGGCGAGGACAGCAGCACAGTGAGGAAGATTAAACAGAGAAAGCCTTCTGTGACAAGTTCAAAACCATCTGTTGGGCTGAGGTAAACTGTAGTGACAAAAAGTACAAAAATTAATAATAATGACAGACACACGCTGGCACAGCACTGACAAATTTCCCAACTCTCCCCTTTAACGCAGAGGGGACATATGCAGAATCTGAGGAGATGACTTCGAGAGCAAGAGCACCACTTTGAAGGCTGAAAATGTTCCTCCGTGACTTATACTTTTTGAATACAAATCAGTACCCTACATTATGATTCATGTGCAGAATATGTGGAGGAGTAGCAAACCTAAATTATTCCTTTCCAGAACAAAAAAAAAAGTAATTTAATGTATGTAAATGTAAATATCCATGGCATGTGATGTAGTTATGTAACCAAAAAGGCTTAAATCCAGGATTTATGAGACTGTTCAGAGAACTGCATGTATTTATTTGCTGTACCCTCTAGAAAAGGGGTGTCAGACTCATTTTAGTGCATCAGTCACCATAATCTGATGTTAAGTTGGCCAGACCAGTCTAACCAGTGCCTATAAATATCCTAACAACAAAACCACTTCTTTTTTCTGTGTCTTTGTATACACGAATTCCAGGAAGACTTTAACATTTAATGGTTAAACTAGATACAGAATAAATAATTGACAGTCTCTTGCTGTAAATAAGAGGAATGTATCAGTACAACTAATTGGCTTAACAGACCTACTTTGATGGGCTTTGCAGGCGTTGGTTGATGTGTCCATTAGACAGTAAAATTGACAATAAATAAGGCCTCTGGTTGGATAACTACTCTCATGGCATGATGCTCTCAGGCACAAGGCTTGTTACTCCAGTGACACCTGCATTGGAGTTAGAAGAATTGCACGCAGAGCGATTCCTTTTTCACTGGTATTTTATCACTAGCTAACATTCCAGGCTCTCGTTGCCTAGGTAACGCTCTAATGCATTTATCACTCTGCGTTGTGATTGGTAGTTGCTTCAATTGCTTGCCTCAAAGTTGAGAAATCTTTAACTCAGGTCCTGCCCACTTGGCTTCACCAATTATTTCCCCCTAATTGGTTAAAGTTGCTTATTATGACTGACTTTCTATGGTCTCTGGTCCTGTGTGGACACCCGCTTATAGTTCAAGCTACACAGGAAGTACAATCGTTGGGCACTAACAGAAATTCCAAACTTCTTTTGCTTTTCTATTTATTATCCCGTCATATCTCAGTCAATCGCTTTTAATGGTTGTTGTTTCAATGATTTGCCTTGGACCGAACTCAGGTCCTGTCTTCTTTGTGTCACCAGCTCTTACATTTCCTGTTGTCGCTTGAAGTGGCTTAAAGTGTCATCGATTTGCTATGGTCTCAGGTCACCAATTTGCTGCTTATCATTTACTGTGTGGACTATGGTTTAGAGTCAATAACCATATAAACAAAACTTACAAAAAAAGACTCCACTTATTATTATTTAAATTGGAGTCCAAATGTTCAAAATCAGCAGTCAGCAAGTTTCAGAAATGTTGTGATTAGATATCCTAATTGGATTAATTATGTATCTGTGGATGGTGATCAACAGTTCACTTTTCAACAATGAAATAAACAAAATTAATGATTTGTCTGCTTTGAACTAGATCTTCCAAATGCCCCCCATAGTGATAAGAGCTTCCTTTAGAAGTTCTTATTCAATAAATGAATGGTAATTAATTGTTCATTAATTTAATTAGTTCTTTTACTTTTTATTCATTAACACAATTTAATTTGCAAATGTACAGCAGGTTAATCCAATTTGACAGTTTAATATTGTCAGTTCAGACCTCGTTTCATTTCTGTTTTTAAAGCTGCCTCGAGTAAAGAGTGCCTCTCCTCAGACTATAAAGATGACACGGGCTAGCTTTCAACACCAACATTAAATATGATATAAGTGCCAACTTAAATTAAGCCTCTAGTTGTGGGGATAAAAAAGCACAACCAGCACATTAGCTTTAATAGCTGCAGTCAAATGTATTTAGGGTAATGCATAATTTGCACAGAGATCTGAGGGTCTCAGTGACACAGCAGCACAACAGAATGTAGTGGCCCCTTCTAGTGTGCTGTGGGTGTCATTTCTAGCTTGGTTTTTAAAGAAAAGCAATGTGCCGCTAAATAGTTACACTGCCTGCAGTTTTCTTTTTCTTTAAACATGCCCTATGGATAAAATTTTCTTTGATCTTAGATAATTTCAGTGTTTCCCAGAGCGTGATACAGTCAAAAGGATGTGCATTATAGAGGCATTTAGACCTTTATAGCATCTCTAAGTGTTGCTCTTTTGTTTAAAATAAAAGTGGAAATGGGCAAAATGGGAGAAATTATTTTCAAAACAATGAACTTATATTGGTTGTTAACAAAAAAGGATCCACCATAAGGGAATTGTTGCCTTATTAACTTGATATGCACTGCATGTACAGTGCTGTAGAAGGGTCTTGAGTTACCTTCCGTTTCTTTATATTTTTCTTTATATTTTTGTAAAACATGAAAAATGAATAAATTGAAGTATAGTAAACAAGTATACAAGAATTCCAACAAATGTAAAAATCAATGTTTGGTAGACCATCTTTACTTCTTTTAAAAATCCAAAGCTCTCCTCGTCAGCTGAGTCTTAATAGGAGTAGTTAATCAGTCTTCTTGACGGACATTACAGGCATCTTTGGATGTTGGCTGGGTTTTATTCCATTTTCTGTTAAGATGATCCCACAGTGCATCAGCAGTCATGGATTGGCCTCCTCAGAGCCAATCCATGACTGATACTGTTTCATTATGTGTTTTTCCTTCCAGGTTTGCTTTTACCGCATTGGCGGTGTGTTTGAGATTATTATCATGTTGTAAGATGAAGCCATTCCCAGTCAGATGCTTTCCATTCTTTACTGGATGGAGGACAAAAGTCTGACAGTACTCTTGTGTTCATAATTCTAATAATTGTGACAAGATCACCAACGCCACTGATTAAAAAGCTGCTCCAAATCATCGGATAGCTACCATTGTGTTTTACAGGTTGATGTAGACACTTACTATTGAACCTCTCTCGTTACCTCCTCTGTATACTGAAGACAATCACAATTTTCACATTTGAATTCCATAAAACCCACGCCACTGACTTTCAGTCTAGTTCTTGTACATTCTGGCACACTTCTGCCTGTTCTCCCTGTTTCTATTCCTAAAGAAAGACTTCTCCACAGCCACCTTCCACTGAAAACATTTCCAGTGGGGCTTTGGTAAACAGTAGATGGATCAATGAAAGGGTCAGGTGCATCTCTGATGTCCTGTCAGGTTTTTGGATTCTCTCTCTTTTTTTAAGGACATACATTTCAGATACTATTCATCTGCTGTAGATAGATTTTTAGGCCTGCACTTCTTCCTTTGTCTTTCCCTTGTGTGGTTTCTTCTATTCTTTTACAGATGCACTGCAGCTTGTGCTGAGATATGCCAAGTTTTATTCTAATAGCCTAAAATAATACCTTGTACTATTTTATGCCTTACAAACGGTTTTGTACTTTAATGACTCATAGGTCAGTGTTAATTAACTTAACAAACAAAAGGAGACATCCCTGTGAAACGTGTCAGGTACAAGGATTGAACTGAAAGTGAATGAGCAGCCATAGTCCAAAGAAAAACTTCAGAAACTCTGGAGAACTAAATCAGTTGAATTCATTTTGTTTCTGTAGGAAAAACAATAATACAGAGAAAACCCCAACAATCAAACAATCCCCCGTGAGCAAGCACTTGGCAACAGTGGGAAAGAAAAACTCCCTTTTAACAGGAAGAAACCTCCAGCAGAACACGGCTTCTGCCAGGCCAAGTAAAAGAAAAAAAGAGCTGTAAGAGCTTTTAATCAAATGCGTACAGCTATAAAAAACTAAGAAAGGTATCAGATAATCACTTTATTAATAATGCTGAAAAAGATATTTTGATAAATAATTAGTAATCCAAATAGATTCAAAGATTTATTTATTTGTTGTTGATCAGCTAAAGCATAGTTCGACCTTTTGTTTCAGCAGCAATGTTTACATTTCCAGAAGACATGGAGCAAGGTTGCTATTCATTTTGAGTAGAATATCTGGCTCTTTGCTGCCAAATGCTCCATTATGTTCACCAGACAATAGCAAACCTTGTCAGTATGCTGTCTAGTGCTGAGCAGGTAGCTTACAGTGGGTTTATTTGAGATTTTTCTGCTAAAAACAGAACCCTGCTGTGACTGGAAATTAGTTTGATGAGTGTTAAGGCTGATTAAAAACTGTGGGGGGTTTTAGCTATAAAGCAAATCGAGTCAGCCAAAACTGACAAAAAGTAGCGCTTAGTAGTCAGATTACAGTTCAAATTCGATTCATCAGTAATAAGAAAATACCAATTAATGTTGCTCTTATAAATGCTCTGCTGTCACCAGCCCTGAATTCTTCTGCATAAAGTAGGAGGAACACACATTCCTCCATAGCATTTTTAAATGATTCATGTTGTTTTAAAGTGAAGTCTGCTCTGCAACAGCAGCAGGTGTAGTTTAGACACACATCACTGCCCTCAACATAGTTCCACATTTATAAAAATTTAACATATTTAAAAACTGTCTCTCTTTTCCTACCCAATATAAAGAAATAGAGTCTCAGTAAGCAGGGATACTGGATGGGATTAATTTTGACTACACCATTCATTCAGAACTTAGACCCAGCAGGCATGAAATTCAGGTTTGAAACACCTGAAGCATTCAGGGTGATTCAGGTCTGGACTTTGACAAAGCCATTAAAAAACTTAAATTTCTTCTACTTCTTCCTGTCATAGAAGTTAGATGTGAGCCTTGGCACGTGACCCGTTTACACCTCAACTGCAGCTATAAAGAAATGTTTTATATTCATGCTCGCAGAGAATCGGTGGTTTCACCGTTCAGAGCAGGAGTCATAGCTCTTGCAGTATTTGCAAGTTATCCAGATTAAACCAAATTGTCCCTCTGCCCCGATATAAACATTTTTGCCATTCTCTTTGACTCGTTCTCATTTTTCACTAGGAGTTTATTTCATGCTTCAGGAAGAATACAGGTAAATCATATTTTAGTGAGTAGTAGTTTTTGATTGGACGTTTTCCTACTTATCCGGATGGCATTTGAAATGTGTAATTTTTTTTGGCATTTTTCTTACGTTTTTGGACGCTGACTTATACGTACTGCACCACCAGCTTGACTGATATTTGTGTCTTTCGACTTCAAGAGTTTCGAATAACCTTGCTTTGCTCACATGATTAAAGCTGCAGTAACATATTTTGGTCACTTGATGTTGTAATTACTAGTGTATGTTATCTATACCATTTTAATTGTAATGCAAAATAGATAATAAACACATTTTTAGTTATTTAGTGCGAGGAAATCCATATGCTATGTGCACCCAGTTTTATAGTAGGGGATTTATGTCCAATATATTGGTGGAGAGTTTCCAGTTGAACTGATATAGAAAGAAATCTAAAAGGAATTTTACTTGACACAGAAGCAAAGTTTGTTTCTGCTTGTGCTGCAATGACAAAGAGACCATGTAATTTCTCCTGCTGTCATAGTAACACGGAGGCAGAATGACAGGAAGAGATACATCTTGAATGTGTATGCATGTGCGTGCGCTGTTTCTGTCTGCTGCTAAGCAAAACAACACAAAAAAAGAAGGAGGATGATGAATTTATTAATTTTGCATGCTATAGATCTATGACGTTTAGGTAATACATGGCTCCCATCTGGTGGCCAAAGCAGAGACTAACAACATGTCTGCAACAACACACTGACTGAAAGCAGGTGATTTCTTTGGTTCTCGGTCAATTTTACACATTCAACAATATTCAACAATAATCTTGTTGAATAGAGAGGTGCCAGCCAGGAGGGAAAGGGAGCATGGAAAAGATTCATGGATGTTGTCAAGGAGCACAAGCAGAGCACTGGTGTGAGAGAACAGGATGCTAGGGATAGGGTAAGCTGGAGTGAGCAGCCGATAGGAGAAGAACAATGATATTTGATAAATTTACTTCTGTTGTTGTCTTTGAGTTTGAATTCCATCTGTGTAGTCATATATAATAGCAGAACAGAGAATCAGTCCATCTGTGTTTTTACTGTGTCGCACAAACCAACATCTCTTGGACGCTATACTATAGTATGTTGCCTCGCTTTGCCTTCAATACAGGATACCTTAAAACAGACCTTCCCAAAGTGTGGGGCCCGCCCCCTAGAGGGGGCACAGAGCCATTGCAGGGGGGGCGCGGCCAAACCAACTTCATTCTAAGCCAAAGACTAGAAAATATGGTGAAGCATATCTGCCCTTTGGTTTCACCTGCACAAGTGCCGAGGTAGGTCTCCCCTGCAGAATTGGTCTTCACAGCACGTGCTGGGCTCTCCAAATCACGGACAAACAGGATCCCACATTCTTGATTTTTAGTTCACAAACACTTGTTGTAATGACTAACTGCTCCTGACATTTTGGAGATGTTAGCTCTTTATACAGTAAAGTTAGAGTGGGATACAAATAATATCAGGCTGATCCTGCCACGATTTGTTCCCCCTGTCTAAATCACGGACAAACAGTATCCCACAGCTGTTTATGTTTTTAAACCTATTTTGCACAGAGAGGCATTTTTTGAAATGGCATGTAAAATAATTATACCGTGACGCCTCTGCCTTTCTAAATAGGGGGACAGTAACTGCGTGTTTATCTGTAAGCGTGTAAAACCTGAAGATAGAGACAAAATACTGTTAATCTGACTATCTGCCATTCTGCAATTCCTCTCATGTAAACAATAACGTGGCGCACAGCTGACGTGAAAAAAGGCACATACCTTTGATGTTGAGTGATGAACTCTGTACTCCTCGTCCACACGTAAACGCAAAAAAAGAGTTTTAAAAAATCTCCGTTTTCAGTGATTCGAAACGCCGTTTACGTGTGGACGAAACAGCTGCGTTTTCAAAAATACCCGTGTAGGTGCGGACGTAGCGTAAAAGAGTTTATTTTCTTGCTACCTGCAGATTACTTGTATTTGCTTAATTGTTTACTAAATGTTTGAGGTGTGAAATGAACCGCAATTGAGCAAAATATGGGTGTGTGTGGTTGGAGGATGTGTTAGTGCGTGCGCGTGTGTTTTTGTTTGTCACGCTCAATTATATTTACAAACTAATCTGCATCACCAAGAGAAACCAGTAGAAGCATGGCTACCGGCCAAAGGACTACAAAGTACTCAACCTTGGAACTTTCAGTAGAGGTGAATCACAAACTAGCCTGAATGATCAACTAGGAACCCACACTAATGAGCCTTGAAGTGATTTGGTATGAGAGCCATGGGATAAGATGGGGTGTGAGAGAACAGGTGTGTGTGTGGATGGCAGAGTATGACAGGCAGTGTGGGAAGTGAACGTTTTCCACCACACAACTGGTGATAGTTGCCATGAGAACCGACAGGGGCAGATGGTGCCCAAATGGTGCCTGGACCAGATTCACACACATGCAAGCATAGACGCATATATGATTGCCTGGGGTTCAATGTAAAGATGTCATTTATTTAACACTCATTTATATCTGTGTTGTGTGTTTTCTAATCATTTAAGCATAACATACTTGATGAGCCAGTGATGAGTTTAAACTCATGTACTCACATGTTCTCTTTAGTTTGATGCTTCTGGTTTAAACTCCAAAGAAAATACTCCGGCTTACTTCCACTAGCTTCTCCTTGGCACCAGCAGTTACAGGCATGATTTAAGTACACGCATGCATGCACATTTCCAGGCATTATGCAGATGCAGCTAAATGTAACTTTGCAGAGATGGATGCTTTCATGTTCATGTTGTCAGGGTCAATGTTCCCTATAATTTTTCATGTGTCTGAGCAAACACACAAACTCTCTGAGCGGTCGCTTGGACCACAGTGAGCAACATTAGACGTGTGCCCTGTCGTCACGCCAACATTGAATCCATCCAAGTTACATGTTTTATAAAAATAATCAAATTACAGCATTTACATTTACGTTAGACTACTTTTAACTAACTGCTTTAGCCCACTTACAATGAAAATTAAAAAAAAAAATCATGTTCATGACCTGTGTAGCATGTTAACACTATTGGAAGTAAAAATAACTTGAAACACAACTTTCTTTCTTTTTTCTTTTTTTTTAAATAAAGCTCTGACTTGTATTATGAGTCTGAGTCTGTGGTCTGGGAGAGAGTCTGTAACTCTCTGTCTGCAAAATACAGGATATAATGACCAGTGTTGGGTAATTAATTATATAGTTACTTCTTCAAAAAAGTAACTGAGTTTTGCAAACAAAGTGTTTTGCAGCTGTTTACCTAAAAATGCAGCCAAGGCATTTCAAACTATTTCAAACTATTTACAGAACAATCAGCTGTTCTGCATCAAATCTGATGCCACACAAATTATTTGTGCCGCTCCACAAAATAATTTCTGTCCACTATGAGATGAAGGAGAACAACAGCCTGATACCTGCAGGCCTGACAACAGCAGATGTATCACTGCTGTAACACCTGTAACATTCAGCAGTCGCCTCATTGTTCTGACACACACAACAAAATTATTGACTACACTACACACTAACTACACAAGATTTGTGCTAAACGTCGCAAATCTCTCACATCTCAAAACACCGGCGTCACTCCTAAAACGTCCCCCCTCCCTAAACAACTAAATGCCATGTTTTGATTGGAAAGGGTGGGGATTTTTGGTTTTGTTTTTGCTCACAGGTGGGGAGTGCTTTTGAGCGTTTTCCTTATAAAACTCAGTTTTTACTGTTTCTTCCCGCAGTAAATATAAACAACGATAGTATTCAGGAAGAAAACCAAACATTGCAGATATTATCATAACTCTGGTTTTACGTGGCCGATCAACACAATTTAAAAACTGGTATAAAGTCCACACTTCTTCCGTCAATTGTTCTGTCTGTCCTGCTCACATCTCCAATGGTTGTAGTCGTTGTCATTAACGTGGCTTCACTCCTCATCAGCCGCTTTGCTAAAACACCGGTGTCGCACATAAGGACGCTGTCGTAGCCTGTCAACAACGTTGATTAGCTGCGTATATACGAATGTGAATCGCGTGATTGGCTGGACTATGGGATAAGGTGGCATCGTTTTAATCCCATACTGGAGCAGCCAGTCACTTACTGACTAACACTGCAAAACAATTGTTAACGTATTTACTTTCATTTCAATTCAGGTTAGATTTTTGGTTTTTGTGCGCAAAGCAGATTTTTTTTCTGCGCAGAGACCGTGCCAGCAGTGCACAATTGCGCACTCACGCAACTTAGAGGGAACATTGGTCAGTGTTACAAGCACCGTGCTCACTGATTTATGGGTTTCTCTGTTTTTGTACAGAAAACATTGGTGTGACTGTCGGCACATTTCCTATCACTAACCTTGGTGATATTTATGTTTTTCTTATTATTCAGAAATACATAAACAAGCTATGGTCCACATAGTTGCTCTGTAGTGTGTACACAGGGGGGCTAAGTGGGGTCTTTATTGTGATGCACTGCTAAGAATTCTTACAGAGACCAAGTGTGTTTAAAGTGTACTACTTATTAAAATGAAAGCGATAATTACACTGGAGGAATGAACGCAGACACGAATGTCAACAGAAATACTGGAGGACTACTTAGCCACTTTATTCCAACAAAGGTAAGTAAAAGTACACACTGTTTGTGTTAATTACCAGAAGTAGAAATAGACCAACATACCTTTATGTTCTCATGAGATTGACTGACTGTTAAAAACATAAATATATAGCTAACCTTCTACGTGCCTTACTGTATGTCACTTATAACTGTGGAAGTCTCATAAGGCTGGATCTTGAATTCCTCTTCCCCTCAGTGCAATCTCTCTCAGTCACTTTGAATCTGTGTATTTTTATCTTCGCACAGTAGAAGTCTCTGGCTTAATTAGAAATGACTCCTAGTAAAATATGTTATTTCAGTAACTCCAAAGCTTTGCCTGTAAGCCCATTGCATAATTCTCTGTCTTTGCTTTTGATGTGTGAGAGAGTCCAGAGCCACAGCTGAGCCTCAGGGCTTTGGCTCCACAAGTGTGGCAATTGATTTGGCCCAATATGCAAGGTCAGGCTGTGAAATAACACACACATACACACACTCACAGAACTAGAAATGTCAAGAATGAGCAAAAAAGACACGAACAAGGAAGGGACACGAACTTTCTGTCTTTTTGCGGTTGTATGCAGACTGAAAAGAAAATAACAAACAGGATAAAATATTAGAATAAAAAGTAAACAGTCAGATTTTAACTGGAGGGAGGCTGCAACACTATTTTTATGGCTTTTGTTCCACCACAGTGAATTGAATCCAATTTTAATAAAATTGTCTTTCTTCTCTACTTATAGTGTTAACTAGTATCCATTTATTACAAGGGCAGATTTTTATCTGCATCTATACATAGCTCCAGGTTGGACTTTTCAAGTATGGTGACAATATAGTATGGCAATTTATATTAGGATGATTAGGGCATTTTTTTCAAGTTTTATTATTTGTGTATGTCATGTTATGTTATTTTTTAAATTATTCATTTATTTTATGTTTTTTATTGATTTGATTTGATTTTTGCTTTTTGAACAGTGTGGAAGCAGACAAAGGAGGTATGAGAAAGAAAGAGAGAGATCCCAGAGGCTTGCCCCAGGATAACTTCATTATTACAACATCTGGATTTTTTTTTCTTTATCATTTTGTCTAGTTTGCTTAAAGCAAATGCTCATCTGGGAGGAAAGAAATTTGTGCCTTGTTAGAAATGATTGTCATTGAAATTGATGAGATGATGAGAAAAAACTCGTTCAAATTCAATTAAAATTCTTATCTTGTTTGCTTAAATGTGCCATATTCATCATATTCATATGAGAGTCTCTGTTGACTGTAGTAACTGTATGTGATCCATCTAAATTTCATTGAAATGTGTGCTTGTGTGTGTTTATGAGGAATGATCAAAAAGTTTGAACTTTCGAGCTTTAGTCAGCAGGAATCTGGTCTAGGTGTGAATTAGATAGTTCGCAGGTGTTTGCGTGTTTCCTTGTACACGTGAAACATGTACGTACACATAGGTTATTGTATATAACTAGTGTTGCATGTACACACAATCCCCCTCTCACTCTTGTGAGCACTGTTTCTTTGTTGCTTGCGCACACACACACTCACACTCAGTTGGGTTGCCATCTGTTCTCACCAGTCAAGCTGTCTTGGCAGCCCCTCAGGCCTGGGACGCCATCAATGACTCTTCCTCTTCATCTCTGCCTCTATTACATGTTCACACAGGCACACACAAACCATGTAGAGGCCAAAAGACCAAGAGGATGTTATCACTGAGCTAATAACCATCATTAAACCAAACTCATAATCGAACTCCTGAGTCATTAAAACTGGAAAAAGGGGGACGGATTCTAAACAAACAGGTACATTTCTGCAGAAGTGGTTCTTCTTGTTAATAGTGCTGCAGCCTCATTGCATGTGGCACAACATAGTGTGACTCAAATAAACAACAAATAAAGAAATCAGACAGCTTTGATTCCCTAGTAAACCTCACAAACATGGACCACCGAGCAGATAATCCATAAGCTGGAAAGGAAATGGAATTTAGAAGTACTTCATCTAACATGACACTAGGGCTACTTAGTATTTGTCACTGATGGAGAAGAATAGGAACAACCCCTTTTTTAATACTGTAGCCAGCTCACAGCAATCAAAGCTCTGTTGAGCCTTGTGCTACTTTAGTTCGCAGTAATCTGTTAATAAATGTATTTTTAAATAAAATTTAACCAATCTTTCTAGCACCTTGTTGAACCTATTAAGACAGAAGGTAAAAAGGTAGTAGCAAGGTGTTTTGTTAGGTCTAGATGAAAAAAACGTATGTAATCATTTGGACGGAGGACTTGCTGCTGCAGCTCAGACTTCAAAGTACACGGAGGATGATCAACAAGGGGCACGGAGAGGGTGCATGACAGTACAACGAGACAACGGACAGAGGAAAACACAGGGAATAACGGCTGGGACTAATCTGACATAACAAGACAAAGGAGAAGCAAAACTGAAAACAATGAACACAGGACGCAAGACTATCAAAGTAAAACAGGAAACGCAAGACAGGCACGGAGTACAAACTGCGACATAGTGACCCTATTGAGTGGGGAGACAGGGAACATAGAGACGTGGGACACGGGAAAGGCACAGAGTAGACATTGGAAATACACAAATATAGAAACCAGGATAACTAGATGTAACACAGAACACAGAGGAGGCACATTAACAAAAACCAGAAATACTAAAGGAGCTAAAAATCTAACAGATCAGACCACGAGAAACGGCTAGATCACAGAACACTAAATAATCAAAAACATAAACACTGGCTCGCTAGACCCAGGACCATGACAGGTATAGACATAAATATGGGAATTATAGTTCATTGCCCTACATTTTTTTATTAAAGAGTTGATTTATTTAATGGGACATATTCATGTACTCAACAGCCAACTAGGTCAACCTACCCGGGGCTAGGGTGTATGCCGGACCATTGTAAAGATTTAAAGAATAATTGTTTTGATTATCAGTGACTCCATTTAAGTCTGTTTTTCTCTTCCAGTGTTCATCGATGATTATAGAATTAATAACTGACCTGTATTACTTGGTAGAACTTTTCTCTTCACAAATCTCCATTAAAACACATGAATACTGGCAGCGTTGGTGCTCATAGAATGAAATTGAACAGCAATATCAAATTGTTAATAATAAGAACAAGTCGGCTAATTAGAGGCAGATGCTGCTTTAGTTTGGAGCTAATATATCATGATGTGAAACAAGTTCTCAGTGCTTCATTTATTTTTTGTTACATGAGCATAATGCAGACAAAATGAGAGGCTGGGCGTCATTCATCATTTAGGTGCTGCCACAGATTAAAGCACAGGGGAACAGACAGACACACACGCAAAGTCAACTTCTCAAAAAGAAAGTGTGTGTGTGTGTGTGTGTGTGAGGGAGAGAAAGGAGGAGAGAAATCAAAGAGTATGCCTCGGTGTTTTGATGTTATTGTCATATAGAAGAGAGTCCCACGCTCTGTATGACACTCTGCATGAACCCAGAGCTTACAACACACACATAAAAACACACGCATACACACACACACTTGTGCCCTCTTAGCAGCAATGCACACACAAGCTCAAGCACACACTTACTGCCAGCAGCACAGCACATTTCAGTGGCTAACACTGGGTTTTAAAGTGTGTTTTTGTATTCAGCAATAAAAGGCTGCAGAACTGTGACACACATGATTGATTAGTTGGACAGATTCCCACAGGTCAGACACCACCACAGTAAAGAGATTTCACGCCGTGGCTCTGTGGAAATTTTTTTTCCTTTGATTTTTATCATTATGATTGTATTTGCTCCCTCATGAATGTATTAAATTGGACCAGCGATAGCTCTGTTGAACAAGATTAGGCGGCAGAGGAGGGGAGAAGGTGAGAGGTGTGATGAGAATGTTTGTTCTGGGAAACCCACAAGAGTTCCTGTACAAATGCCAGATCTAAAATGTTTAGCTACAGCAAACAGGGTGTCACCTGTGTACAAGATGCATGTAAACTCTGAGCTCTGCGTGAGATTTTGTAGCGACAGTTTAGCAATTGTTTGTCTCATTGGCTGTGGAGTGATTTGCCCTTATCTGCTGCCGCTTTTCATTTTGCGCCTTATCTCACAACAGCAGCCATGAATAAAAGTAGTTGACAACATTTTTTCTTGGTTTTTTGCAGATTTTAATTAGCTGTATTGACTGGCAAGGAGGTAAAATTGGCCGTTGTTAAATGTAGATGTATTTGGTGTCTGTGTGTGATTTCTAGCAGTTTTTACACTCTGAGATGTTCTTCTTCTTCCTAGCGGTTTATATCCCGCGACGCAGGGTCCGCCATCTTGCATGCCTTCCTCCACTTCTTCCTATCAAGGACGTCTTCTGGTGTAACATTCACAGCCTTCATATCATAGCTTATGCTTCTTCCTGCTCCTTTTTGAACATGCAAGTTATTTGGAGTTGCGGTTGCTCGTTTTCCTTTTGTTTTGCTTTGTTCATTTGTCTCTTTTAATTCTATTTTGTTGTACTTTTTCAACATGTTCAAAATAAAGATTCAATCAATCAATCAATCATCCTTGATTCGGTCCATTACATTACATGTTACATAAACAAATTCACTATTAGCAACCACACAATTTCTGCTTTCACATTAATAAAAAAGTTTAAAGTGTTAACTAAACTTGAATAAAGATAAAGAAACAACTGCATTTCAAAGGGTAGGACTCGCATGTTAAAATAAGACCCTGTACATGTAAAGTAACGACTGCAACAATAAATGCAACATTTAAGATTGTGTTTTGTGATAGAGCCCTTAAGTAATCATTTCCTTTTTCTCACACTCTTCTTCCATCACTATTGTAACGCACATAAGATAATGATTCTTATCATCCTAATCCTCTCTGCCCTTCATGTCATTCTCTCCTCTCATGCCTGTGATGACTTTTCCGCTCCACCCGTTATTCATTTTCACCATTGTCCTTTTTTGTTCGATCACATTGCTTATCCTCTTTCTCTGCACCACCATCTTCCTGCCTGTTCCCGTCAGCACTCTTTGTGTTTTCTGTAATCCTCTTCTGCCTGAAAGTGGAAAGTGGCTGCAGGCCTTTTGATGGCCAATGGATAACTCCTACCTCGTGCATAAGATAAGCTGAAAATGTTTGTGCATGTAAAGTTTTCATTGTTAGGTGAGGAGAGTTTGTTTTTTAATTATTATTACTCTGCTGGTTCAATGTCACAATAATATTTCAATAATAAATACAATGTGGCACTTTTTATCTGTGTCAAGGTCAGGGTCATATATCCTTACCTCATCCCTTTTATTCATATTATCTTTCTCTTTTCTTCCATTTTTACTTTTATTCTGCTTAACAGACAACTTTGCTTCTATTCTATTCCTACAAGAAGAATGATGATATGCAGAGTTTTGGAGCACGGATTAGCCATATACACTCTAGATCTAAATAAGCTAAACCATAAATATGTTGAGCATTGTGAAAAGTTTTCCCATTAGTTTTGTGATCTTAGGTTATCCAGAAAATAACATGTCATGTCGTTTTGATATTAACAGCAAGAACAAAATAAGCTGTTCTTGTTTGATTTTGAATGATTAGTGATTTCTAGCATTTTCTGTTTTCAAGTCATTGTCTAGCTTCGACCCTTAACTTAAGTTTATTTATGTATCTGTGGTTCCTGGTCTAGTAACAGTTCTAACTTCCTGTCTTATTTTGATAGTTACTTTTGTGTGTTCCTGTTTTGATTATGTGCACCTGTGTCTAGTTTCCCTGATTATCCTTTAGTGCGTCGTGTGTCCAAACAATGCTGACTTCCCTGTCTTGTTTTTTTGACTGGGTGTACCTTTAACACCCAGTCATTCTGCCTGAATTCTGTTGTTTCTTTTAGATTTTTATTTGGTTTTTTTTGTTTGTTGGGTTATTTTCAACTTTCTAACAAAAAAGGTGTGTTTTTCTTTACACTCCCTTCCTACTGAGTCCTCATCCTATAGTTCTCTGACACAGCCAAGTGGCCGAATATCTGTTCCTGTCAATAAATTTGGACTTTTTCAGGGGGTTTTTTGATTTGTTTTTTTGTGATAAATGAATATTTTAGGAGAAAATAGGAAGAAAATTGTAAGGCAAAAGAAGCGCATTTAATGGAAATCATTTTTTCATGTAGTTATGCCAGTAAAACTCAGGTTGCAGGAAGGGCAACAAAATAAAACACTGAAATCATTTTTTCATTCAGTGGCTCTCACAATATCTCTCTACCATCCAGTGTCTGTTGTCTATAAAAGCATCATATATGCACTTGTTAAGTTTCCTAATAGTCTTCAAGTTGTTATTAAGAACTTATTTTAAGCATCTAAAATAAACACATTCATTTTGTAAAATATTTTCATCATACAAACTGTGTTGATATCTTGAGCTTGATCTGTAGTAACGCAATTAAGAAGAAACATAATCTTAATAATGAATAATACAGAGAGTAAGAATACACAGAGAATACAGAAAGTAATGTAGACAAGAAGCAGACTGTAGTATGATACAGAAAATCTAAAGTATAAGTACATTAAACCTGTACTTCAGTAATTTACTTATTGTAAAGTATATCCTTCTGGTCTTCTGAATTAATGTCTCCTCTGTGTGAGTGACTGAAAAACAGGTATCATCACTATAGGATGGGACAGAATTTGGCACCCTCAGCTGTCACCAAATTTCATGTTGTTTTCTGGATGTTCTCCAAGGATATAATATGATATGATATAGGATATATTCCAGGACTTGTATTGCTTACTGATAATCAAAATTGTATTTTTTCTCCTTCCTTTAAAAAAATAAAAGGACAGCCCAAATGGGAGACTTATAAGCTGCATTATAAGAAGCTACATGGATGAGTCTACAAGGTCTCGACTGAAAGAACAGGGAAAAGACGCAGAAGTTTTCTTAGACTGGGTTTTTGTTTGTTTTATGAGCATCTGCTCTTGACATGGCTGACCTCTCACTCTGTCCCTTTTTTTGTGGACCTCATTACTCTCTCTGTCTCACTCTCCAAACATACACAGCAGAGTCCAGGCTGGGTTTCTGGACCTCATTAGTTTTCCAATTAGCTGCTGTCATCTGTCAACTGTCCTCCTGGTTACTTGGGGCTCCATGACACCACAGCCAATTCTCTGAATTCTCTGCCCTGATTCGTCTCACTGGGAACAGGTGGACTTCCTGCTTTTTCCTTTTTTTTTCTTTGTTTGTTTGTTTGTGTCTGTTTGTTTTAGAGAAAAGGAACGACCTTAAGTGCCAATGCTCCTCCTAAAGTTAGAAAACACACTAACGGAAAATAGAAGTGACACTAGTTTAACACAGCTTTGCAGCAAATAATCTATTAACCTAAAAAAGATTATTATTCATTTAAGTAAAATGACACTAAATTCAAAATAAACAAAAGCACAAAGCTGATATTCAGATTGCATGTCCACAGAGACACTTTTGATGTCCTTTTGAAGAGAAATGTTCAAAGCTTTATCCCCTCACTGTTTCAGTGCAAAACGATCAGACTCTGATATATTTGCTGTACAGCTGTATTTTGGATGGATGTCTTTAATGGAAAAGACTTTGCTGCTCTGTTACTTCCCAGTTCTTTTCTGCTCCTAATGACTGAATGTGGATCAAAGGGGAAATTTTGAACTCAAAACACTGTCATTAGTTTGAACAGGTTGTGTTATTACACTGCAGTTCAGATAAAACATGCACCAATGCCCACTTTATTAGGTACACATTTGACTTGAGGATTTGGGGACATATTGACATGACAGCATCATGCAGTTGCTGCAGATTTGTTGTGAAACATGATGTGAATTTGCTGTTCCCAAACATGCTCTACTGGTTTGAGCTAATAAGCTGCATTGACAAGCAGCTGAATTATCTATTTAAGATAATTCATAAATATAAGAAGTTTGTCTTCCTCATAAAAACTTTTCAGCACCACCTATACTAGAGGGAAGCCTTTTAAGCTAATGTTGCCACACCATTCTTTAAAATTCATCAATTAATTGGCGCTGGCCTGCTGCAAAACATCTTAGCCTTCCACAAGATGTTCTTCTGTTTTTGGGAGATCCAAACCCTGCTCTCTCTCTCTGTCTCACTATCCAGTATACTCCGGAACAGATGTAGACACACCTGCACCACAGCTTATTTCTCTCCTGATGCAAAACAAACCCTCCTCCGAGCTTACCCTTTGAGCTCCTAAACGTTCGTAGCCTCGGGACCTGCTGTTAAAGCTCCCAGATAAAAACACACACACACTCACACACCAGCTACTGAGCTGCTATAATATATGCACATGATAAATAATCTACAGTATATAGACAGGTTTCACTGGCACTGGAGGATTTGGTCTGTTAATGCTTCTTGTGTTTTATTTGAATGTTGATTTGTGGAGCACAGAGGTTTAGAGGTTAGCTCTGTTGTCTCACATTAAGGAGGTTCTTGTTTTGAGAACTTTGACTGTTCTAGGCAGACCAGCACACTGAGGGAAAAGACTATCACTCCCCCATCAATTTGTATTGATGAGAGGGGGGTAGCTAATCTTGTTAGACACACTAAAAGCAGGAGTCCTGGACCTGACAACATCTGTGGACAGGTACTGAGAACTTGAGCTGATCAGCTGAGTGGGATTTTTCACCATATCTTCTCACTTTCTTTAGAGCTACAGACAGTACCTGAGATTTGGAAACATGCGATCATTGTTCCTGTTGCTATGGGCAGTTCTCCTAAGGTACTGAATGATTTTAGGCCTGTGGCTCGGACTTCTTTAGTGATGAAGTCATTTGAGAAGATAATTAAGAAGGAGATTTTAATGTATGTTGAACACCATCTTGACCCCTTCCAGTTCGCCTGTAGAGCAGGGAGAGGTGTGGAGGATGCTGCTGTCACACTCCTGCATCTCTTGTATAAGCATCTTGAGGCCCCCCACACCCATGCAAGATTATTATTTGCTGATTTTTCATCTGCATTTAATACAATTCAACCCTTCTTACTTGCTGACAGGCTTTACAATCATTTCAAGCTTGACACTACTCTGGTCGGCTGGGTGACAGACTTTCTGACTAATAGGTCACAATGTGTGAGGGTAAATCATGTCTTTTCTGATGTGTTCTCCTCCTCTACTGGATCACCCCAGGGTTGTTGCCTCTCTGCCCTTCTGTTCATTCTGTACACGAATGAGTGTCGCAGCAATTTCACAAACAGTCACATCCTGAAGTTTGCTGACGACACAGTGATCGTCAGTCCTCTAGTGGGGGACGAGTCAGGCCATGGACAGGTTGTAGATGATTTTGTGAATTGGTGTGATGAGTCCTTCCTTTCACTTAATGTGTGAAAAACTAAAGACATGATTATTGATTTTAGGAAGTCCTCTTATAGCTCATCACTCACTATCATTAAAACTGCCGATATTGGGATCGTTGAGAGTTATAAATATCTAGGTGTGGTACTTGACCATAAACTGTGTTTTGAATCTCATGCTGATGCCACTACTAAAAAAGTTCAACAAAGACTGTTCTTTTTAAGGAAAATGAGATCTTTTAATGTCTCATCTGAGATGTTGTCTTTGTTTTATGGAAGTTTTATCGAATCTGTGATCTCTTTTTGTATCGCTGCCTGGTTTGGTAACCTGACGGTGAAGAATAAGAATCGGTTGGGACTTCTGGTAAAAACTGCTAGCAAAATTTCAGGGCGCTGGCAAGATGGACTTTTGGCCATTTACAATAGAAATGTGCTTAGAAAGGCTCATTCTATTATTAATTGTTTGAACCATCCACTTCACAGTGAGTTTGAGTTGTTGCCTTCCGGCCGCCGTTTTAGAGTACCTGTGAGGAAGACTAAAAGACTCCAGGTCTCTTTTATCCCCACTGCATCTTGTCTCCTCAATGGCAAATAACTGTCCTAGGACCTTCTATCACTATTATTGTCATTATTATTTTATAGTATTGTTCTGTTTATTTATATCCTGCTGCTAAACTAATTTCCCCTTGTGGGACAATTAAGAAATTGAAATTGAAAATGAAATTTATGATCTGCTGTGTTGCTGGAGCCTTACTTTGTTGAGATGTGCTTCCAGAGATCCAGCTTCCTTCCTCAATCCAAAACCATGCATATCTGGTCTATTTGTGCTTTAAAATAAATGTCAATGTAAATGGTTGACCGACTCTATCTGCACAGTTTGACTTGGTAATGCACTTCTTACTTACTTTGGATCAACATATATCGAAATGATTTCTTTCACATTTAAAATAACTTTCTTTTTGTGCTGTCATAATTATTATTTATCACTTATAACTCACTTATGTATCACTCGCAGTGTGTCAGTTTCACAGATATTGAAGGGAGCACAGAGAGGAGGAGAGCTGCAGAGTGTTAACATAAGTTAACAGCATGAAGTGAAATGACAGCTCTCTATCTCGCACTCTGTTTCTCTCCCCAGGGCGCTGCCATCTGGCCCTGCCGCCGCCACCAGTCACACACCCAGATTGCGTGTTCATTTCCATTTGTGCACAATATTACATTTTGTGAAAAAAAAATCCATTTTCATCAATGTTTTAAAAGCATCTCTACAGTGAAGTTATATTTATTTCAAAAAGGAAAGTTTGGGGGGGACCTTTTTTATTTTTACAGACAAAAATGTATATTTGCTCTTTGGTATATTTTTTTCCCTTTCCTGTATATAGTATATCAAATACAACATCAAGTCCAGTTTTCATGGTTTCTTTGTAGCTTAACTTTTGGCCCATCCTTAAGTTTTTTTGTTTGCTTGCTTGTTTTACTGTCGGGCTCTGTCCTTAATCACAGAAGCATGCATGTGTATCACATTACTGCTTCTCTATCAGCACAAAACAGACCTAATTATAGCAGTGTGTGGCAACGGCCCAGACAAAAGCCATTGTGTTATTTGTGTGTATGTGTGCATGTTTGAGCATGAATCTGTGCTGTGAAACCAGAGTAGATTACTTTTAATGCGTGCCAGTGGCAGAACCAGCGCTATGTTTCTGTCAGCAATGAAGCACCATGGTGTTTCTGGGTGTTTGTCTATAAATGCCAGAGGAAAGGTCAGCTAAAAGTTGTGACTATCTCATATGACCAGAATTAAATAAATATTTAAATGAAAGAAGCAAACACAGAGCTGGTTTTATAGAGGGGATGTCGGTGCACCATGTTTAATGCCTTGTATCAAAGTCCCAGAGTTTGGTGATGTGCTCGAGACTCATTCCCTTCCATTTTAGTGCCATTGTCATGTTTTCCTTTGTCTTTAAAATCTTGTTTAATGTTCACATAAGTTGCCATTTTGCTTATTTTCTTTTTTAGGCATTAATCATTTCTTTGCACTTGACAGCATCAGATTACTATGCAAGTCATTCACATACAGGAAACTGATTATAATAGTTCCTTATTTTAAATTAGGCACATGAAGAAGACTTTAAATCATCTGTTTTGTTTTTTTTATTTAATTTTATTGTGTTTTTATGATTTTATTTATTTATTTATTTATTTAGTTCACAGAATCCCAGGAACATTTATATTTTCTCAGAAAGTAAGATAGAGAAAGAAAATCATCACATGATAGATTATATTAAGCTACAGAAGCACAGGGAAGAGTGGTGAGCCCTTAAGCTCCGTCACAAATTATTCATCCTTTTGCTAATATACACAAATGCCCCAAGCTGGAATGTTTACTCTTTAAGGATTTGAAGTGCAACAGCATGTCGAGCAAATTTTCCCAAAATGTTTTCGTTGACATCACAAGAAGGTTAGTCTCGTAGCATTTGCTCAGCACGTCAGTGTCATATCTAACCACCTCATTTCAAGTTGGATGATGAATTACATAACTGGTTCTCCGGCTCTTATAAGTGTTGTTATTCCATTAAGAGTCAGGCTGTTGTCACCACGTGGAAAGGGATTTATAGTTAAATGATGACACAAATCCCCACATTTATCTGCACTGCTTCTTCTAAAGTATTGCTTCATGGGGAGTTTTTTTCTGTTTGACTTCTACTCTTATCTTTTGTCGTGTGTTTTTATTATTTTTTTTCCTGGATGTTGAATGGCACAAAATCCACTAGGATTTATAAATGCAGATGAGGAAGCTGGGACAAGCACAGCCTGCAAAAGTGTTGCTGAGCTTCTGGTTTGGCGCCTGCCTGCCGACATCAGGTTGTTCTTTTAAAAAGTCAGGCTTGCAGTTTGGGGCCAGTAGAGGAAAAAAGTTTTTTTAAAAAGGATGTTTCAAAAATAAAGGACTTGCTTTGTAGTCTATTGATGGATTACAGAGCAGCTGTCAAAGCCCATTCGAGACTCTTTCATTCATTCAAACTCAAACAGACAGCTCCATCTCCACCTTCATTTGCAGTATTTGTTTTGGATTATTTTTCAAGCTGTGCATACATACACATTTCCCCTGCACAGTTTGACCACACACTGTGTTTCTAATAGTCCGGAAAAGGAGTTTAAAAAAGCAGAACATGCCTGTAATTTTAGCCAAACCACAGAATGCGGGGGGAAAAGAAATATCTATCAAAATGCATCTGCCATGAATAGAGAATGATGACTTTCAGATGCTCTGTTTGGCCAGAGCTTTACATTTAATAATTCCACAGCTGTTTTTATTCTGTAAGAGATGTGAGAGCAAAGTAGAAATATGGTTGCTAAATAATTATTTACTGATTACTGTTATCATCATTCAAATAAATTTGGATCTTTTTGTCAGGTTAGTTTGAACTGCAGTTTTACATCATAATACATCATAATCTGATTTAACAGAATTATTATTAATGTGCAGAAGTATTGAGACAGCCTTCATTATTTTACATTTTGCACTAAAGGAGCCTGACTTTCTTGTAATTTTGTGAAGTGGTCTAAAGCAACAGTTCAGCAGGCTTTCTAAAGGCTTTTTCCAGTCCTTGTACGTGATCATTTTCAGGGGAGGATTTCTTTTTGTTTGTTAAGATTGTCATGGTCCTGGGTTTGTTTCCACAGCTTCCTGAGGTTTTTTTGGGCTTTCTAATTTAGTTAATCTCAATATTATGTGATTCCAGGTTTGTGTTGTATTTAGGTTGTTTCTTATTTTTGTACTACTTAGTGAATTTTGTCTTGTTCTTGGTCGTCGCCTTAGTTTTATTCCTTCCTTAATGTTTCTCTTTCCCTCGTGTCAGTTCCTTCTGCCTTTTGTACTTTCCCATTGATATTTCCCTTTCTGTTTCCTGTGTCTCTTCCCCGTCTTTGGTCCTTTTGTGAAATCAGTCTGTTGTTTCCCCCTCTGTCTTGCTAGTTGTGTCCCCACATCTGGGTGGTCTCAGTGTCCTGTCTCTATTTTCTGTTTAGTTCTGTCAAGTTAGTATGCCTTTTGGCCACTGTGTTAGTTACTTCCTGTTTTACTTTGTTAGGTCCTTGTCCTGTATATGCCACATTCAGTTTAACGTCACCTGTCTATTTAGTTCGATTCTGTTCACCTGTTGCGTTTTCTCGTGTCATCTCTTGTGTATATGTTGTCTCTGCCTCCATTTTTCCTTTGTAGCGATCTCCCTTGTTTTGCAGTGCTGTGTGTTGAATGTTTCCCGCAATGAGTGAAACCACACTGAATGCCACATTGCATTCTTTTGGTGAAGCTATGAAATAAAAAGCTTGTGCGATTCGTCCTTGAAGAAGAAACTGGAAAGAAAGAGGGCAAAAGAAGAAGTGGCTTTAACTGTCTGGAGAGCTATTCCTGGTGAAATTACTGATTTAATTTCTTTAATCACTTAAAGAAGTTAAAAGAAAGCTTGTCTGAGAAATTCTATGTTGAAGAACAAAGATAGTTATACCAAATTTTGTTTTTCAAGCTTATTAGAAGCTTTTGTGTTGTGTATTTTCATGTTTGAGCGTTTCAGTAAATCACTGCATATATTTCCTATTTTCCAGCCAAAATATAAAGGAATGAGGGTGTGACTCAAGACTTTTGCACAGTGCTATAGATCTTGAAAGGGCACCAAGGCTTGGGATGAGGTTCACTTTATTTCTCAGTTGTTTGTGTGTGATTATGTGTGCTGCATATACTTTTTGATAAGCTCTTTTGTTTCTACATCAAAACAAACCTGTCCGCTGTTATGCTTTGTGTGCGTGAGATGCATGGCTATTTTTCCATCTTTCACCTGTCTTTGTTTTCAGTCTCATTCATATTCTCCACTGATTCTCCACTTGTCTGTGATTTTTCTTTCTGGCATATTTCCGGTTTATTCTTTTTTTTTTTTTTTTTTTTTTTTTTCTAAATGACATCAGAAACAGCAGTATGCGACATTACGTGATGGCAGAGCTTCAGTTCATCCTTTGTCATTTTTTTTTTTTTTTTTTTTTTTTTTTTTTTTTTTTTTTTAAATAAATAGGACAGGGGGAATGAATGAGAGAGAGAGGGGGAGAGAAAGAAAGAAAACCAAAGGGGAGAAGAGACGGTGAGAAGGGGGGGGAAGAGAGACAAAAAAAAAAAAACTCCTGGGTCACCTGTATGGAGAAAAAAAAAAAACAAACAAACAAACAAACAAACAGAGGAGACAGCAAACAACAAAGAGCAACATAATAATAGAGAAAACAAAGCACCATCACAATAAACTAGCTAGTCATAGATATCAGTATTTACTAAGTAATAAACAATATTGTGCAGCACGCAAGATAGACAGCGCACAGTGTGCTTTGAGGCAGCAGCCAAGAAAGCTTTAGTCCGCGTCTGTGAATACCCATGTGTGCATACCTGTGTGGATCAGCATGCTTGCATTCCAAAGGTTTCTCCATGTAATGATCTGCTAGGGAGTGTGGGGGGGCCTCAGCCCCGTCCTCCAGGGTGTGAAGCGGGTATGGAGGAGATCAAAACTCCAGACATCCAGAGGCCCCCAGAACACAAAAGACCATGGAAGACCAACAGAGGGGCAGCCGCGCCACTGTTCCAGTAAGAGCTGAGGAGAGTCCCAGATGAGGGCTCACTCAGCAGCCGCGGAGCAGAAGCCAGGGGGGGTTGCAGTGACGCGCCCGTGAGCTCCGCCGGCCCCCAGCTGCGCCTGAGTGACCGAGCCCTAGGCCGAGAGGCCGGGGGCACCCCACCTCCAAAGGGGGCCCGAGCGAGCCCCAGGCCCCAGGCCCCGACAAGCGGCCGCCAAGGAGTGAGCCGGTGTGTACCCGGACGCCCACCCCCAGACACAAAGAACCACCAACACACCGACACCTGAGGGAGTCCGCCACCGGCAGGGGAAGTGGTGGTGGGTGGAGATAGGCCTCCAAACCTTGGAGGGCCTGAGGTTCCGGTTTATTCTTTCTGGTAGTTTTTAATCGTCTTCAGTGTAGCCAAAGCAAATACATCCAGACAACCACAAGTCCCTTTTCACCTCTCAGTGGATTTTCTGTCTACCTCAGATTTTAATATATATTAAATGAAAGCCTGTTTTCCTAGCAGCAGGCGTTTTATTTTACTCCCTGTAATTTGACTTTAACTGATAGAAAATGAAGAAACTTTTTTGACTTGATTTAGATTAGACATTATTGTGATGGATGCAGGGAAATCCGGCCATTTAGACACTACGTGTTTCCTTTAGTTTATAACCAGGTACTGGAATCTTTCACTTACCGTACAGTCTTTGAATCTCCTCTTTACAATATTATTTTTATGTAGTTTGGTGTTAATTGCCTCTGTCCTCAATTAAATGCATCATTGCTCATTTACTGACTATTTAATCATTACCAGAGGAAATGTTAATTCGAGGTTACAGCTGAGCACTGTGTGGTAGCTTGGGATACTAATTAACTAGACTCGTATGTTCCCTACAACTATACATCAAAGTACTTTGTTGGCTAAGAGGGCAAGCTCTACAGGATCGCAGCAAACTAACTGACAGTGCTTTGTTTTAAAAGGATGCTTCACATGAGCCGATGGGAATACAAACTGATGCTGGGCCCAGTGTAGCTTTAAATGAACAAAGTAATTAAGGTCTGGATGCTTTGAAGCAGGACGATTAGATTTCCAATATCATTTGGTTCAAATAAGTAAAAAAAATAAAAATGTGGGGGGAAAAAACCCTGAACAAAGAAACTCTTAAAAATTGCCTTCGATTTAACACCTCTGTTTAATCTACAACGAGGCAATGAGCTTAAATGTTTCCTTTTTTCTCCCAAACTGGACATGACAGACTGACAGAGAATTGCAATTGATTCTGTGCGTTCTTTTGGATTAGATCACTTTCTTAACCAATTGACGTCGATAAACAATCAAGCTTTACAAGATGGTTTTCAAAGATTCCTCCTATCAGCTTTCAGGCAAATCGGACAATAATTAAACAGAATCTGGCTTTGATTAAAGCACAAAACAAAAAAAACTCATTCCTTTCAACTAAGTTTACAGCCGGTGTCTGCTTCTTTTTTTTTTTTTTTTTGCTTTTTTTGGGGGGGCACTTTGTGCATGTCTATGTATCACAAATGTATGTGACCAGACGTAACCAGAAAACTTTGATATTCACGCTCTTCTTTCCATCATTGCCCTTCCTTTAAAGGAGTCAGAACTCTGAGTCTCTGTCACTTTATTAGGTACACCTTCCTACTACCTTGTTGCCTTCAGAATGGCCTCAATTCTTCTTGGTATAAATTCAACAAGATGCTGACATTCCTCAGTGATTTTACTCAATATTGTCATGATGCATCATCCAGCTACTGGAGATTTGGGAGTTCTCCAGCCATCAGAAGGTGGATGCACTGTGGTCATAAAGGGATGAATGTGGTTTGGAGCAATGCTCTTGTAGGATGTGGCATTTAAATTTTGCAGTTGGTGCTAAGGGGCCACCACACCATTACACAGCTTTTGGTGAACCTATGTAGTTTCAGTTTCCTGTTCTTAGCAGACAGGAGTGGCACCATGTGTGGTCTTCTACTGCTGTGGACCATCTGCTTCAAGTTTTGGCGTGTTGTATGGCCAGAGACACTCTAACGAGCGGTTATTTGACCTACTGTTGCCTTCCTATCAGCTTGAGGCACCCGTGTCATTTTCCTCTGACCTCGTCCTTGGATATCCAAAAGTTGATTCTGTTCATCTGGACGTAGCATTTTCAGTGGGAGAAACGTTTCGTCACTCATCCAAGTGACTTCTTGTGACGAAATGTTTCTCCCACTGAAAACGCTACGTCCAGATGAACAGAATCAACTTTTGGAGATTTACTTACCTGGATGATTGAGTATGCATCAAGACCTTGTGCTTGGATATTTTCCCTTTTTTTTAAGACCATTCGTTGTAACACCTAGCAATTGTTGTGTGGGAAAAATCCCAATTGGACCAGCCCATTGTATGAACAAATACACCACTTTAACCAATCGTCTGCCTGAATACAATATTTATCTCAACATATTTAACAATATTTTGCAATTTATCAAATATAAATCAAAAATCTAAAAAAGACAAATTTTTTTCTTGAATGACATCTGTGAAATGAATCTCAGCACTTTTGTTTTCCACAACAACACATTTTATGGTCCAAAATACCTGATTTTGAAATAACTAAAGCAAAAAAAGGTAGCTAAACCAATGACAAGCTTCAAGTTTCACGATGTGATAAGGAATGCTGTTTCCTTTTACCACTCTGATTGTTGACAAGACATCCTGACATGGAATGAGAAGGCGAATCACTAAAATAGAAAACATTTGTAGAAAAGACACTAACAAGGAGGAGGCGAAGGTCTGAGCAGACTGCCAAACGGCATGAGAAAAAATTTGTGGTATTTCCACTATAGTCGCTGCTGGAGGGGGTAAAGATGAGGACAGGCTCAGCACAGTGCACGTGAGCCTGCGTGGGGTGTGCTTAGAGATAATTGACACGTTTTCAGGCAATAATCTATAAGCAGCGTGTGCAGGCATGAACATGTGAGCTTGATGATCGTGCACACAAAGCTGAGATCTCCTGGGGCTGAAGAGAAGCTAATAAATGTGGATGCGCATGAAGAAAGGATGGATGAAAGCGGCCCTGATCTACTTTCTGCTGGAGGAAAGGCGATAAGGCTCTTTATGCTAGAAATGCTACTAATATACCGTATGCGTGTGAATATATAAGCCAGATTTGAGCACTATTGAAATTTAATTTACTTCATTTAAAATACTACAATAACAGATTTTCACGCTGTAAAATCTTTTTGAAGCACAGGTGCCTCCAATTTGCTTTAATTTCCCCTGACATATTTCTAAAACTTGTTTCAAATCCAGCTGCTTAACATGACTGAAAATAAATAATGACAGAGTGTTTGTCAAGTTTTGTTGTTCATCTGAGGATATATTTACCTCGAGAAATTTCAAGACCTAATAAGAATAGATGATTTTTATTTTGTCCTGTAAAACCTTGTGCAACCATGCTTAAGTGAGTGAAAAATTTAGAAGGTTTTGAATTTTCTGAGGAACGCAGTGGAGCACACATCATTATGATAATGGCCAATTTTTTTGAAATGCCAGGATATTTTCTGAAATCATGTGGGAAACACTGACAATGAAACACCTAAATGGCTCTGAGAGTAGAAGGAAAAAGAGTCTCTAGACTCGCAAACACACAGTTTTCACTTGTCTATTTTGTTGCCTATTGTAAGTGACCTTTACTGCACTATAAGTAAATACGTTATCTTTATTCTGCCTGGGGCAGATTAATAGATCTGTGCTCCACACGCACTGCACAAATTCACTATTACAAAGTAAATGACTCAGAAGACCTCTCTGGCATACAAAGTATCTGGTGTTGACAGATGCTTAGAGATACTATGGTAATGAGTGTTCGTCGTGTACGATTCTTAAGTCTTTTCAGGAATACTGCCCAAGAAAATGGCACGTTGCATAATTATTTCCTGAAGCATGGGCTTTTTGTTTAGAAATCTTAGTAAATAACTCCTTGCACGCAAGCATGTGCGTGCATGTCAAGTTGTTTCAGCAACAGGCAGTTAGAAGATACCCTTTGGCATTTGTTAACCCAATAGAGCTGATCTATTCAGATTTAGGTGAGTGCAAGGATAAGGACTAGTAAAAGACCTTAAATGGAAATGGCTTTTATAGTGTTTTCACCACAGTGACATTTTACAGTCAAATACATGTTTACTTGTAAGTCCATGAGTCACTGATTCTCTTTCTTCTTTTAGCTTAACATAATGATATATAGAAATGCACAAATGCATGTTTTGCACTAGCATTCAAAAACGTACCTGTGATTATTAAATATTTTACAGACGTTAAATTGCATGTTGCACTCATGCTCTTGTATCTTGCACAGGTGTTTATGCCTCACTAAAATGTTCTTACTCTCCACTTACATGAGACAAACAAAGAATTTCTGCATAGTGGAACTGTAATTAACTTAATTTCGTCACAGACACGCTAACTGCTGGGTGGAAATTTTCCACTGCCAACCACATCAAGTTTAAAGTATGAAAGTCAACTGTATTATCAACCTGACTACAAATGTGTGTTAAAGCCAGTGACTGGGCTTACCTTATATGTTTTCAACATTTTCTGCTTTATATCTCTAATACTGATTATATGAAAGTGATTCAGCAAATTTGAGCTTACAACATGAATTGCACAACTTTCAAAGTAAAAGATTTTGGAGAACTTATCAACACCCGTGCACCTGCCTGACTAACAGAGCGTGTGAAAACACCTTGCTCATCTCAGTTGAACTATGTCCTGAGGAACATGTAGGCTGCTGTGTGGAGGCATTTTTTGTCCAGTTAGGACATGCCATCATTATGAAGATATTCTAACTTAAGGAGTGTCTTGGTTTAGGCATGATTGTGTTTTTCCATGTTTTTTTTTTTTCTTTGATAACGAATTGCATTTAACCAAGCAGATCTTCACAACAGGCCGTCTGGTTTCAGAGATCTGTGTGCATTTATCAAGCCGTGGAAGCAACATTTGACAACATTATTAAAGATATACTTTACTGTTAATGTCCCATTGTACTGCTTGCGTGTGTCTGTTGTAGTTGCAGCTCACTGATTACTGACTGAGGGCATCTGTGTGAACGTATGGGCTGAATCTTGGTGCTCATATTCATACATTTATTTGTATTTCTTTTAAATAAAACTTTTGGCATTTAGAAACATTTTCATATTTTGCTTGAATTTGTCCCCGTGGGGAATTTTGTTTTGGGGAAAACATCAGCACTAAACATAATAAACAGCATACATAAAAGTGATTGTCCTCTTATTTTCAATGAAAAACTGTGGTACCATAAACAATACACTGAAAATATGAGGAAGAAGTATTCGTAGCTAACAAGTTCTAAATCAGTCCAAATGGCTGAAACCTTTTATTGCACTACCATTAAACAGTGAAATGCTCTAAAATAGTTGCACAAAGTGCCATATTCTCCAGGCATACACCAGCTGACATAAGAGCTCAGGCTGTGACGTACACCGTGTATGTAATTTTGAATTTGTGCATGTTTTCCCCCATCTCTCTGATGGGAAATGAAACCTCAGATCTCGTCACTAAGAGGATTACTTGAGAGGAAAAGACTGATATCTGCAAATCACTATTCAGGGAATGTACAGTGTGCTCATAAATCCTTCTTTTATTTTTCTCCTCTGGGCACAGGATGACTTTTGGATGTAAATTTTCTCAAGGTTTTTTTTTCTATTTAATTTTTTTTATTGCATTGAGTTTAAAGACCATAATTTGTAAATGTGCAGATTGCAAGTATGCACAGAGTATGCATAGAGTGCACAGGTGTCCAGCATGCACATCTTGTTTATGGGGTAAAACTGTATTTCTTTATTGTAGGTTAAAAAAGTAAGTAAATAAAAATCAATATTGTTCAAACTTTTTTTGGTTGGATGCATAAATGGCCACAGTAGTGGCTTGTTTTTAAAATACCATTCTGCTGCCATACATGCCACTAAGACATCATGTTGCTGTTAATCTGCGTCTAAAAGTTGCCCCTCAGCAAATCAGGTTTTTTCCTAAGGATTTATTTTTTTTAAATTTTTGCAAATTGGCTGGTGGTGGTTAAAATGTAGTCGGCCAAAATTATAAGAAACATTATCAATAATAGCTGTTAATGAAGACAGCAAATGTGCTACATGGCACTTTATGTATGTGACAACTTTGACTTCCAGTTGCTGTCTTCCATCTACTGCTGCTATATTTTATGCCTGAAGCTGGCACCAGATAAGCCAGCTAAGCTGCATTGTTTTGACTCACCCTAAACGCTCCACAATGAAGTTGCTGCTAATGGGATCTCAGATTTCTGTTTGGGTTTGTGTCAGTTTTCGGTTTTGCCATCTGGAGCCAGGCTGTCCTGGACTCTCCCGATAGTTTTAACAACCTCTTCTGACTCCCAGCTCATCACATACTGATGCTTGGTCAGGATCCATGGGCGTCAGACTGTGACAGACTGAGCACCTCTTTAGCATCATTTTTCAGCTTGCATGATAGTGCGGTAGAGTTTGGGTCTCTTGACAAGTCAAAAAATGTGAGGAGACTGTGGGCAAAACGGGCCCATAGGTGTTGTTACTGTCACTGTAAAGATAACCATGCTAAACAAGGATATGTCACAGGTGCAAGAGTGTGTGTGTGTCTGTGTGTGTGTGTCTACCAAAGATTAGTCATGTAATTCCTTGCCTACTTTATTTTATTTGAAGAAATTAAACTATTACCTGCCTCCCAAGTGATACCTCTTCTAAGTTTTTTTCATTTTTCCTTTTCTTCATCATGTGGAAAATCAACACTGAATTAAGAACTGATTCTTATTCCGTGTGTTTGTGTTTCATTTGGTCACAGACGAAAGTTGAGCTTGCTGAGGTGGTTCTAGCATTTAAGTAAGCTGCCTTGCCGTGTTTGGAGTATTTTCAACAAGGAGATGGCCCTTCGTCAGATTCAGGACACACTGGAGAGGTTATGCTTCTCTGTTGCCTTGGGACCACCTTGAAGTTCCCCTGGAATAGCTGGAGGAGGTGGCTAAAGTAAGGGAGGTCTGAGAATGGACAGATGCATCCATTGATGCATGCTTGGATGCTCACATGACAGTCCAGAATAAATGGGGTCCTATGGAGCAATCCAAATATGTAACGCTGTGGGGGTAAATGTTTTTACTGGCAATTTTCATTGTGTTGTCAATAGAAAAGGTCGAGATAACAGGTGCCATTTTTAGATTGTTGGAGGTGTTACTGTGAATTGGCTCCATTCTCAGGAGAACAATGTGGAATTTGACCAGCAGTAAGCAGAAATTTACTTTGTCAAGTGATTTAAAAACATCTACTAGTATGGCTCATTAATAAGAAATAATCCTTTAAAACAAAAATACAGTAGAACTTTTGTGTCACAATATTAAATGATTACACAAATGCATAGTGTATAAACAGTGTAATGTCATTGTCACAGTCTGTCCATGCTTGTGTTTTCACAGATGCCTCAGAAAAGCACATTAGGTCTTGTCTGGCTCCAGCAGCAGCCCGTGGTGCCCTTTCATGGGACAGCAGCCCAGGATGGATCATGCTGTCGTCTCCCCAGTGTTTGAAGTCTTCTTTCACCTTGCCTCGTCTTCCCACAGGCGGTTGGGGTGTCTTTGAAATTAAGCAGTGATGCATCTAAGGTGCCTTCTGTTAGAATTCATGGTTTTTGAAACCACCATGTACAGTAGATGGATCAAACACAGAGATCGCACAGAGCAGAGGTATGGTGCGCAGTATAACACCAAAGAGGAAAACATGATGTATGACTGCATCCACAAGCATCAAAACTCTATTTACTTTGACCTTAGCCTCAAACCCTTTAAGGGGGTGTATCTCAGTACATGATAGGCAGATACACCTGCAGTTGTATCTGGTCAGGGCAGGACACCATTATGACACAGGAGGTTTTTTTCAGTTTTTCATCATTTCAACATTGAATTCAGTGGGTTGAAGCTGACCTGTATGTCCTGCTATAAAATTCGCATGCAAGAATCTTTGCAGGATTACTCAGAACCGCATGTTCGTGTGGGTCGAGTTCCTCAGCTTCCTGACGTGTCAGTTCCTCGAGTGTGCGTACAAATGTATGCAAAGATAAGATAGCAAATGACTCCAGTGGAAATAAAAACCCACGCAGTAAGCAGCTAAAAGTGTGCCTTGAAAAACTATGCGTGCCGAGTGGGTGTGAGACAATCCTGGCATACGTCAGTTGTTCTGAACAATTGTCACGGGTGGAAATAAAAAGACGCTTTGTTCAACTTTGCGTTATTTTCCAGCATGCCTGATGCCACATGAAAGCATCCGAGTGACGCAGATTTAGAGATTCATATTCAACTATTATAGCTATTCCAAAGAAGAAATACCAGAGCACTGACTCCACACAGAAGATAAATGTTTGGTGCTTCCTTCCCATTCTTCAGTCGTCTTTGTAGTTTTCTTTGCCCTCTAATGACTCATGAACAAACACGATTGTGAACGTCAGCGATGGAAGAAAACGCTGCATTGTTGTTGCTACTCTTGCTCATCAAATGTGCAGTAATGCAACTTATTCCTAACAATCTGCAGTGGGGCTGACATCCATCGGTATTCTTTGCAGCTCGTGGGTTCATATATGGGTTCAGCAAAGGAGTGTTTACATCAGGTGACATTTTAACCAGATGAAAATCTTTTATCTTACAAGACAGTGAAAATAATGCAACCTTGACACATTTTCAGTAAAAAACTAGTGATGTTCTTTGATTTATTTTATTCACTTAATCTTGGTTTACCTTCTACAATATAATTTCCCTGATGTTAAACCCACTTCTTCTCTGCTGTTTCTTGTGTTTTTCTACACATGTTCTTTTTATTCATCGTCTCTTTTTTCTTCTTTTTTTTTTACATCTGTGAAGTGAAGCCAACCAGTGGTGGGATAAGCGTAAATTTGTCCCTAGTGTTGAAAAATGTCCAACTCTTGGATGCATTTTCTACATAATTCACGCTGCCTGGAGTAAATCAGTGTCTGTTTACATCTCCTCAAAAGCTTGGATTTCAGAGGCAGCGTGTCAATGTGCAGAAGCGTACACAAGTGACAAGCGTTTTCTCTGGATGGCACAGAACTGGCAATCCATCCTATTCAGTTTAACATGCTTCAATTTGAGCAATATGTTTTCAGTCATTTCTAGACTTTTTAGCGTTACTGCAGGGACATTTGCAAAGAAAAAAATGAAGGTTTGGGAATAAATAACAGTAACAGCTGGACTTCCTTGTGGAAATCAACCAGAGACTGAATGTGCACAAAGCATACACATTTTGCACGCACACTCGATCTCAGCGAGGGAGCTGAAGCTTAATTTATTTTTCTCTCATGTCTGTCAATCACTGATTTATTTTATTTTACAGTAATTGTTGTCAACAACTACACATTTCTTCCTGCTGGTGTTTCATGAAAAACAGTTTCACTCTTCACTAAAAGTGTAGCCTGCGATCTATCAGCCCCAATACAGGGAGTGCAGAATTATTAGGCAAGTTGTATTTTTGAGGAATAATTTTATTATTGAACAACAACCATGTTCTCAATGAACCCAAAAAACTCATTAACATCAAAGCTGAATATTTTTGGAAGTAGTTTTTAGTTTGTTTTTAGTTTTAGCTATTTTAGGGGGATATCTGTGTGTGCAGGTGACTATTACTGTGCATAATTATTAGGCAACTTAACAAAAAACAAATATATACCCATTTCAATTATTTATTTTTACCAGTGAAACCAATATAACATCTCCACATTCACAAATATACATTTCTGACATTCAAAAACAAAACAAAAACAAATCAGCGACCAATATAGCCACCTTTCTTTGCAAGGACACTCAAAAGCCTGCCATCCATGGATTCTGTCAGTGTTTTGATCTGTTCACCATCAACATTGCGTGCAGCAGCAACCACAGCCTCCCAGACACTGTTCAGAGAGGTGTACTGTTTTCCCTCCTTGTAAATCTCACATTTGATGATGGACCACAGGTTCTCAATGGGGTTCAGATCAGGTGAACAAGGAGGCCATGTCATTAGTTTTTCTTTTTTTATATCCTTTCTTGCCAGCCACGCTGTGGAGTACTTGGACGCGTGTGATGGAGCATTGTCCTGCATGAAAATCATGTTTTTCTTGAAGGATGCAGACTTCTTCCTGTACCACTGCTTGAAGAAGGTGTCTTCCAGAAACTGGCAGTAGGACTGGGAGTTGAGCTTGACTCCATCCTCAACCCGAAAAGGCCCCACAAGCTCATCTTTGATGATACCAGCCCAAACCAGTACTGCACCTCCACCTTGCTGGCGTCTGAGTCGGACTGGAGCTCTCTGCCCTTTACCAATCCAGCCACGGGCCCATCCATCTGGCCCATCAAGACTCACTCTCATTTCATCAGTCCATAAAACCTTAGAAAAACCAGTCTTGAGATATTTCTTGGCCCAGTCTTGACGTTTCAGCTTGTGTGTCTTGTTCAGTGGTGGTCGTCTTTCAGCCTTTCTTACCTTGGCCATGTCTCTGAGTATTGCACACCTTGTGCTTTTGGGCACTCCAGTGATGTTGCAGCTCTGAAATATGGCCAAACTGGTGGCAAGTGGCATCTTGGCAGCTGCACGCTTGACTTTTCTCAGTTCATGGGCAGTTATTTTGCGCCTTGGTTTTTCCACACGCTTCTTGCGACCCTGTTGACTATTTTGAATGAAACGCTTGATTGTTCGATGATCACGCTTCAGAAGCTTTGCAATTTTGAGACTGCTGCATCCCTCTGCAAGATATCTCACTATTTTTGACTTTTCTGAGCCTGTCAAGCCCTTCTTTTGACCCATTTTGCCAAAGGAAAGGACGTTGCCTAATAATTATGCACACCTGATATAGGGTGTTGATGTCATTAGACCACACCCCTTCTCATTACAGAGATGCACATCACCTAATATGCTTAATTGGTAGTAGGCTTTCGAGCCTATACAGCTTGGAGTAAGACAACATGCAAGAAGAGGATGATGTGGACAAAATACTCATTTGCCTAATAATTCTGCACTCCCTGTACATGGATTCACCGGGGAAAATCGAACTGGTTGCAGATATTAGAAACAAGGCCAAATGATCTGGTTAAAGAGCAAACAGGACAGAGGGAAGAGCGTGTCAGTACATTTGTGTGTGTGTGTGTGTGTGTGTGTGTGTGTGTGTGTGTGTGTGTGTGTGTGTGTGTGTGTGTGTGTGTGTGTGTGTGTGTGTGTGTCACTGCCGGTAGCACTATTAGGCCAGTGGACATCTGCCTGGCCCGTGTTTGTAATCCCAAGTAGCCTGAGCCTAACAACTACATAATGAGGGTACAAAGCAGCTGGTCTCTGTGTTGATGCGTGAGTGCGCCCTTGCCTTAAAATGTGAACACAATCATTAGGTGTGTGTGTGTGTGTGTTTTAACAGATAGTCTGGACACAAAGCTGCTTTTATGGACTGGGGGAAAAAAGTGCCCCGTTCCCTGCTGAGAGGGCTCAGTCTCAGGACAAAAGTCTGTGTGTGTGCATTTGCACTTAAAGCATAGTGTCGGAAGAAACGCAACCATTTGGATGCTGTGGTGTTTGTAGCCAAGCCAGAGTGCTGATGACAGCATTTCTCATTTGAAGTGTTTAGAAGCAGTTTTGCTTGCATGTCTTAGATAAAAATTGTGTGTGTGTGTGTGTGTGTGTGTGTGTGTGTTAGAATTTGGCATTTCACTCACGAATAGTTTCCACTGCAGGTCAGCAGCAGTTGTTTGGATGCTGGTCAGGTTTGCGTGCCAGCTGACATGCATACTCTCACACACTGCGCTTAGGCTAAAGGTGGCTGTGTTTCGTAAAATTCTCAGCACAGCAAGCGGTGCTGGGGTTGCTGGAAAAGTCAAGTATGTATGTGAGCTGTATGCATGTCCATGGCTGTGTGTGCACATGCATTTCTCTCTTTCAGTGAATGAGTGATGTGTGTGAAGTGAGTGTGTAGGAGTTTTGCATCGTGTGTAACTACCACCTGCTGCTCAGTCCTGATGGAAAAGGCCATAGATTGCAATTTCCCTTGAAACAATATAGAATCAAAACTTGACCTTTACCTTTTTGCATACATAGATTTGCAAGTGGACAAGTACATAAATGTAATTGGAAGCAACTAGTAGGTTAAACCATAGTTTAAAACCCATCTGCTTGTCATTTTTATTGGTTATTTTCGGTATGTAACATGAATCATGCTAAACGGGATTTAGAACTTTTTCTCTTTGCACCACATTGTCTGCCTTCATCTCACCCTATCCCACCATCCTCATCTGTCACACCACCCTGCAGCATGTCCTCCTTCACTGCATCCATGTCTTGCTCTTTTCCTCATGCTTGGCAGCTCTATAATCAATATCCCTCCATTGCACCTTGAATCTCCAAATCACTTAACCAGAGCTTTCATTCTGATGTACTCATTTCTAATCCTCTCCATTCTGGTCACTCCCAGCGAAACTGAGCATTTCCAGCTATACCTTCTGTCTTTTTGTCAGTGCTACCATGTCCAAACCATACATCATAGCAGTTCTTACCACCATTTTGTAAACCTTCCCTTTTACCCATGCTACTATACATCTGTCACAAAGTGCCCAGACATTTGCCTTCACCATTTCACCTCCTCCTTTACCTCTCTTGTGCACTGTCCATTGCTCTGAATGATTGATTTCAGGTGTTTAAAGTCATCCACCTTCACTACCTCTCCTCCTCAGATCTTCATAGTTACACCTGTCTCCCTGTCATTTGCACATATGTATTCTGTTGTGCTTCTGCAAACTCTCATGTCTCTTCTTTCCACAGCATACCTCCACCTCTCTGGGTCGTCTTCCACCTGATCCCTACTCTCATCACCAGAGATGGGCAGTAACGCGTTACTTGTAACCCTAACCCTAAACCCTAACCCCCTGTTTGCTTGATGCATAAAGTTAAAAGATTAAAACTGATAAAACAAGTAAAAAAAAAAAGACTTTTCCATTTGATTACATTTTGTATGATGGATTATGCAGGAAAAAGTAGAATTGGGCTGAAAGATCTATTGTTTTATTACCTATTCAGGTTGTAAATCGTGTTTTTAAAAAGTAACTAAGTAACTAAGCAATTACTTTTGAAAATAAGTAATCAGTAAAGTAATCAGTAATTAGTTACTGATTACTTTTTTCAAGTAACTTGACCAACACTGCTCATCACAGATCACAAAGTCTTCTGCAAACATGATAGCCCATGGAGCCTGCTTCCTGACCTGATGTGTGAACCCCCACATTAAACCCATCTGTCAGTCCAATCACACACCTCCCCACTGTCTTGCTGTCATCATGCACGTCTGGTACCACCCTCGCATACTTCTCTGCCACACCTGACTTCCTCATTTCTCATTTGGTCAGGGTTTGTAGACACTGGGTGACTGGTCCTCACGTTCTCCAGACCTGAAACCAAGAGAGAACCTCTGAGATATTATGTATTGGTGCATCTGATGCTGCCAAATAATAGCACAAAATGTCTAGAATCTCACTGATGCCCTGATCCAGGTCTGGGAGGATATCTTTCAGGGCATTATCCACCATCAAATGACTATCAAGAATATTTTAATATTTTATTCATTATCTAATGTTTAAGTGTTGCATTATTTATTTTAATTAAAACAAAACCTGAAAGCTTCTGCTATAAAGTCTCTAATGTAGACACTGGATGATTTCAGCAAATAAAATTTGTTAATTCAACAAAAAATAAATAAATACATAAATAAATAAAACAACTAAGGAAATAACAGATGACACCATTTAAAGTGAGTGTAGTCTCTTCATAAAGTGAAATTAGACCCTCCACCCCACCTCCTGCTTTGTGTGCCCTGCTTTACTGGCCTGTGTGAACCAGTTCATTAATGGCGTTGCGTGAGTGGAAGGAGTTAAGTCATATAGACAAAAGCAGATACTGTAACTGTGTATCCTACCCGCCCCTGCAGGCAACAACATTGCTTTCTTTTGTTGTCTGTGGCATTTCACCAAGTCCAGAGTTGAATTTGCGAGAAGCTGGATGACGGAGAGAATCACTCAGTTCCGGGAGAGACAAGAAGCTTATCTGTGGCTTAACACATTAAAAGGAAGGCTCAGGTGTCAGTGTACTTGTATCCCTCCATGAGTGAGTAAACTTACCTGCATGCTTTGTCTAAGCATATATGTGTGAGTTACACACGTGTTTGACAGGTCCTGAGTGAGATCATTGTGTGACGCATGCACCTTAAGATCACTATGATCAGATTCAACAAGAACAAACAGAAATTATTCATTGTTGATGAACAAAATGCAAATGCAGTCGCATGCAGCTTAGCCACAGAAGGCAAGCATTCGAAACAGGATCAGATATTTTCTGAGGCAGATTTGGAAGATGTTAGGAAATCACATAAAGAAAGTTTAGTCGTATAGAGACTTGGCACAGTTAAGTCCCATCCAGACAGGAGAAGAAAACAGTTCATGGCCTTGGTAGACTTTGTACCACATCAAAGTGCCTCCTTGTGAATTCTCCAAGTGAAAAAACACAGAGGAAGCTGCAGTGTGGTGAGATGAACTGACTACAGTGTAAAAAGACCCAGAAGTAAGTTTTTAAAAGCTGCCACACTGAAAAAAACGTAAGCATCAAATGAACTGAAGTCCAGTCCAAATATCCAGATGTTAATTAAGCTGCATTTTGACTTTATTTATTATAATGGAATGTGGATGGTTTAAAGAGTTGATCACAGCAGCTTACTAAAAAAGAAAGCTAACACAGGCCCTCTAACAGCTGAGTGGACATAGAGCTGAACTAATCATCTGTCTGAGTGAGATGTGATATTTTTAGCCAGATAAAGTTCATGTTTCAGCCCTCAGCTTCATATTGTGGTGTTTTTCCCTCAGTGGACATGACTTTCTGTGTAGGACCCATATGCCTCTGTCTGTTTGTTAAAGTTGCCAACTGAGCTCCCAGTGGCACCAGGAGATTGGCTGGCAACTGCCTGTCAACTACCAGTTGCTAGGGAAAAGGGAGTATTCCCCGACTGGGTGCAAGTGGTTGCTGGCAGCCACTGTGAAATTAATGGAAACCAGTCAGTCCCCTAAACACTGGTCAAAAAAATAAAAAATAAATGTGTACTCCCCGACCAGTGGTTGCTGGAGGATCCTTGCTGTTGCTGGGTAAAATTAGTTGCAGTGAGGTACACTTTGTTACACTGAAAACCTCCTTTTAATTGTTCTGGTTGCTAGCCCCGAAATCACCTGTAGTTTGTATGGAAGACACGGTCTTGCTGTCCCAACAACTACTGTGAAGAGTGCAACACAAACTGGAAACGGTGACCGTTGGTCTTCAAAGTAAAAGCTGAGCCTTTTGAAACATAACTTTTGAGAGTAAGTCACAGGTTTTACACTGAAGGCGAAAGTTCTCCGTTTTTGGAGTCGGCGTTTTACATACAACTACAATCGACTCATGCAATCTGCTCCCATGGAGGCAATCACAAGGAGATTTTTGGTGAACCACCCAGTAACAACCAGCAACCACTCACCAAGCAGTCAGGGAATAAGCATTTTTTGACCAGAAAATGCAAGCAGGGTCACTGCCCAGTATCTGAACGTGTAGGGCTAAGGCCCAGGTCGTTATGTGCAAGCCTTTTGTGTGGATATCTGGATAGTTTTTACTGATTACTAAAATATTATTACAAAGATATGAAAGATGTTTTTGTATCTTTTGTCTAAAGTTTACTCATTTATAAAGAAGCTTCATTTTAGCTTTTAAAGTTCATGTTGCTTAACATGAACTACAGATTCCCATAAATGGACACATTATTTCATTCCATTGTTACAAAGTTCATTGTTTTCTATTCTTTGTTCGTCATTAAAATTTCAAATTAAATAATTTTCAGAAAATACACGACAATCACATCTTAATGTTCTAACGTGGGTAATTGTATCCATGCCTTTACCAAGCTTTACCAACACCACAATGTATGTCCTTAAGCTCCAGAGCAAGTAGCTTTTCTTTGTGTGAGGTCTGTGGTGTCCCTTTACATGGCATGTGAATTATTCAGGAGTCTGGTCACGTTTCCAAGAGTGCCCCGCCTCATTTCGTGCCAGCATTAGCATGGTGACCTACATCATGGTCTCAGCCTTAATGTACAGCCTAGAATGAATATTAAATCTGCCAGTGTTGTTCACCTGTTGCACCACCAGCATGTTCTCAAATAGCACAAATCACAGGCCAAAATAAATAAACCAAACCACTGCAGAATTTGTTGGTTAAGAAGATATTTTTTATCTCTTGTTTTTACTTAACATACAGTATATGTCTGTGCATCTGGGGCAACTGGATTTTATTTTTTTGGGTATTAGTTTCCAGAAGGGATAACTAACTCTTGACAAAGCGCTTCCCTTTGTTTTTTAAATATCAGGAATATAACAAATTGTTGCAGATATCATTTCTGAGATGATACTATGTTATTTATAGCATAACTATGAGCTACTGTGAGTTATTTGCAACCAAATGGAGTCAGATTTTAAGTTAAGCACAATTTTCTTATAAAACTTTAAATACACCTCACTAGACTTATTTGCTCTTGTGGTAATAGCAGCTAGGTAATCAGATTAATCCTTAAAAAAGAGGCTGTATGCAGGATTATTGACATGTCAAAATCAGTGACTTCCTGGCGAAACCACCCCTCACCAAGGCAAGAATGATCAATGATAGCTAAGATCAAGATCAACAATGGGAGGATACTAACGTGTCAACACAGCCAGTGAGGCCATTTCATAGAATCACTTTTACAGCTTAACTTCTCATATCAGCACATTTTAACAGCACATACATCCATTTAAAATGTAATTATCAACAATTACAATACAATAAATGCAACAACCAGATGGTTGTTTTGTCTCTCTGTGTTGGCCCTGTGATGGACCTGGAATAGGCTCCGTCGCCTGTGACTCTGATAAGGATACGTGGAAGAGACTGGATGAATGGATTGAAATACAGCAACTGTCCAGATTTTTTTTTAACTACTTAATGCTACATTTAAAAAGCTGTAATGATGTACATCTACATGACAGCTGTTTTTGTATCAGCAGACAATGCAAATGACCAAAAAACAAATTAGATTGACAATTTTTCTGTCTCAGTATAATAAATGCCTTAGTCTGGCCACTCCTGTCAGAACTGTCTGCCTCCACCACTGACAATCACACTTTTATTTCTTCTTTTTTCCCCGTTAATATACCACGAACCTGAAACAACCTTTTTTATTTCTCAGACTATAACCAAACACTGACATAGTTTGATATTCAGCTGAACTTCCTGGAAGCATTTTTAACAGAAGAAATGTTTGAGCTTGAGCTCAAAGCATTAGCTTCTGACGTATGACATTTAAGCTCCTCCAAAGGTAACAAGAGACTCTGGCATGTTTGGCTACAAGCATGAAATTGCTTGAAAATGCTTTCTTTGTCACTGAGGGGTCATTTTAAACACAGTCCCAGACACACCAAGACTTACACTCTCAGTTTTATTCCAGCATAGTCACATGGTGCTAAAACACTGGAGGATATTCGTTTCTCTGGATTACTTGATAATAAGTGGAGGGGGTAACTATTCCTCACATTACAAAATTATATAGTATGATCTGACTGAAAAAGTTCCTCATGCAAAACACCGTTTTATTCCTTGAGAAGGAATAGAGAGATTATGTTGTCTGGCAATTGCCAGTGATGGCTCTTTGGGGAGTTTTGAAAGAAACTGGAACTTTTGAGAACCTGAGGAGAGATTTGTGTCACAAATTCACCTACTTTACAGGTACATGGAGAGGAAATGGACCAGTAAAGAAAAAAAAACCTCCAGTACTACCTTTCACTTACACTTAAGTAATGCATTTCAGCTTTTGGGCTTCATCGTGGTCATCGTAAAAATATATACATTTTAATTAAGATTGCTATTGGGTGGAAACAAGCATATCCAGTTGTGTGGCAAAATACACCAGGTGATTTAGTGTATGACAGTCATTTTGAATGTGATATGCTTCCTTTTGCCAGGCAGTCCGAGTATTTCAGGATGGGATTTTATCACACAACCACCTCTAGGGTTTACAAAGAATGGTCAAAAAGAGAGAAAATATCCACCTCACTGTGTCAAAGAATGGCAAGACTGCTTTAAGCTGATAGGAAGGCAACAATAACTTAAATACCCGTTCATTACCACTAAGAAATGCAGAAGAGAAGATCTGAACACACATGTTGAACCCTGACGCAGACAAAACAGCAGAAGACCACACCGGGTGTCATTGCTGTCAGCTAAGAACAAGAAACTGAGGCTATAACTCACCAAATTGGACAAGATGAGAAGAAACGCTGTGTGACATGCTGGTGGTGTAATGGTGTGAGCCATATTTTCTTAGCACACTTTACACCCCTTAGAATTACCTGGTGATCATTTAAATGCACCAACCTTCCTGTATAATTGATTTGATGACTATTTCAATCCCTTTATGACTAGAGTGTACCAATCTCCTGACGACTGCTTCCCGCAGGACAACGTGCCACATCATAAAACTTAGATCATCTCATGCTGGTTTTTTGAACACGACAATGAGTTTAGTGTACTGAAATGGCTTCCACAGTCGCCAGATTGCAATCCAATAGAGCACCTCTGGGATGGGAGGGTCACATATTGGATATGGAGCCAACAAATCGGCAGTAATTGTGTGATGCTATGGACCAAAATCTCTTGCTGAATCTATGCCACAGGTTTAAAGCTGTTCTGAAGGCAAAAGTGGGTCAAACTGAGGAATAGTGAAATTTGCCTAGTGTTTTCTTTCCCCTTTGGGTACAAACAAGGACTTATTAATTAAGGAGTTTTTATAGTGACTGTTAAATTCTTAGTATTCCATTAGATTTTTTTTTTCTTTTTATCATAATGTCTATTTTTTATGATGTATTTCATAAGGTGTTTCACTGCTTTTCCTTTTTTTGGCAGAAGACAAAAGACCCAGCCGTGTAGGTGTTTCCTTGGCTGATATGTTCATGGACTCTTTTGGTTAGTTCTTGGGGAAAAAACTGGACACAAACTCAGAGGAGCTTGGGAACGATGTGACCTTCAGCTTTCACACGGGAAGCTAACACAGCTGTTCTTCTGTGAGGTACACTGTGTAATGAGCACCTGGATATTATGATTTCCTGAGTCAGAGAAAATTTGAAGTAATTTTGTTTGATTTTTTTTTACATAGCTGGGATTACCTCACCAAAATTACTTTCTAATCATGAATAATCATTGTGAATCATAAGTACAGGACATAGACACAGCCTAAAAAAGGAGCACCACAGCTCTCTGCTGATGGATATAATTCAGAAATTGGATCCAATAATGATGGACTTGAGCCACCATAAACCCCCATTATCATAGAACTTATAAAATCATTTTCAAGTCAGATAGAAAAATAAGCAGTGATACTGTTCTACTGCAATTTGTATGCAAAAGTGTTTTTACATGAATATATGCATGTTGGAGAGAGGACAAAAGAGTAAAACAACTGTGAAGATTTATTACTTTCAGCCCTAGTTTCTGTTGTTATACATGGAGCATTATCCACAGGTTTTTCCCAAATGAATGTAATTTTAAGCAACTGAATTTGTACACATCTCAGTACTGGGGTTAGAAAATGACATTTGCACGCTTTCATATTTTTCTAATTATATTGATGCACCTTCCTGCGGAGACCTGGTGGAGGATAATAAAAACCACGGGTCACTTATTGCCTTAATGTTCTCATGTACGAACGTGACATGACGAGCCAAACGGGGTCAATTAAATACGAGGGAGGAGGTGCAATAAACCTGTTGTGGTTTCACAAAGTATTTACATTTCTTCATTTCAGAGGACATTAGCGAAATTGCATCTCAATAACTACATTAGCATCAGACACTAACTGCTGTTTAGAGGAACTGGACTGCACACTGTGCTGGCCACATGTAGGCATCTTCAGGTGTGTGTGTGTGTTTTATCTCTGGAAGAAGTGTTGATAATCTCGAGACACATACAACCTAGATAACTGCTGCTGCTTCCCCGCAGGTTTCAGCCAGTTACATTTTTAGTTCTTTGATTTGTTCCTCTCTGTTTCTACCAGCATGATCTGAGTAGTTCCAGTCTGCATCAGCTCAGATAATTCTGATATCATTTTCACTGTGCAGCTTCTCCACAGTTATCAGCAGAAATTTCCAGTGGTTAGGGAGACATTTTTGTTTGCCTTATTATACAAAGATTTATACCTGAAGTTAGCACAAACTTTAGAAAAAAACATCCCTTCCAGCAAACTAAACACACAGAAGAATTTCTATCTTGCATGAACACAAAGTCAATAGGAAAACTAGTGAAAATCAGCCAAACAGCACTTTGTGATTCTACAATGTAAACAGACACTAAGGCTCTGCCTGCTTTCCTGAGGTCAACATACACTCAGCCTTAGCATCACTATGGATTCTTCACTTCTGGCTTTGTGTTAGTATGTTGTCTTTGCAGATACTTGCACAGGGTCCATGCCTTGTTATCAGCAGCTGTTCCTAGCCTGCCCACAGTTTGCACTTTATCATCATTCTTCACATTCTTGGCTTTTCAGGCAATAAAAACAAATTGCTCCACAATTTTTATCCTGTACATGGATTCATTTGACTAGAACAAATTAGCAGGGCTTTAAAGGGCTTGGAAGGAAAAGACAGTTTGAGTTTCTTGAAAACATTTCACCTCTCATCCAAGAAGTTTCTTCAGCTCTAAAACCAATCTGTGCAGAGTCCCAGATTTTAAGACCTAGTAGGAGTTGTCCCTTAAGAGGGTTGTTGGGCCACTATTGATCATGTGCCTTTTTCTTCTATTCACCCATCAAGCAGATTATTCAAGAATGACTGTAACTCAAATAATGTCACAGTTGTATATCACCATGAGGCATGTTAAAGGCCAGTAACATAAACCCTAGATTGTCGTGTTTTTGCAAAATACAGGCTCAAGGAGCAGACTCGGGGCACATTTGGCAGGTTTTTAGTGTTTACTGACAAAGAAAGAATAGTGAAGGGATTTTATAGGATGGGTGTCAGCAGCACTGCAGCTTCACACTCCTGAGCTCTGTCAGGGGAGAAAATATGGAGTTAGCAATTGCCCAAGAGATGAGTATGAATTGTAAGAAGAATCCTGATGGTTCTCAATCATCTTATCAGTCTTATTCGTGTGCAGGGTTAAGAATCTTGGAGCGAGTTGGTGGGCAGCTGGTGGAATTCCAGGAGTTGATGCCGAGAGCAGGAAGGCAGGTGACCAGGTGAGTCCTTCCTTTGATAGGTTATGGAGAGCTGGTTTTGGAGTTGGTATGATTAACCTGATATTTCCACATGCAGCAGGTGAGTTGGTTTCCAGGAAAGCAAGGTTTTCCAGGAGGTACCTGAGTATCGAAGAGTGCACTAAGGAGCAAAAGCAAATGATTACTAGGAGCAGGTAACACAGGTGGCCTAATCTTCACCATACTGGCCATGAGAGTTTGGAAAAGAACTGCAACCTGAAGTCTGGATATCCTTCATACTTGATCATTCGATTACCAGATGTGAGACAGGTGTGAAATAGCTCAAAGGAGAAACTTAACGAAACAGAAAAGCATGCTTGTCCAATAGCTGAATACCTTTAGAAACTCTGACCACATTTTTCCAAGATAAGATTGGGGCAGGCGCTGTTTAACACCGTCACTGCTACTTTGAGCCTTGCGCTTCTTTCCAGCTTTCCTTCATTCACTAGACAATTTACATTTTAAAAAAACACTCCAGGTGCAACCTGAACATGTCAAAGAACCCATACTTGTGTCTTTTTTTGTGAAGACAGACAAATCAAAGCCTTTATTTAACATACAAACAATATCTCACCTCTCCACCTCTCTTTTGTACACCAGCCATCTTCTCGTTCAGCTTTGTCCGCAAAATCTTGTGGTTAAATTCAAACATGTTCTGTCTTATCCGCATTAAACAAGGTGGTGTATTGAAGTTATTCTTCATTCAAAACATATTTTTAATAGATTTTTAAACATGAAACCTCCTGACCAGGTGTTTTGACGAACAAAGTGGTTCATGTTAGGACAGCACAGGTTTCCCGTTGCACAGGGAACACATGGATAACATCTCTCCCACATTTGTTTATTGAACTGTCCTTCTGACTTGGAAACGGGAGGAGGGAGAAAAGGGAACACGAGAAAAAAAGTAAAGACATGAACAAGACAAGACATGAAGTAAACAGATATGTATTATATTATAAGGTGATTAAAGGTTTAGATTTTTATACAATGAATCTAAGCATATATATTGAAAAACCTTTATTTAACCAGTCTTGATACTCTAAGAAACTCTTTTGCAAGATAGGCACACTCTTCACTTCATTGTGATAATTACAGAGTTTTTCTATTTTCAGCAAGTAATTTTCCAAGAAGGATTTAACTGGGAAACAAATGGAAAACTCATTTCTTATTATATATGATGAATTAGATCCATTTCAATGATCTATGAGTCATTTGTTATTTTACACCTTTAATTTGGGTACAGGTTTTTGTGTAAATTTTTCGGGTAGGTTTGAAGTCCTCAGATATTTTCAGCTCTGAGGTATCCAAGGATTTCAGATTCTTATAGGTTAAATAACATGTTGTCAGCAGAGAAGTTATTGTTTCAGACAATTTGCTTGTCTTTAGACCCAGACTGCCTGTTTCTCAACACAGGAGGGTAGACAGTGAGGCGACACTGTCAGCAGAACCAAATAAGGCAGATACACTGTTTGGTAACACGATGAAGTAAAGTTTCATGCTCCCTTCGCTTGATGTAAAGTCGAGTTTAGTTCCAACTTCAAGATGAGTCATGATGGTTTTTTGTGGACTGGACATTTTCGCAAACACTGATTGTATTTTCTCCTTTGGCTGCAATCCTGTCACATTCATATCGGTACTGACGGTGTATAGTTACACTTTGCATTGAGTTGTTTTACAAGATTAGACCTTCAGATTTATATTATATCATCACACCAAGGCTGGTTGCGCTAAGATTAATCATTACCGTGGCTTAGATTCGAGGAGAAATTCTGCAGATTTTATGCATGATTACTTCAGTTGTCAGTGGCAGCACTGTGAGAACAGGTGTCTATGAGCCAGAGATTAGGAGAGAATGAGGTTAGACTTTATTAATATACATTTTAACAGAAAACCTGGTTTACAAATTGGAAAAAAAGAGGGGGGAAGAGAAAACAAGATATTTTGTATCTAAAAGTGTTACAGAGTTGCATAATGGAGATTATAGGATGTTGCAATTTTTGATCTTGAGCCATACTAAGGAATATATTCCTGCCTCAGCAGGAAAAGCAAGTGGGGAGGTGGGGTGAACTACATCTACAATTAGCTTTAATTATTTTTGTTGTTTTTTGTTTTGTATTTTAAAGCAGCAAAGTCATATTGCTATATTTGGGGAGAATATAATTGGTATGAATATATTTATCTTCTTCTTGTTTATCTGTTTAACTCAGTCTCACACTGAGACTGGATTTATTTGTTAGACCGCTAAGATACTGTACTTAAAGCTAGTTTCAGTTCCCGTGATTATATCACATTAGAACTACAGATTCAGCTTACTCTGGTTTATGAAGGCTGAGCTTTGTCCGCTCAATGAAATATAACCCTGCTGCCTCACTCAGGATAAATCATTTTTCTGTTTTTATTTTATCTAGGGGTTTATGATTTGTTCCTTAGATTTATTTATCTGTTTTTGTTGGAAGTTTACACAGTTATGACAGAAACCTGGAAAACATCAAGCCTGGACAAGTTTGAAGCTGCAAGCCAAGAGATGAATTATTAGTGCTTGGGGTTTATAATGACTGTGTTAGAAATACCAAATCATATTACCCAGCGGTAGCCTCCTCCATTTGTTATGACTGCATGTGAGTGAATGAGTGAATGAAAGTAGGTTTTCCCTAGTTAGAAATCTGACTTTACAGCTGATGGCTGTCAGGTATAGACATTGAACATGTACACAAACTCATTGACTTGAGTAGTGGCGTACAAATGTGATTTACTGAAACATGTGTTGGTCAAACAGGAAAAGGGGATTTTGCAACCAAAAATAAAGTATTGCTGAAGCCTAATTACTGGGTTTAAATTTGCTGTGGATCCCTCAAGCATGGACCCATGGAGACATAAACATCTTGAGCCAAGCATTTTGTTAAACTTGATCAAGTGGAGTTCCAGACTGAATCTATGAAGGCTGAGATCACAGGCTATAAAACTGGGTTATGATTGGTGTAAAATCTAACTTTGATCTGAAAGTCTAGATTTGATGTCACTTTGTTTTGTACTGGTTACGTAGAGATATTGCAATTCAGCATATAGGTTTTAATTTTTACTGGCTAGAGGAGAAATATCACATTGCAGTTTTCAAAATAGCTTCAAAATGTAATTGATTTTTGTTTGGGTTTTTTTTTTTTTTGGGGGGGGGGGTTACATTCCCGCAATTTTTAATTGCTCTGCTTTTGTATCTGTGTATCTATGTCAATGTACATTTTTAATAGAAAGGTTAGCTATGGCATTGGTCATTTTGCCCCTGACGCCAGAGACAGTTAAAGTCTTGCATGATGTTTTGGGCATGTCAGAATTGCTATCCAGACCCAGATAATCAGCCCTGGATGGATGGATGGCTGGATGGATTGCTTTTACATATCAGTTGTATTTTTGTTTTGTTTTTGTAAAAGTAATCAGTATAGTATTATATAATCAGTATATTATCAGTATAATTAGTACAATATAAAAAAAAATAAGGATGGACGTAGCTGTTAAATGTGAAGCCAACTTGCAAATATTTGCATTATTTTTAATGGCCACAAGGGGGTGATACCTGTGACATCTGGTTCCATAGAAGTCTATAGGAAAATGGCCTGCTGACTTGAACTCTGTAAGCACTTTACTATCAAGTTTATGGACTCTGTCACTAATTTGAATAAAAAAATAAATAATAATAAATAATCTTCATGCTCACCGGTCAACATAATATGACCAAGATTTATAAAATTAAATCTTGGTCATATTATGTTGACCGGTGAGCATGAAGATTCACAGTCAGATGCAAAATCAGTTTTAAAACAGAAAGATGGTGACAGCGAAAATGCCCATGTGGAGGCTTCAAAACAGGACTTCAGATACCAATGGTTAACACGGTAGCTACATCCATCTTTTATATTGCCCGTGATTTTTTTGGTTGCTATGGCAACATCTCTACTCTGAGGAGTGTCAAAAATATAGGTGGTGCAAGATGGAAAAAAAATCTGCTAACTAAAATGCATTAAATTCAATGTCATGTTTGTAAAAAGAAAAAAATGGGGGGGGGGGCAAAATATGTCCATATACATCCTTAAGACCGGGCAGAATATCAGGAAATGAAATGTCTGTGACCCATGTAAGTACAATTGATTGATTGATTGATTGATTGGTAATTTATTTCAACATGTGAACAATATACAAGTACATTTAGAAAAGAAAATAAGAGAGAAAAAAATACTATACAAATTACATACAAAAAAACATTCTGATTGATTTACATGTTGAAAGGGAGTTGGAAGAAGCACACACTTATTTAATCCCACCCCTTTGCCATAAATTATCAGTTAATATTTAGTCAGCTTCCTTACTGATATCATTTGTAATAAAAATAGTGAACAGATTTCTGATATACTATATACTATAATATCACAGCATGAGTTTTGTGTTTGTTTGTTTGTTTGTTTGTTTGTTTGTTTTTAAATAGAGACATTCACTTGTGAGTGATGTTTTAGAACTGACCTTGATATGATGTAACACCAACATAAGCCATGACCAGTGTCATTAAATACCTCATAATAGGACATGTCCTGGGAAAGAACATGTGATTTTTCCATGGTGAATTGAATACAAGTTCGAGCAAGTGCATGACAGTTTGGTTGAATTTTCCCACTCACCTACCATTCCTGTCACTGGGGACCTCAGTACATATTTAGCCTACACACCAAATTTGCATTATTACTGTCAGATAATTTTTTCATCCTTTCAAGTTCTATTTTTCTTTGTCTGTCTTTGTGATACAGAATTTCCACTAAAATACTTACTCCCACTGTGACCTCTCACGTACCCTCACCATTGTGGCTTCAGGCGAAAGATTTCGCTGCAGTACTCACATACTTCTCTGCAGAAATATGTCAAAACAGATGAGCAGTCTTTCTGTCTCTCTGCTATGCACTAATGGCCTAGTCTGTTTATGTGCCAAGTGACATTAATTTAAGCAATCCCAAATGCACTTTTATGGAAAGACAGTACACACCTGCTAGATGCTCTCCCAGCCCCTAAAAGAATTTACAGACTTTTATATTCGTGGAAGGCTTCTCTTGTAAAAGCCATGCAAATTCAAACAACCTGAAACAGATGGTGTGCTTGTCTTGCCTCTGTTCTTTTTCATGTCTCAGCAGGTCATTTTATGTCATTGAGGCATAAGCTATTCATAAAATTCACTTAAGCTTAGGACTGTATTAGGAAGGACAAACTCTACAAAAGCAATAATTCAGTTTGAGAATGTTTTGGAAATGTCTGCAGTGTTAGAGTTATTGAATAAGCTCGGGCTATTTTAGGTCAAGCCTCAAAGAGTGCAGATCGAGATTCACTTATGACTTCCACATTATATTAAGGGGACAGTCGGTGAATGGACTGCGCTTTACATTCATTTGTTTTGTTGCTGTGGTTGTTTTACTCCAAAGGATAATGTGAAATTTTTCATACACATTCACATGACTGGCTGCCATGTGGACACTGAGCAGCCAGTTGGATGCAACTTGATCCCTTCAGGTAAAGATTAGAAGATAATCCTTTATTTATCAAAGATCAGGGGAATTTTTTCACTTGGAACAGTATTTTCATTCAGTTACATTTTATTTATATAGCACCAAATCACAGTCTCCTCATGGTGCTTTGTATTGTAAGGTTAAGTCCCTATATTATAAACAATCATGGAACCCAGTTTGAGCAAACACTTGGCAACAATGGGAAGGAAAAACTCCCTTTTAAGACAGAGATTATTAATAACCAATAAAAGTACCACTTTTCACAGCTATGATGCATTTTTTTTGTTATGCAATTAAGGAGAAATCTACCAGATTGTTTTGTGCCTGAAACAGCAAGAATGTGCTTTTCATATAGTAGTAAAAGAGATGTATGTTTTCACATTTCTGTCAAAAACAGATACACGCTCTCATTTGTTCATTAACCAGCATGTTCATAAACCTAAGGGAGAGTCCAACCCTTCAGGCGAAGCTTGTATCAGTGATCTCATTCTTTCGGTCACTACCCACACCTCATGGCCATAGATGACCCAGAGGGGCCTTCCATCTTTTTCCAGCTGAGAAGCATGCCCTGAGACACGGACCTGACAGCTTTCATTCCTACTGCTTCTTGCTTGCCTGCAAACCACCCCACAGTGAGCTGGAGGACACCTGCTGATGAAGCCACAAGAACCACATCATCAAAAGCAGAGAGATGATCCTGAGGCCACAAGACCAGAAATCTTCAGCTGCTTGGCTGAGCCTAAAATCTCTGTGCATAAAAGTTATGTATCGAATCGGTGACAAAAAGCAGCCCTGGTGGAGCCCAGCTCTCATCAGGAACTGATCAGACTTATTGCAATATGAGTGAGTGAAACTCTCCCCACAGTTATACAGGTACATGTCCACCATTCTATAACAAGCACAACAGCTTATTACCTCATTTGTAGTGTGATAGGATGACAGCAAACAAAAAAAAAAACACCCTGTACAGTTTAAAACACATGTTCCCAAGTTTTTAAACAGCTGTAGAGCTTAACAGCTGATACACAGGCAGATGTGCTGAACCTGAAAAGTTTCTGTGCTTTTTGGTTACAGACAGAAGCCTGCATTTAACTGAGACACTCAGCTCCCAACAACATAAACATATTCTGTGTCTGTGTCTCTGTCTACCTCTTTCTCTCCTTCTCCCTCTTTAACTACATATCATTCCAATCTAAACAGCTTCTACACTATATCCACCTTCTGCTATGTTTAATCTTGGGGTAAAACTTTACAGTTTTCCTGCGGATTAGCTCTGCATTTACAGCGCTGCCAGGTTCATTAAACGCCAATGGACACAGTGCAACTTAGTATCACAGACAAATGTTTACAATCTAGCAAGCAGTACAGTTCTGTGTAAATACATGTGGTCCTTCAGTCCAGTCCAAAGAACTGAAGAGAGGGCCACAGCTGCAGGCAGGCAGTGAAGCTGGAGGATTTTGACAGCCACTTTCAGAAAACAGCTGTCTTACTTGATCAAGTGAAGAAAAGTTTTCTCTACTCTGAAAACAAATGTCAGAATATGAAGTGTTTACTTCTAAAATGACACATGATTTTTTTTGCTGTCTTAAAGAAAACAGTTGATGCGATCATGAGAAGAAATACAACATATAAATGTTGAATTATTATGGGGGTTTTTTTTCACAAATTTAGTCTTTTTTTAAAAAAAACTCATTTAACAGCAACGGTGTCCAGCTGGGGCTTTTCTGTTTAGAGTGTGAATTGCACTGATGTGGATGTGCTATGTAGCATTCTTCTGATATTGCTGTGGAGCTACACCAGACAGAAGAAAGGCTGGCAACAACTGCTTGAAGGCTTTCCATAGTTTATTACTGTTTTTGTTTTGTTTTTTTGAGCCAACTGCTATGTAGCATCTGTGGAAAATTTGGTCCGCTAATTACATTTTCTATTACCATGCTCTCTGCTTCACTGCCAATGCTGCCAGTGTTCATTTTATGTGAATACAAAGATCAAATGTTGATATATTGTCAGTGTTTTTAATTATGTTCTGGTTAGTAATCATTAGCTAAACTTCAAAAAATATTTCTCCAAAGCATCATCAACATCAGCTTATTAAGGCTGACAAATGATGTTATTTTCTTTTTAAGACAGATTCAGTTTGGCTAAAGTCCTCCTGTATTTTTAACTGCTGCCTTCACTTCCTTTCTTTCTTTCTTGTAGCTAAAATGATCTAATGGATGAAGACAACTCATGTCCAAGTTATTTTCAGTCATTACAGCTGAAGACTGAAACAGACAGCTGACCATTGTCTTTCATCCTGAGATCAAAAAACGGGATAGATTCACACAGCTGCAATGCCCTGTAGGGGTCACGTACATCCTAATCTGTCACAGTCCACTGAAAATGATAGCTGGCATCTTGTCCCGCTGCTGTTCGTGAAGGGAACAAAGAAGAAACTGTGGTAATATTAAGACAGGTTCACAGCTGATTTGCACACTGTTTTGGCGGTGCGCGCGTGTAATCCTGCAGCATGCGACAGATGTACATGCTGCGAGAACTCGTGTAGATACACACCCACAAATATGGTCATGCAGACATGAACAAATGCACGCACACAGGTACATCGTGCGGACAGACAGTTCATGGCTGCTGGTTTGAGTTATGACAGAATCTGATTGCATCAGTGCAAGGGGCAAAGAGGTGAGCACAAGTGGGAAGTGAGTATGGGAAACACGCACACACACACAAATCTTATTACGCTGGATGGTGATGAATGTGGTTTAATCCTGTGGTTAGAGTGTTCCAGGTGGGAGGGGTCAGACCTTCTTCTCAGGGCTATCTCTTACAGGCCAAAGGTTCAGCCTGATGGCATCCCCAGATACAATGAGTGCATTTATTCATATGCAGGGAACAGAATAAGCCCAAAAAGCATTCACAGAAACAATATCAGCTTTGAATTTCACTGAGTGACATCCAAAAAAACGCAAGAAGGACAGAAAATAATTTGACTTTTAGAAAGTGACAAATGTGATCAGACATGAGGTTGTAAGACTTTCATTACGTTTTCGTGACAATGGCTTTTGAAACGAATCAGTCCAGTTTTCTTTCTAGATGCTGACGTCAGGCGAGGGAAATCCAGCTTTTTTAATGTTTTCTCTAAACTGATCAATATTTATTATGTTATAGGTTATATCTGATTGAGGAAAAAATAATGAGAAAAATAATATACTCCACGATTTCAATGTGCGTGTATGCTTAAAAAAATTCACAGTCTTCTATCAGCAAATGAATTGAATCTCTTGAGCATATATATTCTTAAACATGTGATTTTTACCGGTCAGTTTTTAGCCAACAACACGGATTTTTTTTTTCTTCAATTTAAGTCTCTGATCCTTAAATGTTGCCTTCACTGACCCACAATGTGTGTTGGGTAACGTATTTTCGTACACGTCAGCCTTCAATTTCACTGTCCTGTCAGCGAGGAGGAACTTTTCCTTTGTCTTGGCTCTGTTGTTGCTGTCATTGTGGCGTTTTTCTTCATTCCACCAAGTTTTCTGTCTGTCAGCCTGAAATCAGGACAAGAGACGAACAGACCAGCAGACGTCATCCTTCCAGATTTTGGTGAACAATACGTGCACTTTTGTTTTTTTTTTCTGCCCTCCCTCCCTTTCCACGTTCTCCACTTCTCCCTCGCAGGACACAACAAGTGTTTGATTCGCTGTCTGGTCGTGCATATTAATGAGAATGGGATAGCGGGCAGCTTTTAAAAGAGCTGCTGCCTGCCTCTCCACAGCAAGCGACGGGGAGAGAGAGACCTAAACGAGTGATTGGAGATTCATCCAAGCGCTCGGGACGCACAGACGGAGTTGCACAATCAGTGCTCCAAAGGGACCCCAAAAAGCTGAAATCCCCATTGCTCTTCACGTCTGCCTCCCAGTAGTGGATGCTATCTACATATCGAAAGACTTTTTGTTGATATTTCAGTATTTACTGCTTTGCAAGGCTCGGGTTTTGAGGAACTTCTTTTTAAAAAAAAAATCTTTTTGGACTTGTGAAGACATGCGTGGGTGCACGACGGTGCTGCTTTTGTTAGTGGTGGCCTTATGCTGCCTGAGCGCAGAAGGTAAACACTTTTTTCCTGTTTATCTTAGTTAAAGTTTGGACTTTTTTCAAAATGGGCTGTGCGGCGCTTAAGCTGTGATAACTGAACAATTATCGGTAGGTGGAAAATAGGTGGGAGGTGAAAGCAAACGCCTGGTGTGTTGTGTTGTGTTCGTGAAAGGAAAGATTGAGGAATCAACTCATGCTGTGCAGAGTTTGTTTGAAACCAGAGTCAACAGCTGAAGTCAACTTTGCTGAAGGGACTCAGTGGTGCGTTTGCTTGCATGCCTGTGCTCCAAAAATGAATTTAGGTCGGCATAAACAGTGTGTTAGCAGTAGTGTGCACTCAATTAGGCACTTTGTTTGTTTCCTAGTATCCATAAACACTGAGATCTTGGAGCTGAACTGTAATAATGAATACCACTCTGGTGTAAGAAATCTGCTGTTATGATGAGCCTTATGTTGGCAAGCGTCCTTGCACCCTGAACAGCCCTCTGGGACATACAGCGTCTGGCAAGACAAGCGAAGCCACCCTTATGTAACTAAATTAACAGTAAAATATTCCAATTTTAGTTTTTACATAATTATTTAAAATGCATTTTTCTTTCTGTATCATAGTTTCATTCTCCTTTCGTGTCTGCAGCTGTCAAACTTTATGGGAAAACTTTGTCTGACTTTTTGTATAACGTCTTTCCCACCATATATATATGAAAGTAAACATATACATCATTTGAGAACAGGTTTAACGGGCATCTCTTTCAGTTCAGTGTGTAAAGTGGTGAAGCTGTTTGCCTTTGACAATATAGTAACACCAGTGTTTGCCCATTTTTATTGGCCTTTGTTGTCTGATATGTTGGTGCTCAGTCGCGCTCCACTGTGGGGGCTTGTGACAGATTTAGTGCCTGGCGGTCTGGACAGATAGCAGATGATGGATGAGGGAAACCTTGGACTATCCAGGTCATCACCTCCCATCACAAATATACAGCCCAGCAAAACTAATTTCCTCTGTGTAATATATTCACTACTACAGCTAGAAAACTTGCCCTGAACAGGCATCATTTTAAGTTGATCAGAAGATGATGGACAGACATTATTAAATATATATGTATGCTTCAGAAGTAAGATGACATGTAGCTTTAATTAAAGAGGTGCATAGACTCTCCCTTAGTGCTTGTAGTGCAGGAATTTTATAAAATTAGTGTCTGATAGAGAAGCAACATGATAGTGAGATAAATACAGGATAGCTGAAGTCTCAAGTTCTTCGTGCAAGGCAGTAAGACCTTTAGGAACCCATGCATCGTCTGAGCTTAACGGGATAAATGCAGCATGTTTAATTTTGCTGATGTGCAGTGAACAATCAGCAATAGCATAAAACTCGTACAGTGTGGAATTCAAGCCAATTTCCTCTCTACACAGATGTTTCCATTTTAGTCATGCTTAATATAAAAAGGGGTCTAACTGCATGCCAAATTATATTTCTATTTTAATGTGCCTTTGACTGTGACTTAAGTAAAAGCATGGAATTTCAGCTGTGTGTTGCCAGATATAAATATAGAAACAGATAACACCCACTTGTCCTTTGAATTATAATTCAAAGATAAAGCGGGAATACTTCGTTGTGATTCCACGCCAGTTTGCCGTCAGATCGCAAAGAATTAACTTCCCTGTCAGTTAAATACCTGTCAGTCTGACTGGAAGTAATTGAGCTTGCATGACAAGTTTATTAGATTTGTGTCTTAGCAGTGTAATGTGTGCATTATATTTCTCAACAGCTTACAAGTGCAGGTGCACCAGAAAAGGGCCCAAGATCCGATACAAGGATGTACAGAAGCTGGAGATCAAACCCAAACACCCGTTCTGCCAGGAGAAGATGATATTGTGAGTCAGACTCTGATTCTCTTTCAGTGTGTCACTCTCCATATGTCATTTCTGCATTTTCTCGTTTCTCTCTCTGCTTTTTTCCTCAGTTCTTATTCCTACTTTACATTCTTCTTTTTGCTTAATCCCTTGACATTTTCCTACCTGCTTACCTGTGTTCCCTGTTTTTCCCCCTTTCCTCTGGTTATTCATCCCCTTTTTCTTCCAGCGTGTACTCTGCACATGCTTTGAATACAAATCATACAATTAGCAGATTACCAGCATATTTAAAGCCGTTCCTGAAGCATAATGATACTCCAACATACTGTAAACATATTCAGCTGCCGCGCTCACATTTTGAGAACACCCTTTCGTTGGTGCCTAAAACACTCTGAAAGATTTGCAGCGCGATAAACTGATAATTTAATTACTCCCTGTAGACAGGAGGTGGGGATGATTTATTACCTGAAAAGGAGGGGATGAAGAAAGCAGCGATTTCCAGAACATTCCACAATGTTCAATTACTCAAGCATGAACATTTCCAGACTTTTATTTGTAAATTCAGACATCATGGGCAGTGTGAGATGTAAGCATCACATAATGATGCAGTCCATTAATCTATCTATTAATCTATTAAAGTCTAGTTAATGTAAGAATAATGTAATGCTTCTGTGTTCAAAAGACTATTTGTACTTAAACAATAAAAAATGGGCTAAATCACAGATCAGTGCTTGATCTTTCTGCCTCTCTCTGCCATCAGACATTTAACCTTTCAGGTCAAAGTTCAAGCACACATACAGCTAATATGCTCATTTTGAGCTACTGAGGAATGCACCATGAACTGATTCTTCTCCTATGAATTATATTTCAAAAGAAGTAACCTGTAGCGCTTTAAGACAGACACTCTCACCTGAAATTTATAAATACATTCATATTATGCGTACAGTCTGTACTACATGATTTCAGTTGATGTGAATGAAGCCCCACACAAGCCAATAAAAAACTATAAAACGCTGTGTGCGTTTCATTTTTTTTAAGTTTTTGCTTCAAAGCTAAATGAAGGCACAGCAGATGGGGATGTTATGTCAGCCTCCTGGGACTCTGCTTGGTGTTCAATGCACAATCTCTGCTGCCACCTGCTGCCACATTACAATATAACACAGAGGACACAGGCTGTGTGATGTGTGGACAGATTTTTATGCTCAAAGTGTATTCTACTTTTTACAAAAGGTTTGAGATAATATCCAACCATTTAAGTCAGTTTATCATATCAATTGATTTTAAACAGAAAACTAGGTCCTCTTATCTCACAATTTGCTGCTTTTATAGCAATTTTAATTAAGTAAAATTGATTATTAAGTTTTAAGTTTGCTGTTGTTCTGTTTTTGTTTTATCATTAATAATTTATTTAAGCTCCAAGTACATTTATACTATTAAAATCATTCATCTTATTACAGATGCCCTTCCGAAATGAGTACTTTATGGTAATCGGTTGTTGTTGAGTACAGCAAAGAAATTATAATATTTGAAAATTTTAGTGTGTTAATCAGTGTTTCAAATTTCATTTGAAAATTTCACCTTTCAAGTGCTGAATAGTTACAAAATAGCTGTTAGATGTTGTCTCCATCTATCCGAACGTTATATTTTTATGAATGTGATGTGCTCTTGAACGCCTTAAGGGAATTTCTTAAAAATTGAGCCAAATGTTAGCTTAGCTGATTACATTTTGAGGGTCAGAGGTTATGGTCACTCTAACCTCACAAAAAACATTTTGGGGCTTAACTCAAGAATTTACACTGTAAATACTAATAAATTTAACACTCTGTAAAAGTCATCACTCATGATAAAGGCTGAAAAGGGCTATTTGAATTCATGACTCCTACCTTACATATTTTATACATGAACTGCAACGTAACTGGCTGGCGGAGGAATACAGCTGCAAAGCGGAGGGATGATGTATAGTCACACATCAAGTCAGTCAAGAAATAAATTGTGTGTGCATTCCAAAAGAGCAAACCTGTCAGAAGCATTATATTGTATTTGGTCTGCATCACCTCACAGGTCTGTTTTTCTGTGAGGGTGTTACGCGCCACACAGTCATCATTCAAGGTTGCTCTATTAGCATGAGATGGGGCCCACCAGCCGTTAGTGCCTGGTGAAAAATGAGTCTCAGCAGGCTCCGGAAAGCAACAGAAAGAAAGAGAGTGGGAGAGAAATGAGCAAGAGAGTCCCCACTTTGGTCGTTTGGCTTACAGCGCTTAGTTTGGCATTCTCAGCAGCCACTCCTAACCACAAACATGCACAACCTAGGAGCCCCATATACCATCTCCCTATTCCTACCTGTCCTCTCAATTTTCTGTCTTTTCCCTGGACTTCATTCATCTTCACCTTCCTTTTTCTAATGTCCTTATAACTCACGGAAGTTTTCAGTCAGTGGCTGTGCTTCAGCTACCTAGGTGAATGATAATGAGTCGGAACCAAAGCTCAAACGATCACGGTAATTAGGTTAAATGCAATATACACAGGAAGTTTCATGTTCTATCCATCAAACACACTCAGAACTCAGTTCTTCCAAAAGAAAGAACACAGAGCCATCTAACTAAGGCATCAATTGTGAAACAAAGGGACAACCAAATGGGCAGGAAAATAGAGGCAAAACTCTTTAATCTTTATAACCACTGAATACAGCCTTCGAATCAAAAGTCAAGTTCCTTTGCAGTCAAGTCATTTAGCATTCATGGTTTGCTGAGCCTTTGAGTGTGTCACTGGATAGTGAGGCCCCCTAGCATGGTGGGTCTTTTGTTTTTTTATATTTACCACGCTCGCTTCTTTCATCTGAATACGCCACATACAGGCAGTCTGTCTCTGTCGTTGCCAAAAGCAGAGCATAACAGACAGATGAACTGATTCAATGAGCTTAGATGTCACATTTTTAAGTGGCAGCTCCATAATATTGCTTCATTGCCAAAAAAGCTGGCAAAGCTGTGCAAGCGGATCTTTTGAATTCGGAGGGCATTCAGCTGTGGAAATGTTATTGGAGGCAGCTTAGAATAGCCACTAAAATTTGGGGCAAAAACATGTCAGATGTCTTACTCCTTAACCAGTCTCTATTCAGCAGACTCAGACTGGCTTTCAGATGGTTTGACTTGCTCACAACAGTGTTTTTACTCCAATGAAGTTGTGCCTTGAGTTCTTAAGCTGAACTTAACCCTCCAAGTCAAACTGAAAACTTTCATTGTGAAATGTTCTTATTTTACTCACTAGCCATTTTTGTTGTCATGATATGATAGCAGTCAGATTCCGGTAAGTGCTTGGCCTTTAGGGCCACTATATTATTTTTTTCATAAGTGATGTAGTCATTGAAATGTTAAAAGCGATCTTACTGAATAGCTGGCAGCCACATGTGCAAAAATAACTTTTTGCACATTTTAAAAATCTTTTTTAATTTTTATAGGAATAAATAAGAGTGTTCAAGAGTACATGTGTACTTGATACAGACTGGAAAACCTACATGTCATGTTTTGTGTTTTTTAAAATCAGTATTTAACCTTTGCTTCTTCTCGGCTCCTGTTCTCAGTGTGACAATGGAGAATGTGTCTCGGTTCAAGGGGCAGGAGTACTGTCTTCATCCCAAACTTCAGAGCACTAAGAACCTGGTCAAATGGTTCCGCATCTGGAAGGACAAGCACAGGTAATAGCCTAACACCAAAATAAATAAATAAATAAAAATCAGGTGATGTTAGTTAAAAGTACAGTCAGTCGTGTTGTTAGGTTATTTAATGTGTAATTATATATTTCAGCAAATTGATTTTCACAAACCGAAACATCTAAACATTTTACAAACTTAGAATCAATTAATTCATAGTACACAGAACAAACACGTGGCCTAGATAAATAAATAAATAAGACTAGATAAAATGTCATCCTCTTCCTGTATCTGAACGAAACCGTGCATGAACACATTTATTTATTCCAAATACTGTCACATTTACTTATGGTAGCAGAGTAGACACGTGACCTTCCCATCCCTGGACAGATGATAACAACCTGAATAAAAAAAACAACAGCAGCTGGGTATAAGCTAACATTATGCCAGCTAATGTTAGGCTCGAGTGCCCTGAAAATCACATTTCCTTCTGTTTATCAGAGACAAAGTGTCGCTAAGAGTCCCAGTCCAAAAATGTTAGATCCATGTTGTCAGCTGAGGTGAAAGCAGAATGACAGCCTACACTCACTACAGATAAACAGCAGCTAGAATTGTTTGTCCTATGGAGGCCACCATAGCAAGGATTTTACTCTTGCATTGGTAGGCGTAACAAAACAGAATTAAGTTGAGCGTGATCTGCATTCTACTGACATCTAGTGGTCATCTATCAGGTTCACATGAGAAAAAATTATATAAATACGTAAGTCAGACAGAGTTAGCTTAGTCAAACCCATAAACTATCGGTGTTACAGTTAAGGTCCACAAGTGTACTTTTTTTAGCTTCTATGTCCAATTTGCTGCCTTTCATGGGAGATAGAGTTTGTGCAGTTACATAAATGTACCAGTTTATATACCTAAACATAAAACACTGACGTAACAGAGATAACATATGCTGTTATGGAAACTTAACCCCTTTTAGAGATTTGTTAAAGTAAATAAAAGTAAGAATCTGAAGAACATTTCATGTATTTACAATATCGCACAGCTCCATAACTTATATATATTGTCAAATGTTTACAAAACTTCACAAACAACATTTGATGTAACTAATGGTTATTTGACTTACTTCTGCATTGCTATCATCTAAAAGCAGTCAGGCTATTCTTTTCTGACAAGCCAGTATTTCCTAGAGAACTGTTACTGAATGTTTCCCTTTGGATTAGCCTCTACAGACCCTGAGATGGTTTTGTGGGAAAATCCCAGTAGATCAGCAGTTTCTGAGCTAGTTAAACCAGCCCGCACCAGCACTAACAATCATCTTCCCCATTTTAATGCTCAGTTTGAGCATTATAAGGTTATTTTGGACATGTCTACATGCCTAAATTCAGTGAATTGCTGCCATGTGATTGGCTGATTAGATATTATTAGATATGCATTAACAATCACCTAAACAGGCGTACCTAATAAAGCATTATCACCATTATTATTACCATGTTATATCTTCTTTGTCATTTCATTAAGAAGCAATGCATAAACCACTCATAAACATATGCACATAAAGTTTTTCAAGTTTTATCCCTGACTCCGGGCTGAAACCATATCCAGTGGCTATCAATAAAGATGTGATGCTTTATTGATTTGTTTTGTTAAAACTAGTCTTTTTAACTTCAGAGGTCAGAGTCAGGTCTTAGACAAAAGTCCTCTGGACGTATTTTTTCAAAAACAGCATTTCTAAGGGACACTGTTGGTTACAGAAGCATTAAAGTCATGTTCGTACTACATGTAAACATTTGATCGCTACTCAAACAGAGACACCTTTTTTAGGAGGCTGAAAAAAAACCTACATTGTTTGCAACCAAAGGAGCAAATCTCGTAAGAGATATATGTTTGTTTTCCACAGGGTGTATGAAGCATAACACCGTCGCTCTCAACACAAGGATCGTGTGAGACAAACAAAGGACACCAACTCCACCAGGACTACATTTGTGAAGTACAAGATGTAATCTGCATTGAAGCTGTACTTCTACTTCTTCTGCCTGAGATCTGTCAAGCGCATCAAGAGATATCTACAATTTGTACATAGGCTGGTGGGCTCGCTTTAGTTGGCCATCAGTGTAGTTACAGTCACTCACCACTCCAGTCTTTGCCACTGTAGTTATATTTGTCAAATTGTGGACAACGCCATCTGTGTTCAAACAGTTGTATGGTTGTTATTCAAAGGGGCTTCTGTTTTGTTTTGGCTTTGGTGAAAAATGTGCAAGAAAAAGAAATTCTGAGGAAAGGCAAATATTTCTCTTAAAAATACAGTGTATTGGTGTTTAATCATTGCAGTTTCCACTTTTCCGTATCCTATTCAGTATGACAGGTATATTTATATAATCAGCGTATAAGGTTTGGCTACAAGGGTGCAGTTGAAATAATGGGATAAAGGTTCTCCATAAATTAGATTCTCTGTATCTGTAGAGGAGAGTCAGTCAGTGTGTGATTATATTTTATACAGAAGTTGTTTTTATTCAGACAGATTATGGAGGTCCGACAGTCAGTGTGTGTGTGTGTGTGTGTGTGTGTGTGTGTGTGTGTGTGTACGCATCTGTGAGTGTTTTAACTGTTTCCATCTTAATAAAAATTCATCTTCAGAGGGACAACTGAATCGATTTTTTTTGCAAACTGTTCTCATACTTAACCTGCAGAGTGCACATTCAATAAATATAAAAAAATCAAACAGGTCATCTGTGCCATCACTGCTACAGTCTGTTTATTGGAAATTGTCCAAATAGGTCATTAGTAAGTACACTAAGAATATAAGAATCCTAGCTGTTTATGACGAATGACTATATGTTTCCATATTTTCACACTGGTTGAAATATTTTTTTAACTGACCTACATATCGTGGCATCCTTAAAAAGATGAGGCAGGCCTGCGATAGCACCAGTAGACAGCATCTTGATTTTAAAACCTATTTAAACTCTTTAACGCCTGCTGAAAATATAAAATAATAATAATTAGAATAATTTTAGGAAATATTTGTCAGACAGAAGTAAAATGTGCTCTGGGCTTTACTGCACCTACAACAGTAAAGCAAAAGGAAATTACAGTGACATTATCAATAGTTTCAAACTCTGCCCAGTGAAATAGTCTGGCTTACTGGTGTGTTTTTTATTAGTTTATGGACAATAAGGAAGCTCAGTGGCACAAAAGAATGATCTATAGCAAGATTTGGTTACATAGAAAAAAGTTTCTTTTGTATGTCTTCTTTTTGTTGTATGAGATATATATATATATATATATATATATATATATATATATATATATATATATATATATATATATATATATATATATATATTGATGGAGGAAATGTTGGCTGTTATCAGAATTGTCATTTATGATGGAGTTTGTGTTATTTTGATGTTAGAAAGGCATTGGAAAAGTAATGCTTTGCTAGGGACGATTTGGCTGAATCTTCCAAGAGTCTGAATTACAATTACTGCCCACACAGAAGACAACACTCACAACAATTTAAGCTGTATGGCCATTATGGGTTTTTTTTCATTGGTTTTCTTTTTCCTATAGTCCTATATGGATGACTTCAGTATCTCCTAACCAATTCTTTCATTCTTCCTTTTGAATATTATTATTCCTATTATTATTCCTTTTGCACATTATATATATATATATATATATATACACATACACACACACGCACACACACACACATACATTCGTAAAGAAGCATTTTGGAAGTGGAAACATATAGCCTATACGTTACTGAGAATAAAGAATAAATTCATCTTAAGACTTTATAGCATCATGTATGTTGTATTACTGCATTTTAGCTGTTTTTTGCTATTTAAATCTTGTTTTGGTAACAGATTCTTGGAGGGTGTGTGTTTGAAGCCCGCCAAGCTCACTGTTAGACCTTCCTTAGATTGTTAAACAATAAACACAGCAATAAAGTGTCTATAGAGTGTCTATAGAGCTTGTGTCAGCTTGTGTTTGTATTTAATTCATTTAATTGAATTATTGAATCGTAGTTCAACTGAAACAGCAAAGAAACCTTTTTTCTTACAACTTATTCCACCAGGTGGCGGTAAATACCCATTCAGTCACATTTAATATCCTGAAAGTGACTTTGCTCCACTGTATTTATACATAAAATACATTTATGTTAAGTAATATAATGCATAACTAATATAGTACATTTATTTATCATGTCACTATGTGCAGTATAGGCAGGCTGGATATCAAAGACGTGTAATGCTCTTTTATTCACTTTAACAAATCTCTAAAAGTGGTTACGTTTTCATAACAGCATATGTTATCTCTATTACTTCAGTGTTTTATTTTTAGGCACATAAACTATTCATTTAATGATTAATTAACTTGCAACTATCTTTATGTAACTGCACAAACTCTATCTGCCATGAAAGGCAGCAAATTGAAGATAAAAGCTCGAGAAAAAAAAGCACACTTGTGGACCTTAAGGTTACAATTGTTACACATATAGTTTATGGGGTGGACTTTGTTGTAAAGGCTCAGGTTTATTATGCTGCCAGCATATGAAAAAAGGGGTGCTTATTAAAGTATATGTAGTTAAAGGTTTTAGTTTATACATTTATTCATTAGTTTTATTTGTAAGAAGCAATGTACAAAAACACTGGAAGAGAAAAAACAAACAAAACAAACACATATCTAACATGCAAGTAATAATAAAAGAATCTTTGCATTATTAAGCATACAATAGCAATAGTACTTTATTATTTCTAAAATATAAAAAAGAGATTATTAGACTGAACTTACAGCACTGTGCAAAAGTCTCTTGCCACTCCTTTCTTTTGCTTCCAAGGAGCCAGACTTCCATGTAATATTTTAAAGTGAGCAGCAGTTCTCCAGGCTTTCTGAAATTATTTCACAATCTTTCTTTAGACATTGGCTGCTTTTTCTTTAATTTTCAGTCCATTCCTTGTACCAGAGCATTTTTTACATTTTCTACTGTTTGTGAAGCCATTCAAGTATAAAAAAGCCACACAACTCAGGGGAAAAACCAGTCTTGCACAATAGTGTAATATAGCCAAAACCAAATTTGAAATCTATTTTTAGTCACTTTGTTACTAGCAGAATGTTGTAAAAACACATTTGGTTATACAAAAAAAGTGAAACACAACATAGTTTGCCACAAATAAAATGTTTTTGCGCTAGCAAGGTGCCTCCTAAAGAGAAATAAGCCCAAGTGTGTTTTTGCCTTACATACTGTACTTACTTTTACTGTACTGTACTGTACTGTACTTACTTTTACGTTTACACATTCACATTTGTGCGTAAATCGCTGCACCTATTTCCTATCGTCATATATATATATATACACACATATATATATAACACATACTTGACACTGGATTATTACTGTTATAAGTAGATAAAGAAATCAGCCACAGATGCGTTTTAAGATGTCTCTGCTAGTCTACAGCTGTCTGCAAGGCGGAGTCAGTATTTGGCAGCTGTCTCCTGCTGCGCTCACAGTAAAGGAGGCGGGGCCAGTATTTGGCAGGTTCGTCCCTGGAGGGTGTGTGTGTGTGTATGTGTGCGAGTCTCTCCAAGCAACGACCTGCGAACGGGCATCCGAGCCAGTCTGAGCAAAAAAACAGGAACCACATTAATTTCGAGTGTCTTTGCAATGTTCCCGACGATATTTCTACATTATTTGCTTTGATCTCGTCAAAGTTACCGTCTCACCAGAAGTCGGCTTCAGAAACGAAACAAGAAATTAATGCATCTCGCTCCGCTTTCCTGTTTGTTTTGACCTGGTAAGGTACCCCGGAGCGTCTGATTAGCTTTCCTTGCTAACAGCTCTTCTTCTGGTTCTCTCAGCATCTTAAACGCTAACTAATGCTAGCCTGCTAAGCTAACTCTGTCTGACCATTTCTATTATGTGTTTATATCATTTTTTTCTCATGTATACCTGATATGATATATCTGCTCTATATGTGTCTTTACGTAGAGGCTAATATTAAAGCGCACAGCGGGGCTTAAACCCGTTTGCGACTACATTTGTGGTCACTGTGAGCTAGTGGCTAACGGATAGCACCGAATAGCAGTTCCATCACATCTGTGGCTCCTCCGCAGGCACGGCAAGCTAATTCGGAGACAGAAAAAGAAACTCCTAAATAATTGAGTGTTTGTTGGCTTTTATCAGTACCGCAAGATAAAAAAAAAAACACTCAATGGATTTAAAAAAAAAAAAAAGTTTTGTGTACATTTGATAATATATATAAATTATGGAGTTGTGTGATATTGCTTGTGCATCAAGAATATGAGACGCAGTAGGTAGGATAGTTTAAAATCATCCGGTTATGACGGGTTTTTTTATACAGGATTATACGGAAACCGTTTTGAAATCTGTGTTCCTGGAATTCGTGTTCTCCCGAGTTGTAGATGGTTTCGTTTTCTGTTCTGTTTATTTCTGGAAAGCTTCATCACTGACACAGATGCTTCCTGCTCGGATTCATTTAACTGTGTGTGCTGGAATGTTCGCCAATGCTTAGGTTCACATGATTTGATACGAAGCTGTGCTGATCCAGATGAGGATATGTATATGTGCAATAATTGCGTCAGCAATGGCGTTACATTGAAATGAGAGGCTGACGTTTATTTCTGAGCTTTTTGAAGTCTTGGTGATTGCATAATGGCATCCGGCAACATGTCAAGAAGCATGACGGGTTGGTCTTCATACGCTGTATAGTGTGCATAAGTAAAAGAACTTCCATGTGTATGAAAACTAGACTGTAATTCACAATTATTCATAAATATTTGGCCAATTTAGGTCATAAATAAGGCATTAGTTAAGAGGAATTTACCAGTATATCCAGGTATGTTGTTAGTAATATTATTTCTGTGCCTACCATATAGGTTCAAATAATAAATATAAAATAACAAATAATTTTTTCACTTCATGACTTGTAGGAGTTAATTCTATAAAACCCTTTTAGTTTGAATACATTTCAAACTACAGCGCACCTAAATAATACACATTCACAATTATTAGTTATACCTCTTAAAGTGCTCATTAACACAAATACCTAATTAGGAAGTCACATGGCAGCAACTCAATGGATTCAGGCATGCAGACTTTGTCAAGTCAACCCGCTGAAGTTTAAACTTAGCATCAGAATGAGGAAGAAAAGTGGTTTCAATAACTTTGAACTTGGTTTGACTGTTGGTGCCAGATGGGCTAGTCTGAGTATTTTCCTACACACCTCTCTGTACTGTGCACAAGTAAAACAAGTGCTCTCACAATCTAGTTTGAAGTTCAGTCTGGTCTGGAAAAGGGAAAATATCAAGTGAGCAAAAGCTCTTTGGATAAAAAGCCTTGTTTGTGCCAGAGGTCAGAGAAGAAAGCTGCTTTGAGTTGATAGGCAATCAACAGGGGCTTGAATATCAGCAGTTGGGCTCAACTGTCTTAAAACTGTGTTTAAATGGTACATAATAAATTCAAAATAAAATGTTTGCTGCAATGCTACCTTTGCCCCTGTTTTTAAATAAAGTCAATATATAGCAAGTCTTTGTTGTAAAGCTTTGATACAAACTCCATTTGGACTTGTCACGATAAACAGTGTTTTAGCCTTGAGGAATTACCCAGTATGCTGTTAGGCGGCATAATTGTGTAAATATGAAGTTATTAATTAAATAGTTTGTTTGACAACTTGTGTCCTAGGATTGTTCCCAGTTGAAGAGATTTGCAGATTTGTAATGGCTGTCCTTATAATGTGTATGATTCATAGGACAGGAACTATGAGTGAGAAGACTGTACAGTCATAAAAGCCCCCTTCTCATGCACTTCAGCAGTATCCATGGCAGTAATAAGATAAATAATAATATAAGCTATTTGAAAGGACACGGTGGGCGTTGTATCTTTTAACTGGTACAGCATTTATGAAAGACTGGTACACTGCTCAGCACTGCGTAATTTGCAGTCATAAATACCATTTATGACTTCGAGATTTTTAATTGCAATAAAAAGCTTTGTTTTATTTTGGTAGTAAATGATACATTTCTGTTGTTTGTCAGACAAAACAAGTTAACTAGATTTCAAATTATGCTATGAAAAGCTTTTTATGAAATTTACATTAGAAAATATATGTGATTAAGTTGATTGGGAATTAAAATGAGTTGTTCTGTGACATCATCAGCTAACCAAATGATGGGGATGGCATTTTGATAACTAGAGATATACTAATATATCAACAGAACATTTGCATTGGTCTTGATCAGTTGCAGAAGTCAATGTTATAAATTTTATAATGGGTAAATATATATCAGGATTGTTACAAAGGGCTGAAAGACTTCTAACAGTTATGTTACAAGCTGTCCAGACGATATCTTTGTTTTTGATACTAGTTTATTAAAAAACTAAAAGCTTGAAAAAATTAGATTATATGTTATTTATGTCACAAAACTGTCCTGGCAGTAATTTAATACAGAAGCAACCTCTGATTTGTTTCCAATCTGTTCTGATTGGATAATCTTTATTGTGTTGAGCTCTTCAGATATAAAATAAGAATTATTTTTATCTGCTTTAGTCTTAGGCCTTCTCAGTACAGTATAACCTGTTACCAAAACACTAGTGTCTAAGAAACAACAGGTGGATCTATACAGGTCAGTGGAAAAAATAAAAGTAGTTGTAAAGTTAGCTGCTGTAAAAACACCTTGGATTTAATCTGACAGTACTTTACAAGTGGTCTTATACAACAGTCCTCCAATACAGTCTACCTTAATAAAGGTTATAATTGTCCATGTTTGATGAAACTGTTTAAGCAAAGTGTTGATTCAGCTTTATGGTCATTCTAGAGTTGAGTTCTGGAGTTGTTGGTGTAAATGAGCTAGATAATGGGAGCGCAAACATCTCTCTAATAAAAACTGATCAGTATGATTTTATTGTGATTGATTTGAAATGGGCTGCATTAACTTTAACTTAATGTGGAACTGCAGTTAAAATCTATTTTAAATTTTTATTACTCCTCCAGTGATTTTATCAATTTTATCAATTTTAATAACCGGTTTCCTCTCACAGTGCATATACATGCATGTTAGGTTAACTGGTGATTCTAAATTGGCTATAAGTGTGTATGTGAGTATGAAGGGATGACTTTCCATTTATGCTAGACCTGCAAAAGACAGGCCGCCTGCCTAGGGAGTACTTTACCTCTCACTACATGAAAACTGTTCCAGCCCTAAGTTGGGTAAGATGGATGGATGAAACTGTACATTTTCCAAAAATGGTGACAATGGCTCTTACTCTTAGAGGCTCTTAGAGTGGAGTGTAACATATTAAGCCCTAAATACAGGAGAAAAAGCAGTAATTTGTCATATTGTGACAGGAATCGGTATGAATTTCAAATATTCAAGTTGTCATCCACTAATAAGAATGAGTAGTGACTGGGTGGTGGCGTAGCTCACTGGGTTGAGTAGAGGATCCATATGCCACATTCAAGAATAATTGGATAAGTTAGTATTTTTTTTTCATGAGATGCCTAGATGTTAACAGCTGGAAATTTAATAATTACAGTAATTATTTTACCTCTAGTCACCTACTATACCTACTTATAACTAACTATTAATACTGAAATCAAATAAAAATTAAATTCTCATTAAGTGTACTTAAACTGAACCTGCAGCCCTTTATGTGGAGTCTCTCACGTATGCACATACCAACAAAGTCAGAAATCTCCAGCCTCCTACAGTGTCAGATAAGACATACATGTAAGACGACCCATAGTTTTTATATGGAAGGAAAAACACACGCACACACAGCAGTGTCAAAATCACACAGCTGCCTGGAGTGTGAAACTATTGTTGCCTAGTCATTGAATGTTTTTTTTTTTTAAATGCTGTGTATAGGGCCCCAAGCCAAACTAAATATGCCCCAAAGTTTGCTAAAGCTGGAGCAATACCAGAAAGCTACAAAATTAAATCTCATTTGGTTTATGTTAGCACGTATATAGCAAATATGCTTTGTAACTTATAACTAGTAGAATTGGTGAAAACACCATTTGTATGTTTGTATGTCATGTGTAAGCACAAGGCTAAGTACTCAGTGATGGACAACAACAAACTCCCATGAAAAGGAGTAGCAATATCAAAGTATGTAGCTACAAGCTGAGGAAATCCAAAGCACTGCCCTCTGTTGTAAATTAAACCAAAACTGCCCGAAGGCAGTGTCATGCTGTGTGTCACTGACCTGGCTCAAAGACTGTGTAAATGGAGATGGTTCACTGGGTGGCTATAGAAACGAAAGCTTCTACATGAGGGGAAAAAAACCCTCATAGAAGCTTTTTTCCTCATATTTTGTCATTTACCTTGAATAACAAAGAATATCAGAACTTTAACTGTACATAGAGAATAGATGGAAATGATGAAAATCACCCTTTGGTTTGATAAATACCATGTGTACATGCTTTAGGACTTCCATCAACAGGTATGACTAGTATGATCCTTTTGGCATGTATGTATTTAATTGCTAAGTGCTCTCAAACATGGAGCTATCGCTGTTTCCTCAATGACAGTAAACAGCTCAGTAAAAATCGCTGTGTCAGGCAATTATGAAATCAGGAAGTCATGTGAAAGTACAGTTTGTCACTACTTCTAAAAAACTGACACAAAATGCATTAAGTTATCAAGCTCCTTGTGGTATGAAATAACACTTTGCAGAAGTGGTCAGCAAGGAGAGTGGTGAGGGGGATAGATGGCACTTGGGTCTGGTATAAACTAAATGTCCCACGTATAAACTGATCTCTGGAGAATGCTAGAGAATCAGTCTTGTGTAAAGATCTGACTGATCATCTTTAAAAGATCAGTGATGAGTGCCATGAAGGGAAAAACTATGAAAAAGAGAGATGGAGTTGGGGGGGGAAGTAAAACAAGGTCCTCATTGCACTTTGAAGGACTTGACTGATCTTTTTGCTCATGTCTGAGTGCGAAATACCTTAAAAGGCCTTGCAGCCTCCAGGCTTTGTGGGTCAGAACTGTTTGGGCAGCAACAATGAGCCAATAGAGAGTGGTTACAATCTTTTGACAATTTGTATTTACGTTTGAAAATTCCAAATCAGAAATTGATAATTACATTTATAAGTTTAAAACAATTCACTTTGTTTAGTCTGTTAGTAGATAAACAGTATACTTCTCACGGGTTTTGATCTCGTTTCTATTTGCTGTAGTTATTTGATGAAAGCAGTTCTTAATTTTAGTTTGGAGTTCATTTGAAAAGCAGAGGGCTACAGTATTCAATTAGGCAGATGGAGAAATCCTGTACTGAGCAGCTGGTTGGGGTTAAGTAATCTGGGGCTGACACCGTGTTCTCAGTAGGTTTAAGGACAGTGCCCTAGCCGTACAGTATCTGCTGAGTGTCGAGCAACCACAGAGATTGCCTGGTGAGCAAGGTCATATAACTGTAAATACAGCATGACAAACGACCATAAAATATATTTGTAACTCTTAGCACTATTTTCTACAGTATTTGCAGACCTTTGTACATTAAGCCTGTGGTTTTCTTCCTGCTTTGGAAAGCCCCAGTCGCTAAATATCTCTAAGTGTATTGGTTTCTATATCTATTTTCAGCTTTGGTTTGCATAATTAGTTGCCACCCTGTCTATAATATGTATGTGTGATGTGTGTGTGTGTGTGTGTGTGTGTGTGTGTGTGTGTGTGTGTGTATATATATATATATATATATATATATACGAAACTAAAGACTGAATTGGTTTAGTTGCCCAAGTTTCCTTGTTTTTTTTATTTGTAGAAAGAAATAGTGACTCACTTTTGTTGATAATTTATTCTTTATAATGTATGAAAGTGACTTATCACAACTGGGGTGGGTGATCAGTAAAAATTGTTTTAAGTCCCGTTTAAGCCAAATTGGAATCAGTAAAGCCAACAGTCAGTCAGCTATTACTGCATGCTTTCAAACCTCTTGAATTATACTTGTGATAGCTAGAGCAAGGCTTTGCAAATGGCTAATGCATTAATTTGACCTTGACCTCAGAGGTGAGTTTTCCTCTCTTGATTTGGCAGTAGTGCTGTTTGGCTTGGATTGAAGGGTAAAGTTAGTTTGCTGGCATCAAACTCAGCTATTAAAACCTCTCAACACTGCTCTGGAGCCATTTCAGGTCAAGTCATTGCTTACCTAGATCTGGGATCAGCTGTGCTCACTTGTTCAGCATTGGCTTTTGCACGGAAACTCATTTAATGGAATGTACTTTGGTTTATTTTCATCTGGGCACATTAAGGGTTTATGTTACAATGTTACATGAATATGATGGATACTCTCTATTACTGTTCATATAAATCAGTAAAATTAAGGAAATATTTTTAAAGATTTATAAAAATCATAGCAAACACAGAACTGTTTAAAGTTGTACACAAAGGCCATGCATTATATAAAACTAGACATGCATGGGAAACTGCATTATAATAATTATTTATATTAGTTTTTAAATATCAGTATCATTAGGTTGAACAACAATTAAGTGATTATAATATCATGAAACTGTTCCCTTGAAGTCTACAAACAATGATATGAACTGTTTCCCACTCTTAATATTTTATTTACATTACACTTTAATAAGTACACAGTCTTGCTAGATTCTGTTGTGCGTTTCCGTTTTCCCAGATGGGTTTCTACTTACAAAAAGAAAATGACATCATTACTCTGGATACTTTTGTACATGCTCTTCCTTTTTCCACACGTGGAATTAGTTGGGTAAAAAAATGGTGCTTTTTCAATTACATTTTTTGTCATTTGCCTTGACTTAAATTATCTATTGTACCTCTGTTCTTATCATAGTAAAAATGGCAAACAAAATTTAGCAAGTGCATCTTGAAGAGAAAAGCAACTCTTTTGTGTGTTCGATGCATGTGGAGAACAAGCATTGACTCGTGGCCACAGAGCAATAATTGAGAAGCAAATCCTCATTGATCTAAACTCATTTCTCTGCCCTTTTTGGTGAGAATGCAAAACTGCCTAAACGTAATGGCTAAAATATCCCTCTTAATTAACCTAACTACTTACCACAATGTAGATTTGTTCACTTAAAAAAAGTTCAAAATATAAAAAGATGCAGTTAAAGGAAGTAAAAGACAGCAGCAAAAGCTATAATTAAAATGTCACTTCCTCTATTCTCTGTGAAACTATAGCTTGAACTCGTATCAGATTTTGCTTGGTCACTGTTGTTCATTTGTCAGCTTATGCTCACAGCTGGTGTTTTGATCTATTGTTTACACACAGGAACTCACACACAGATGGGAATGACAAGACTTGTACTATCCTGTGTAGACTACTCTGTTAATTGAGCCTCATTCAGTCTTTGTATAGTAATGCAAAGGATATTCATTCTGTGATACTGGACAACAGGCTTCCTCATTGTTTGGGTTTGACTTTCCCATTGCACTGTCACTGCTTTCACAGAGATGCCAGACATACACAATGTACAAAGGCAACAGTGAAGTAAAATACCGGCAGAGTACTGGCCCAAAGTTGGAGTGCAGACATTTGGAAATTTCCATCAATGTGAGAACGAGTGAGAGAAAGAGGTGATACAGATCGATGCTAAATCAAAAAAAGCTCAAAGTCACTGCCTCAAAGGAGGCTGGGCCCAGTAACTCCTCCAAGCTCTGCTAAGGTCGGGCTACCACCTAATCTGTAATGCTTTGATGGTGAACTGAAATGAGTGTGTTGAGGTATATGGAAGCTCTGGAAACAAAACATTTACTTTCAAATTTGTAGGTCGTGTATATCAGTAGGAAGTGTACTTCACACCAGTGGTGCATATTTTGTCACCATGGCAACTAAGAAAAAAGAAAGACATAGCAATCGAATTTACTATGTATTTAATAGATATCAGTACCATCAAAAAAAATAACCGATTACTTACATAATATGCATACAAGACATGAGATATATATCACCATACAAAACCTATCCGCAGATTATACACCTGCTGAATTTAGTGTGAACCACACCTGAATGTTAAAATGACTACTGCAGTTACTTTACAGTACAAGTTTGAAATAGATCTGTTGACTTAAAACCCCATTTTTACAGTAATTAATGTTCTTGTTCATAATCTTTTGCATAATTTTCTTGATAGAGGGTAATTACTTTAGATGTGCCAGCTCCACATGACTTTGTTGCTGTAGATGCTATCGTTTGATCAAAAACCACTGGTTTATTATTACTTAGTTTTCTAAGGATATATTAGTGTGAGCTCTAGGGGGACAATTTAAAGTACAGTCTTCACCTCTGAAGGCCTGAGGGAAATAATTAAACGTTTATGATTATAAGGCCTCTAAACAAAAAAATCTTCAACTACTTAATAGCTCTATTGGGATTGGCTTGATAAAGAGGCTGCACTAAAAGTTGATAATACACTATCAAAAGTCCCATTTATCTTTTATGCAACATTGCTGAATGTTAGTGATGGCCTACTGTCATCCAGACATAATTCATGACAGTAAAGCCACAGTATATAGCCAATGCTTAGACAGTAATATATACTATGTATACTGTATAATAGACTTCTTTGGGAGATTGCACAGTCTGTGTGCAAATGACCTTTTTTAAGATGGTTATATTTAATAAAATGTGACCATAACCATTTCTTTAGTTTAAGAAAAATCTGATTTGGGTTATTGGTAAAGTGTTAAAAAATAAATTCTGTATGTCTGTTTACCCAGATGGCAACCAATCAAACTTTATGCAAATGTCCCAAACAAAATGCTGCTTTCCCTCCACTCCCACATTGGCTGCACAGAGCTGCACTTGTGTTTCCACTGTAGGCGTTAGAGCTTTTTTCAATGTCAAAGCCCTTCTGGGAAGCAAAGAAAGGTTGTTTTTTTTTGTTTTTTGTTTTTACCGTTTCCCTTGAAAGGCACATGAGTCCTATGAAATTTTAAGACAAATTAATTCAAAGGCCTTCATAAATCAGATGGTTGTTTATCCATAAAATATCAGTATAAAGTATCAGAAAATTGCTGTTACAGTTTCCAAAAATGTCTGTAGGTTGCATTTTCTAAACGACTGTCCAGAATGATATGATGCGTGCTGCATAGGCTGGTTACATGAAACAAGATTTAGCTCTGTTCACCCCCTTGAGCTGTCATATTCATCAGATTCTCTAGCTTCAAAGAAAATCAAGCTAACCAACATTTGACAGCCTATTGTACTAGTTTTTAAAGTACATGTTGCATGAAATAGTATAAAAATATGTGTTGAAATGGTTATTTTTATTAGATGTCCCCTGCATCTTCAAAATAGTTAACAGGAAGATTGTGAATGTTCCTCGAGGGAAAGAGATAACAAGGCCTGAAAAGAAGATGTCCCCCAAAGACATGTGCTTATTAATTTATCACAGAAGGAGCAGCTAAACTAGGCTAGGGCAGTGAGCTGTTGCTGCTGATTCAAGGGCAAACACCAGCTTTACTGCCTTTTTCCCCTCCTCCTTACCTCACTTGCCCTTTCTTCTGTGACTTCATTAGTGTTTCTGCACGCAAACTGGATTCTGTTTGAGCAAGATAATTGCCAGTTTTCCTCATTTGGCATAAGAAAAATAAAAAACAAACAAATTGTAAAAATGATGCGCCGTCTTTGTGTGGATACACTACTCAATTTTTCCCGTGTGCTTTTCCTCTTCTTATTCTTTCAGCCATTCTGTTTAGCCATTCTCTTTATGATGCTCTTTTATTCTCTATAACTCTACTCCTTCTTTATTCCCCCATCTGTCTGTATCTTAGACTCTCAGCCTGACTTGACCTGCTGCTGTCTGCCTCCAAGAAATAGACTATAATTTCAAAGTTGTAAAATAAAAAAAAACTTTAACGTAAAATTAAAAATGTTAACTATCCGCAAAATATTTGATTTTGTACTAATAAATGACTGAATGCTAAATAATACTCTTCAACTCTAAAACTAATCTACAGATTAAGCTAGATAGAGTATAGTAGTATCTACTTGAGTCTTAGTAGGAAAATGTATTTATTTATATTAACATCTATTTATATGTAATCCTTCTATTCTGTTGCTTTATACACTTGCCATGAACAGTCTATGTAATAATTAGATGCTATTCAACCTTCAGGCTTTTTAACACAAAGGATAGTGCTATCTATGTATATATTGTTTTAAATTACTTAATATTTTTCTTAAATTGTACAAATTGAGAATAAAACAAATAATAATAATATTAAGTATCAAATTTGTAATTCTAGCAGCGAGAATCTAAATGACAGAGTATTTATTTCTCACCAAAATCCCTGCTCTCTGTTGTTGCCATTCATGCATTTTGCCCATTTAGAAGTAAGTCTGGTGGATAGTGAACATTATCTGCTAACAGCATGTCACTAAAATGTACAGATGAAGAAGAAGAAAACAAGTAAGTTATTACAACATTACAACAACATCCTTTTGCTGGGACAGGGTGTATTGTTAGGGTGGCTTAGTGCTACAAGGCAAATGAAAAGACTTTGCACTAATACCAGACAGCTTAAAATGTGCACATACAGGTTTTAGGTTAGCTTTCACACCACCTATATGTTTTTGATTTATATATGTTTTAATAGCTGTTGTATTTCCTGTCTTTGTGTTCGTGCTTTCTTTTACGGGCTCTCCCATGCAAACTGTTTATTTTTCGAAGCCCTATCTATTAATGTTTTGTATACTGAGACTGATACAGCTGTGTGTAATGTAAAAACACCTTAGCTGCTGGGATCAACATAATCACTAGCTGTGCTTAGCAGGTTTTTGATATGCTTCGTGTTATGCAGGTTCTTGCAAATTAGTTAAACATTACGAATGGCTAACTGGGCTCAAGGTAGCAGAAAATTAAAACTATTTCTGTGAGGTGACATGTTGTAAGTAGTGTCTGAGTAAACGAGTCTCAATTTAAAAGCCGCCACTTTGTGCTCAGTAACTCAGATTGCAAATCAGATGGCACAGAAAATGTTTAAGTATACACACCCTGAATGATAAATACCAATGTCTGATATATTTGATGAGTGCTTAAAGTGACGTGTCATCTTCATTCCTTCAGTGACAGACCTTTTTTTGGGGGTTGGGGTTGGTCATTCCAACACTATCGACTTAACAATCAATGGATACATGTAAGAAATGACTTGAGTCCAACGCACCTAACACAGTAGGTGTGTGTGGAAATATGAGGCCATAATAATGGTTTTATGGCAGACCATAAAAGTTGATAAAGTTTAGGGGATTCATGTTTCTTCTCACGTTTACCTTTTAAGACTTTCAGGAAGGAGAATGAAAATCTCTTTCCTGAAGATTTTTTTTCTTTGCATGTATGTATCGCATGTGTATTTTACATAGTTTTCTGTTATTTACCTTTTGTCTTATGTTATGTCTTAGGTCTTATGTTTCACTAAGTTTTAAGACTGGGTTTTTATTCTATCAAAATATTTACTTTAGTTTCTTTTTTTTTCTTTAATGGGATTAAGTAATATACTTGGCAAGAATTGTTCAGCGGCAAGCTTCAAGAAATTCGGAATAGATTTGTGAGGCAGTTGAGTCACGTAGACACCCAAGTTCCAATAAACTATTACACGAATTCACAGGAAATTTGTATCATTACCTTGAAAGGGAGACAGAAGCAAAGGCTGTTGTTGAACTTGGGGCACTGCAGTAAGGCCTACTGATCCTTAATGCAAGGTGCAGTTACTCTACCAGGTGGGCCACCAGGGCACAACAAAGGGCTTCTCTCTTTTTTAGTTTTTGGTTTAATATAAATGCTAAAAAAACTCCCAGGCACTTTGTTTTAAGTGACAATTAAAACACTCTATTTCTTATACCATTATTATGTTTAATTGAGAGAATAGAGTTGGGTTTTTTTGTTTTTTAGATTGAGTATATGTTTTGTATGAGAATGAAGCCTTTTTAATTCTTCAGATTTTGACAAAGTCTATATATAATCTTCTGAAGAGCAAACAAAACCATTTTGAATCCAGGAAGCCAATCTGTGCAAGTATTTTTTTAAGCTCAGAAATTTAAGACAGTACATCATTGAGAATGAAAAACAGAACTACTGAAATGCAGGAAACAGGAGCAGTTTCTGGGTTTGTTCTTATGAAGAGAATTCCTGGCCCAGCTACTTCCTCCAACCTTCTTTTTGTCACCTTGTCCTTCCCTCATTTAGTTGGACCATGATAGTTTGGCACCTAATCACAGACTGCAGAATTGAACCACTTTGATCTCTTTTATTCAGTAGATTTCACACCATGGTGCGCGTTGGGGAGAATTTGCTGATTTATTTATAATGCCCTGTGAATATTTTATTTTCATTGTGGTCATGGACTCTGTTTTAATGGAAAAGACACTGTTTTACACATCAGAGGTTCAACTTAACAAGTCTTTTGTTCTCATAGTTCTTTCCTCTTTTTTTTGCTGCTGTTATCACTTGGACCATGTCAGTGAACTGTGTGGTCATAGTCATATTGTGGAACCTCTGATCTTTCTGTTCAGGTTTCATATCTATGTGAACACAGGTGCTGGCATACTGAAATGTGATACAAGTCACATGGCAAGGATAGAGTCACGATCCAGAATCTGATTCTCCCGGCAGGTGTAGTTGAACTGACTCAAATCACATGATTAGTTGTGAATATAGTCCCTGGAAAAAAAAATCTTGCCACCTTAACTCAGTTTCTGCAAACTCGTATTTTACTTCGAAAGTTCTGATCATAAGTGATTCATTTCAAATTTGTTTCTGTTCCTTCTGCACCTTAAGCTCAAAAACCAGAAATCCTCATAGTCAAACATTAACCAAGTCTTTTCGTTAGCAGTGTTTGACTTTCAGAGGGTGAAACAGTTAATTTAGCTTATCTTCTGTGCTTTCTTTAGCACATCAACTGACCGTGTTTATTCTAGTGAGACAATAAAGTACAATTGGAAAATGCCAGAAGACTAGCAGAGCCATAGCCATACGTCTGGAGGTTTATTAGATGCCAAAACAGTATGATGTTTTGGCATCTAATAAGCAAATGTGAAACAAACGATTCCAGTCATTTCATCCTCTATCGCAGCTGATGCGAGGGAAACAATAAGAATATGCCTGTTCCCAAATGACATGCATTCCGGTTCTTTACTGGACCACACGGTCCCTCCCAATTGAAATGTGTGAGCTCATGGCTTTTTACCGTCTTATTGTTTAGCCGTGTGTCTCTGTGTACACCTTTCTGGGTGTGTGTCTTTTTCTTTGAACACCTTCCTTCCTCGTTCTTATTCAGGTTTATTTTTCTCTCCTCAAACACTTAAAATTTATCATGTTCAACAATGCCCCTTAATGTTTAGAAGGACGTTGTAAAATGTATATGGGTTTAAGACAATCAGATAGAAGCATACAAATCAGTTCTATTGCTGACCAAACACTGCAGAGATCTTTTAAAGTAAATTTTCATAGCAGGCAAGGCTTTGGTTTAGTTGGTTGTCTAATCTCTTGATTAGAGATTGTCCTCATCTGTCTGTTTCCTCTGTCTGACATTGCTCAAGTGTTTTGAACCTGCCTGTTAATGTCAAGCTTTTGGTTCTGCTATTGAAGCTTTCAGCCTGGTGAATTAATAATCATCTAACAATATTCAGAAACGGTAGTTAGGGATTGCATAATGACTTTGTTTTCCGGGAACAAAGCTGTGTAGCTTGCGGGCTCTGACCCAGTACAAGAGTTTTAGCTGCAACAGTGGGATTTTCTCTGGCTTTTAAAGAGGCTTAGCAATGCCAGTTCAGTTGGCCTTAGAAAAACTGGAGGCTGAAGAATCTCTTTATTAGTAATAACTGTGAGCAAACACAAGGGTACTGAAAGGTCAGTTTGATGAACTTAAGTAAAATATCCTATGTAGTCATTGGGAAAGCTTTGATATTAAATATCACTCTCTTAGTTTTTGCGGACAACAGTTCAGTAAGATGGGAACACTGGTACTCAAACAAAATGGCAGATAGGAGAGTAAGTAAAACTTTAGTCCCCAAACAGACCATATGGTACAAGAGACAATAATTATGTGTGCTGCCTTAAAAACCAAACTTGAAAACAGTTGTTTCTATGTTTATTGCAGTTCTTTTCTTCATCACAAGGAAACATGGCTGTGCCTGACAATTATAATATGCAAACTCTGTTTCAGCTGAGTCCCACAAAACCCAGAAATTCGATTCCAAGTAATCTGATGGTCGATTTAGGTTTTATATTAACCAAAAATGGCAAAGAGCTCATTTTATCGTTAGTGCTTAAGTCAGTGCACTGGAGTTTTTTCATGGTTTTCCTGATTTGAGATTGTAGCTTTCATAACATGGCACAGGGCTTTATTTCCATATGGTTGTTGCCAAGGCTCTTAAAAAGGTTTGTAACTGGCTCCGTTTGATGGTCTTACTTACATGATCCAGATGACTGTTTATGAGATTTAGGTACTTTTGTAATTTTGAAATCTTACTGTTTTTGCAAAGAGAGGCAAATCTTTTATCTGTCAGTATTTTCCTGTCGTGCCAATTTCTGTTCCTGTTTATCTCTACTACTGCGCTTCTCTTATTGTAGAACTGTTGAATCCAAGTAGGCCAGGTGGGTTGTGTAACACACAGCCAAAACTGTGAATAAGATAGGGAAGAAAGGAGTGAAATGGAAAAGTGCATTTATACACTGTTTTATTGAGTCTGGAGCCTAAATGGGTCTACCTGCCTTTCCTTTGCTTCATCAACATAAAATACAGTTTGTGGTACATATTTCCATACTGACCAGTTAAGCAAAAGTAAACTTTTCCTCCTAATATACTTTCAGACACGTACACTCATCAGCTAGATCTCATTTTGCACGTATTCTAACATGCAACCATGTCCTGTCTGGGCAAATAATAGTTCACATTCATACAATGGCAGTATTGAGACACACATGCACACTCTAAAGGGGCAGGAAGTCAATAGGAACACACCTAATATAGACACATTAAATGGGACTCTTTGTGCATACGGGCAGGCACAGGTCTGTAAGACACTATGGCACAGCTTTCCAGAACAATCTTTATTGGTTTAATTATTGTATTCAGCTCTCCAGCTGACTTTTAGACAGCCTGATATCTCAAACCTTGAAGATTTCATTAGCGAGCAAGAAGAGCAGAAAAACAGAATGGGGAGTGAAGAAACAGGAAAGAAAGGATTTTAATGAAAAAAGATGAAAAGAAAATGGGCTTGGAGCATAGAAAAACTAGAAGAAGAGAAGGGAAAACTGAAACTCGCTGTTGTGGGTTTTTATTGCTGCGATTCCAGCTTTGGTATTGGGCCCAATGCATCTTTCATCACTAAATAACCATGAACATGCAATGTATGGATATAAAGCCTGAGAATAGAAACTGGAAGTGGAAAACTATAGCCCACATGAAACCCATTGTTACTACATGAAGTAGCTAATTGTCTTTTTCAACACACCTGCGATTGGTTAATTAAAACGTTCCATCTTTTTTGTCTCCATCCTTATCCTGTCTTCTTCTGCCATTATCTCCTGTTCTTTTCCCCTCCATCTTTTTTCTCTTCCTGGTTCTCTTCTCAGTGCAGCTAGAAGGGAATCCTGTTCGAGGGATTAGCGGTCTGTCAATGAGGAACTACCGGCTCATCTTCTGCCACAACCTGAAGCAGCCATAGATGATTCAGTGGTTTACTGGCCAGGGGAGGAGAGGATAGAACACACTTTCACTGCTACACGGTGAGTGCACACAAACACACAACACTTACCGAGCCACATCCGTAATTGAAGGGGAAAATAGACTCGGTGCATTTCTAAGCCATGATCACAGATCAGATGCACAGATGCACATCTGGGTTTTTTTAAGCAGTTTGGAACTTATGTAATACAGTCAACAGTGTGGTAAACTTGCCAAAGCGAGTTTATCATAATGTCTCATTGTCACACTTCCTTATAAACTATTTCTTAGATTTCATTTTATTATCTTTATGATTCTTGGTGCTATAAAGAGCCCAGATGTGAGGATACAAAGAGCACATCATCCTACAGCCAAGAATTAATTAGCTACAACCGATGAACTCTGCCAAGGGCTGTAAAATAAGCAGTCATTGGTACATGAAGGTATCCACTTAGTAATGCGAACAATCTGTTAAAGTAGGGTTAAACATAGTAGCTGTTGATATTGTAAAACAAACTGGATATCAAGAGAGTAAAAGAGAAGCACACTGAATATATGTAGCTTTATCTACTCATTACAAAGAATGCATTGAACGTATTTTAAATTATTAGTGCTGATATTTTTCTATTTTCACCTGAAAATCAAAATGTTTTAACATTGATGTTTGAAACTATTAAAATATGTACTCATATTGTATGTCATTTATATTTATATTGCATTGTATGTCATTATTGTAAACAAGGCCAGATTACTTGCTTACATTTAAAAGACCGCTATCATTAGTTACATAATACTGTAAGATTAGTTTCACTGGAACAAATTGAGATTACATTTCTGATAAACTGATGTTCCTCCCCCAGTGATGAGTGGACTGGACACCATCTGTCGATGTTTGCATTTAGATTACTCACCAAACAACCAACGTCAATATCAGACTTTTCATTTGCTTATTTTGCATTGATTTTCATCCCATCCTGAATGTCATCACCTGTAAAGAAGCTACAGAGGACCACAGAACACATAATATAAGACTGCAGGAAGCAAACAAAGCAATTTGTCATGCAACATTTGTTATAGGATAAAAACACTGGTACAGTATTACAAACTGAAAACCAGACAATTAGTCAGTAGCTATTTTGAATATTGACTACACATTTTAGTCAAAGAAAATTGGAATCTGAATGTTTGCAGGGTAAAGCTTCTCAGAAATGATTGTTTCTTTATTTATTGGTAAATTGATTATGCAGTCTTTGGAAGACTGTAAACAAAACTGACATGAGATGTCCTACTCCCCCACCTACCCTCTTTTTACAAAATCCCTTTGCAGGTCACTACCCTGTAGCTGTGGCCCTGCCCCCTCCCACTCACTGGCACTTAACAGTTAGTAAAGCCAGACAGTCCTGTATGTCCTGCATGACTGTTTACTGGCGCCTTTAAATAATTATTCTTGGTATCTATAAGCCCGCATGATCAGGGATGAAGATTTTATTTTTTTTAAGCCAGGCTGCATTCTGTCTTTCTCTCACATTATGTCTGATCTCACCCATTTCTTCCTTTATAAGACGTGAGGTCTTGGCGGGGTTGTGGTGAGGAGGAGGAGGAGCAGGCCATGAGGAAGAGCGTGTCTCCGTTGCCAGGCAACGAGGGCGGGAGCTCAGCCAGTACCACACGGGTTTTTGGTGTTCCTCTGGAGGATGTGACCCACACACACACAATCAGCGGCCATGAGGTTCCTGCACTAGTAAAAGATATTGTCGACTACATTGAGGAGCACGGTGAGTGACTGAGACGCAGTTCAGTTCAGTTTAATTCAATAATAATAATAATAATAATAATAATAATGGATTGGATTTATATAGCGCTTTTCAAGGCACCCAAAGCGCTTTACAATACCACTATTCATTCACTCTCACATTCATACACTGGTGGAGGCAGCTACAGTTGTAGCCACAGCTGCCCTGGGGCAGACTGACAGAAGCGAGGCTGCCATATCGCGCCATCAGCCCCTCTGGCCAACACCAGTAGGCAAGTAGGGTAAAGTGTCTTGCCCAAGGACACAATGACCAGGACAGAGAGCCCAGGGATCGAACCAGCGACCTTCCGGTTACAGATGCGATTCCCAACCCCCTGAGCCACGGTCGCCCTAAATTCAGTCCTACATATTTGTTTAATATGCACATTGAAATGCATATCCTAGTCAAAAACGGGTCCAAGATTCCTCACAGTGTTACTGGAGGCTAAAGTAATGCCATCCAGACTTAAGTATCTGGTTAGATACCATATTTCTAAGATTTGAAGGGACAAGTACAATAATATCACTTTCTATCTGAATTTAGGAGCCGGAAATTGGAGGTCATCCAGGTCTTTATGTCTTTAATAAAACCTTGCAGTTTTGTGCGGTTTAACTGATTAGTGTGTCATCTGGCTTCAGGGAAAGATAGAGCTTGGTATCATCTGCATAGCAGGGAAAGTGTATACTATACATGTATAACGTAAACAGAACTGGTCCTAGCAAAGAAACCTGTGGAACTCCATAATTAACCTTAGTGTGTGAAGAATAGGGATCGGTATCGTTTAGGTTTTATCCGATACCAGTACCAAACCGATACTTTTGAAACGGTGCCGGTGCTTAAACAGTGCTCGATCCGGTGCTTAAAGAATGGAGAACACAAACTTTGTGCAAAAACCTCTTATGTTTTGCTGTTTTTTTGTAAAAAGATAACAATGTTAGCCTTTTCTGCAGCTATGGGGCATATATGGTATCACTCTTGGCTGGAAGCAGTGCTTAAACAATGGAAAAAACACCAATTTTGTCCAAAAACCTCTCATGTTTAGTTGTTTCCCACTTTTTCTTTTCTTTGGTTATTTTAGTATCTGCCATCAAACAAGAAGACAGCCGCATGTAACTACGACGGTGTTTGCTAGTTCACCTTACGTGCATTAATTTATTAACGTGGTTAGCCTACTCAACGTAAATTATCATCATCATCGGTCATCATTTCTGCTACACTGGCAGGGCTAGGGGCCAGGACTCTCCTCTTCGGGTTTTTGGGGGATGTTGCTAACTCTGGTCCCATAACAGGCACCACACCCGCAGTAGATGTGCACGGTGTGAGGTCTCGCAGCAAGCTATCAAATACGGTGCATTTCTCGGCTTTTAACAAAATGCTATACGTCGCCAGGTGTTTCATCAGATTCGAGGTGCTACCTCCTTTGCACAGTATCACCTTAAAGCACTTGCTGAGTTTGCATCTTTTGCTGTGAAGTACAGCCAGACTTTGACCGCTTCGCCTTGGGCATTTTTAATCTGTAGCTCTGCTCTAAAAGAATGTACGTACCTGGGCCCGCCTACTACGCTTGCAAAGGTAAAGTGATTGGCTAGAATCCAAAGTGTGTGACATCTTAGGGGAAAAAAAGCACCGAAATGTGCGCTGCTTTTCGGTCTGGTTACTACTCTTTATGTCAGAACCGATACTGGTACCCGTCCCTAGTGAAGAAGACTCTCCATTAACATTAACAAATTGAAGTTTATTAGAGAGACTCAAATCACTGCAGTACCTTTAACATGCTCTAATTGCTAATAATTAATAATCGAATGCTGCACTGAGGTCTAGCAGGACAAGCACAGAGATGAGCCCACTGTCATCGACCATAAGAAGATCATTTGTAACCTTCACTAATTCTGTTTCTGTACCTCTACAAATAAACAATTCTTCTTCCGATGATCTGTTAGCTGTTTTAAAACTACGCGTTCTAGAATTTTTGAGATAACAATAAGGTTGGTGATTATTAGCCTTTAATATAGCCTATAATTAGCTAAGACAGCTAGGTTAAGTGACAGCTTAAATTATAAGAGGTTCCTTAAATTTTGCATGTGGCTGAAGCAGATCTTTCACCTCATTTCTTTTTGGTAAGGATCAGCTGCATCTCCCTCAGTTAAAGTTATGAGTCATATTTACATGGAACGTTTAATTTGTAGCAGGATACAGGCATTACATAATCTTACATAATTACCACTAATGTTAGTTTACTTAATGTAGAAAGAACTCTGCGGCTGATGTCAAAATCCTTTTATTCCGTTTTAGCTGTAGTTTGACTCGAGGGGTTGCACCTGTAGGTCATTCCGCTTATTTAACTAAACACGTCGAGCCAAAGATTTAAACAATTTCTCAGTACAAAATGTTGGATGTTCAGCTAAATCAGATTCTGTGATGTTTCAGTCCTGCTTTTGTTGAGCTACAGTATCTTACATCATGATAAAACCAAAATATGTTGTTTGTGGGATCCAGTTTTTGATAAGATAAATTCTGAAGGCCCTGGCAGACAGCTCCACGGCTGGCTTCCTTCTGTTACATAACACTTCTGTCAACTTCAGCCTCACTTGTGAAAACAGAAGAGAGTGAGGAGAGTAACCTACCAAGCGCTCGCCCTGGATTTTCCTACAACTCCCTAGAACATTTCTGTATGAGCATCACAGAACAGCAACTTCAGTCTTCTGTCATGTTCTTACAAAAAGGAAGTTGGCAGTTAAGACAGCTCAGTCTGAAAGATGAGAAGTAAAATGCCTGACTGTTTCACTAGCCAGATCCAAGTTTTGTTTTTTGTTGTTTTAAACTATCCAAATCTGAATTGGGCTTGTATATTGGTTCTGATTAGATTACACTATCAGTACTTGTTTTATAGCGCTTTAAAACCTCAGCCAGATAGTCTTATGTATGCTAAAGATATGTTGTTGGTTTGACCCTTGTTATATCAATTAGACACTTGTATGTCGTTACCCTTACTGTGTGCAAAATTACTTCACATGAGATAAAAAATTGCAGAGCATGTAAAGATCAGTTGATGTACTTTGTATCATTAGAGATTGAAAAGCAATTCCACAGCTGTAAATATATCCCACATAAAATGAAGGAATTGCCTGAGAAGACAATAAATGGTTTAAAGTAATAAAAAAAAGATTATCAGGAAGCATCCTGATCATTTAAGTAGGATTCATCTTTGATAGAGATCTTACAAAGCAGGTCAATGGGACGCTGGACACGCTGGATACATTTTCACATTAAAGTAAATAAGTGTTGAATAAATACGCTTTTTCTGGATCCCCAAAAGTTGTCACTGAACTTTTTTTAAACACTGCTGAAATGAAGTACCACTTCAAATTGTTTCCAGAGAAGCAGGTTGGTGATTTGTGTAACTTGGGGGCTCTTTGACTACATGAGGTTATGCAATAAGTCTCCAGGGTCTCTGCTGGTGCAATAATTAGAGCGGTGCTGCCTGTCAGGAAGTTACTAAGACAGTGAAAAGGCCTCCGTCTCTCTGGGATGCCTGGTAGTAGTTGAAGCAGGAAAATGACGTGAAATGTCAATTTGATAGAAGACAGTTGCCAAAAGCTGAAAACATTAGAGGCATGTCTGAGCAAATGCCCAGTGTTTTAATGGATCAGCAAAGACAGAGAGACCGTTTTATTTTATTTTAGTGTAACTCTGCTGTCACTCGGTGTACCTCTGGTGTTCTTCATGTAGACGGCTTTGTGGAGATATAAAAGGGAGCAGGTCCCACGGGATTCCTGTCATCATTTGGACTTAGTTGATTATCTTGCTTGTTAACAGATAAGAAACTGGAGAGTGAGGCTATAATCAAATGTAATCCACACATCAAACCATTACCACTTAAATATAGTTTGAAGCATTTCGTGTGTTTTTTTTTGGTTTTTTTCTCCACACCATATATTTGTTGTGTTGTCAAAAACGGATCATTTTCGCACATTTGTGATAGCGATAAGTCATCAGATCTAGAACACTCACCACTAAACAGATGTTTTCAGGTGAAAATGCATGCAGTCAATGTATTTCTTTGGAGCTTTGCTTTTAATGCATTTATCAAATATTCCCCTTTTCTTTTGTTTGTATATGTTTCAGTACATTTTTTGGCAAATTTGTATAAACAACTTACAACTTACACGCTACTTCAACAACTTACAAGTGGTTGGTCAGGTAGCTGCAACCAAGTAGTTGTTACACATCCAGAAAAAGAACCAAAAATCTTTTGCAGCAGATTCATGTGACATCGCAGTGCATAACATCAGGATATTGTTTTACAAGATCAACTGATATGTTTGGTAAACAAGGGGGAAAAATGTTGGTTATTCTAAAAATGTCCTCTAAAAAGCCTTGACAAGATTTACAGATTGGTTTATCTTTTCTGTCACAAACACATGTGATGCTGCCTCACATGCGAATGATATTACAGTATGGTCATGCTTTTTCTGATAGATAAGGGAAGAATCCACATAACCAAATGTTTTTGCGCACACACACACACACACACACATCACTGTACTTTCTTTTGTTCATCTTATATAAGTTGTGTAACAGTGAAGGATCTGAATCATTCTGCATCAGCAAAATTACAGTACTCGGTTAGTTTTGACTTCCCTTACAGGTTGGTAATTTTCAATTCCTAATTTGGAAACTCTAACATGACCAAGCTGTATTTTGTTGCATCTTTATGAGTTATTATTGTCAGAAAAACATGCCCTGTGGGGGGGGGAAGCATATAAATCTTCACTGTTTTAAAACACCAATGACAATATAATAGTATTCCTGGTGCTAAACCTGGTTGTTACACTTTACAAGGTGACAATAAGCATGTTATTACAACATCGGTTTTGGACTCTGTAATGCCTGATTTTGTTAAAGAGTTCTCTGACAGACATGAGCTTGTGAATGGGCTCATTGATTGGATCCAGTGTCTCTGTTTCTCTCTGCTTTTGATATCAACTACTAAAAAATTTACTTACATGCAAAATTAATCCAAAGCAAGCAAACCAAACTACAGAAAGCAAGACTGTCACCTAGTAGGTATTATAACTTGCAAAACTACTGTAATGCCTGGCATACCTTCCTGATCACCTCTACAAGAGGACTTAATTTGACAAACCTTTAGCTGCAAAAAAGTGTGCCACACCTAAGCTACTGCCAAGACCTCTAAAGACCTAAGCATGCAAGCAAACACCTGTTTGTGAACCACAGTAGGGCTTTGATGAGGTTATCTTAACAATTATGCAAATATGAGAAAGGTGTGATTGTTATATAATAAATATAATTTTAAAAAATCCTGGTAAAAATGAATAAGCAAACCAAGTTAACCAAATACTGAAAATTGAACTGTATATTAACATGAATGGTTTTGAAGTAGTTTGAGTTGATAATTAACATATTCATAACTGCTGCTATGTGTGTCTTTAGGTCACCTGGACTTTGAGGGGCTCTTCCTGGTTAATGGCAATGCAGAGCGAGTGGATTGGTTGCGTCAGCGCTATGACAGTGGTGAGGAGGTGAAGCTAGAGAAGGAGGCCGATCTGGCGTCCGCTGTCAGTTTGCTCCGACTGTTCCTGCAGGAGCTTCCTGAGCCCGTTATCCCAACGGCTATACAGGGACGTATACTACAGCTCTATCAAGGTGTGTGACCGTGGCTGTGTTTCCTCTTCTCATGCTATTTTACGAATTTCTTCTACACTCAACCACAGTCTGTTTTTATCCAGTACAATGCAGTTAACCTCCTTTTTCACCCTGTCCTCCTAAAGTCCGGTTGGAGCTTTGAGTTTGTTCTGCTCAGTCCGTAAATGTACTTCCTATGAAAAGAGTGTTGACCATAGCTGTTATAAAAACAAGCGCACACTCTTCTGCATCATTTCTGGGTCTTCATCCAAGTTGATTTTGTTTTAAGCTGTTAAGGCTGTGCCCATGTAGGCTGATGCTGGTTATATAAGCTGTGAGTACACAGTACGGTGGTCTGCATGTAAGGAAAACTGGCTGAAACAAACTCTTTCATAACGAGAACCTGAATTATCTCTATGTTTGCATATCTGCTACGCTGATGCACAGCCTTTATCTTTTCCTTTCTTCATTCTTTCTGCCTCTGCTTGTCCACACTCTTCTCAAATTCAAAATCTAAGGTTGTGTTAACAATGTCCCAGAGAGAACTGCTGTCTTATTAATTCTTCATTTTTGAGGGATTTTTGTGTATTTGGGTAAAAAATGATTGAAAGGCATGGGTTTCATTTCCCTTTTTTGTTTCGGCTCTTTGGCCTGTCCTCTTTCCCCTCTGTTTTTATCACAGATAATCTGCTCTAATCCCCTTGTCACAATGATGGTTGTTCCGGTTGCTGTCATCCAGATTATAGTAGAAGACTGGCTGTGTGTTTGTCGAGACTCCTTGTCATGCCATTTATTTCTCAGTGTGTTATATTCTGTAATGGCACCACTGCACTTGAAAAAGGATTGCCTTTTTTGCACATTTTCCTCTCTGTCGCCCTCCGTCTCACCTAGTTATGAGCATAATGTTATCTGTGTGTGCAGTTTCTCTTGATTAGATTTTTTTAAGGCTATCTGTGAAGGACCAAGAAGGACCCGATAACCCATAATTCACCCCACATTATCATTAGTTTTGAGAACAAGCTCTAAAAGCAACACAGACTACAACAGAAATTCTAATAGTGATTCTGAAATAAGAGCTTACACCCTTTTCAACTAAAAATAAAATAATTACATAAGAGATCCTGTCTGTGGGGTCGAGCTCTCGCCAGCTGTGCTTCATAGCAAGTACGACCTGCTGGTTCTCCCGGGAGCTGGTTTGCACAGTCCATCAAAAACCTAACGTTGTTTGATGATTTTAAATTGGCCATAGGTGTAAATACTCTTAGCCTTGTTAGACCTGTTGAGCTGTCCAGGGTGTCCCCTGCCTCTCGCCTAATGAGAGCTCCAGCCCCGGTGACGGTGAAGCGGAAGTGGTTAAGCAAAGAAATGAATGTATATTGGCTTAAGTAATGATATCCGGTTTTTCGTCTTCACATTGCTAGATTACGACAACGAAGAAGAGGTGTGTAGAAATTTGAAGTATCTGCTTCAGGATCTTCCCCAGTTGAACTACGGTCTGTTGCGTTTCCTGTGCCGCTTCCTGGCTAGCGTGGCGTCACTTCAGCAAAAGAGCTGGAACGTCGGAGCGCTGGCCGCCGTCTTTGGACCCGACATCTTCCAGTAAGATTCTTCTGCAGTTATTTAAGAATTTCGAATCGTAATTTTGATCATTGTACACAGCTACCGTCTCCATCTTACAGATGTTTACTTTTAACTTAATGAGGATGGTGTGGATATGTCACTAGTATATATTCAGTACTACATTACTTGTTTTAGAACTCCTGCTGCTTGTAGGGATGCACCAATACCACTTTTTTGGAAACGAGTATGAGTACGAGTACTTGCATTTCAGTACTCGCCGATACCGATACCGAGTACTTAATAAAAACATGATTTAAATTTGCAGGGAACAGCTTTAGTCCTATAATTTAACAAAAAACAAACAAACAAGGGACTAGTTTGGAATTAAGAACATTTATTTAAAATGAAAAGCATGTTGTATGCAACATATTACAGAATAAATAATTATAAAAAAACAAAATTTAATTTTAAATTAGTTCGTCTGTTTCTCTGTTTAGAAGTCTCACTAGCACAGTCACAGCTGGGATGACATCAGAGGCTAGTGCGTCGTAGCTGCTCACTTTTTTAGTTAGTTCCTCAAAGGGGGCGAGGATGGCAACAGTCGTCTCCATATGAGCCCATTGGTGAGCGGTGAGATAGTCAGGGAGTTCGTGCTCGGACACGCCCAGCACTCGCTTTTGCTAAATGATGGACTGGAGCATGTAATACGTGCTGTTCCAGCGCGTCTGTACGTCCTGCTGCAGTCTCTTTATTGGTTGGTTGAGCTGTCCCTGAATGTCCTCGAGGCGGGAGTAGGCTAAGGCGGAATGTTTAAAATGCCCAACTATTTTCCGTCCCACTGCTATAGCATCAGCTATGCTCCTCTGTGCTAATAAGCGTGGGTAAACTCTTTGTACTCGTTGTCGTGTTGGGATTTTAGGTGCTTGATTAAATTACTTGTGTTAAATGCGCTACCTTTAGAGCCTCCTCTGGACAATTTCGCTGAGCACAATTTGCAGTCCGCCTTTGTTTTCGCGTCTTCGTTCACTTTGAAATAGTTCCACACAGCTGACATGTCTCGCCTCGCTTTCTCCCCGCTCTGAGCTGCAGCTGGGGCCTGGGGGCGGGCACTCGGCGCCTGTGATTAACCCCTTACATGCCGCTCAAACATAGACAGGTCTCAGACCGTGGTATCGGTCCTCGGTATCGGGGGACTTTTAACAAGTAGGAGTACTTTAGAAAATGTGGTATCGAGGCCGATACCGGTATCGGTGCATCCCTAGCTGCTTGTATTCAAAAGCTTCATTGTTACATCTTCAGTGGAAATGATTAATCAAGTGCAAATTATCAGATTATAAAGCTGTAAAGTCCGTGGAAGGAAACTCTTGAAGCCATATACCACATCACATTTAATGAAGCCACAGAATGGAGTGACAGCTGAATATCTATTTTTTTTAAAAGAGTGAAAGAAGTTTTTATTTTTGGCACTTGCAGGAACACGTTTACACAGAAGTTAAAAAAAGAGGGGTGTTTATTCTCATGGGAGTATTATTAATCTCATGGGAAGCAGTGTGCAGCCAACTCAAACTTTTCTGTCATTTTCCATCTGCAGTCTGTCAACAGAAGGAGAGGACCTTCGGGACCAGGAGTCTGTCAGCAGAGTCCTGGCAGAGCTGCTGGACAATCAGGAGGGCTTGTTTGACTCAGAGGACGATGATGTCTCCACCACCAATGACTACAGCTCCATCAATGAACAGGTTCGACCCATCTCTCTTACACCACACCTCTCAGTATTGTTGTTTCTGCCTTGCGTACTGTCGGTGTCCAATAATATGACAATAATTAGCATAGCAAACTTTCTACACTTGATTTTGCAAATGCTTTTGAATTTATTAATGACTGTGAATGGTGAAGATATTGTAAATATAGCTTGTGCTGTCGTAGCAAAACATTTTATCACAGTCCACAGAGAGGTCGTCTATTTTCAAGCTTACTCGTTAATGCAGTTTTTGGTGTTTCCAGCCCACACATGTCTTCCCTCCTGCTGTAACAGATTATTTTCCCCCTGGGATCAATAAAGTCTTCTTCATCTATTTTTTGTTCACCCCGGTCATTCTCCCATAGGGGTCTTTGTAGCTTTTCTTTTATCCTCAAACAAACACAGTCTCTAAATCTAGAGAGTGATGGTAAATGCCTTCTTAACCTGATATAATAATTAGAAATCTGCAAACAAAAACAAAGTACAAAATAATCAAATGGAAAAACAAGACAAATTTAAAATTTCTTGCCAAGTTATTTGCAGAAAATAAAACTTTTGTAAAAAAGTTAATTTATTGGCATCAATCGTTACATATGAACAAAAGCGTGCTTTCACAAAAGCTGTTAGATTCCTCTTTGTCTTCCTCCTCTTTGTGTTTTCTTCGTCCTCTCTGGTGGCATTTGGCTGTAAAATGTGGCATTTAACCGTGCCAGGGTCAGAGGGGAAGTTTTTCAGCGCTTACGCACAGAGATAGCAGTCAAATCTTATGAAAAGCGAAAGATGAAATTTATAAATGTCACCCAACAGCATAAAAGAATTTAAAAAGGCTTGAAGTGATTGTTCCATCTAACAAGCATGTTCTGTCTTGCGCTGGGGTCTTTTTTTTTTTTATAAATAATTAAATTTTGTTGTTGGCATCAGCAGCAGTAAGTTAGATGTAATAAATGATCAACCTTAAAGGCTAACGTGAGAATAACAATTCTGCTTTATTTTGACTCCAGTATTAGAAATCTAGAAGACATCACATTAACTGATTCAAACCTGTTATGTACAAAAACTACAGTGTGTCTAACTGGAGTTATTAATTAGCTAGAAGATCAGGCTGAAGTTTTGCTGTAAGGAAATGTAAATAACACTGATACCAGCTGTACCCACTTCCTCTTGGTAATGTTGAAATGTAAGCAGTGGCGTTTAAGGAAAACAATACAGCATTTTTCTGTAAACAAAATTTTTCTCCGAATGATCTTGGTGTTCCCGCCCAAGGACAATGGCACACCCCTGCATACTTTACACAGAGCATTACAAGAATGTAGTTTTATAGAAACACCTGAGCCTAAACCAAACATTTTCCTCCGCTTTCTAACAGCTCGTTCTCTTTGCTGTCGTGCACAGTACAAAGAAAGGCGTAGTTAACTTTTAACTTTACAGTGCCCTTGTGCCCTTGTAACAAAAATACAACAATAAAGAGGCAACCCTTGATCAGTATCTCAAATGCTGTGCTACTTTAATTTAAGAGTACGTTGTTTGCCACAGCAGGGACTCTTTAAAGATAGCCTAAAAATGTTGGAGTGAAAGGGCAGCCTGTCATTGTGAAAGTATGACCACAAAAAGAAAAAGAGAAACTTTGCTATATATCTACATTGTGTCACCTATTCAAAACCTTTCAGCTGCTTGCTTTGTTTGCTCCCCTCTCCTTATCTTTTATTCTTCGCTTCACACAGTTAGTGTGCTCTTAACCGAACCACTGCAGACTTTGCTTCCACTTGCCTCGTAATATTGAGTCCTTGGAGTTATTATCTGCCAAATCCTTCCTTTTATTCAAGGAAAAGTTTAAAGCCTTTGCCTTGCGAAAGACAACTAATTAGATTGTAATTGCGCTCTAAACAACAACAACATAAAGCACAAGTTCTTTCAAGCAACGTCATATCATTCCCTCTGTTAGCTGTTGACCTCGGTTTTATTGTCTGATTTGTCAGATGAATGAGACTATAATCTAAGAGAGGAGGTGAGAGCAGATGAAGAATGAGAAGACAGAAGCAAATCTGTAAAGACATTTCTGTGCACTGATCCATGTGTCTTATGTAATAGAGAGGGCAAAAAAGTGGGTGGTTTGAAGAAGGAGGGGGAGAGAAAGCAGCCAGGAAGATAGGGGAGAAATGACAAGAGTGCAGAGACAAAAGAGGAATAACTGAAGGGAAGGAGAGAGGGAGGGAGGTAGAGATGGTGAGACAGGGGAGGAGGATGATGTAACCATGTAACTCACACCTCCAGTCCCTGCTCTACACCGGGGATGACTCTCATGAAGGGGATTATCTCCCACACACACCTGCTTTCACACAGGAGACCTTGAATCAAGCCTGGTTACAAACTAAAGAGTAAGTTGAAAATGCTTGGTCGAGCCTAGCTAGCACACATAAAAGGAGCCAATTCATCCTAAGAAATGGAGAGACATTGTAAAAGCAGCGTAACAGAGAAGTACATGAACGATAATGAGCGGAGAAAGGTGGAAGGCAGGTGTTGTTTTTATGGTGTGTTTGTGCTCACCTTTGGAGCACAACAAGGCGGGAATAGGTCTGACAAAGATGAATATAAAGATGGATTTTAGCTTGTTTATCGCACAATCGGAGTCAGTTGAATTTCTGCTTGGGTGACAACAAGAGTACGCTGATGCTTGTTGCTGTTGCGAGGATAATAAAAGGTTTGTTTTTTAGTTCACACTTCTTCGTTTCAGGGTTTCTGCTTGGAATATGAAAGAAAAATATTCTGGATTCTCTACTGAGATGGCTTGTGACATTTTTGGTGCAGCTTAGCTTGGCTTGGCTGGACTGTCTGATAGTGTGTTTTGATTCCTTAGCCCACATTTTTCTTTGGATACACACCAGCTTGAAAATATATTATTGCTCTAATCAACCACAATCCTGTGGCACTAAAATGCTGCTCTGTTGTGACTCATAGCTTTTAGACAGACAGCGACACTGCAGTACCAATATTACAAACATAAAAAGTGTGCACACTGTCCCATCGGAATAATAATATCTGTGATGCACAGTGCCTTGCGTACTGGGGCCACAGTTGATATTTCTGCAGATTAAATGAGGCTTGTAGGCTTGAAGTTAATTTGACTGCTGAACCTCAGACCTTTTCCTCTTGAGCTCTTTTCTTGTTACATAATTGTTCTGTTTCATGTCTCAATAAGACCTCAGATCCCTTTGTACATCCCCTGTGCCCGAAGTGGACATAAGTTAAGGCTTCAGCAACAGATGTTTTATAATGCATTTGTTAGGCAGCTTGTGAGAAGACTTAGTATGTGGGTAGTTGTTTCTGTTATTACTTTTCTGCTCCCTGCTGCGTTGCTGTATGACCCTTTAATTGCACCAGGTGTCATTTCTGTTTAATGCAGAGCTGCAACGATTCATGGAGTAATTCATATAATTCTCTTACAAAAAATTCTCGATACAAATTCCTTTCTTTGACTGCTTTTGTGCCGTTGTCATCGTAGGAACGTGAGCGCTTTGCGACTTAAAGCAGACCTGCAGTACCAACAGATTTAGGAGCAGAATAAAAAGTTTAACAACATTAAGCCCACACAGTTTTAAACAAAAACCCTGATGACACAACAGCAGCAGCAGTGATGATGATGCTGGCACAGTTTAACGTGTAGTGCGGACGCTGTTTACACACCGCGAAAAGAAAAGAGGAGGAGCCATTACCGAGACTTGCATCCAAAACAGCAGCGCTGTTCCTGTGATCACCATTTAAACCTTTACTGGAAAAATGCTGGCAGAGTCCAACAAACGCTGACATGAGGAAAATTGAACTCTGAAGCTGCTCCATCCACCACTGTTTGTTTTAAGACAGCAAAAAAATCTTCACTAACGTATATTAAAATGTGCAGATGAACTGTTGACTATCAAAATCGTCACTACTCGATCCGTACCGGAAACCCGATCGGTACCCCGCATGCGCGAAAGGTGTCTACTTCCGGTCGTAGCATTTTACGATAGTTATGGGTCAGAGTATCTGTTAAGATGTTAAGAATAATAAGTATATCTTAAAATGTTTGCAATAATGAAGCATTTCAGAACAATGTAGACAAAAACGAAAAATAAAAAGATAGTTACGGATCGGGACCTGCTGACCGAGCGAATGAACCCTATTGTAAACTGAATTGGCGTCATTACAAACGTGTGTTAAATTTGATTTAGTGATAGTCGAGTGTGTTTATGCTTGTCTGTGTGGAGAGGATTGACTGGAATAGTGATGATGATGATGTGCGCTATCACTGTCAGTTGTCAGTAAACACTTAATCCGGCTGATGAATCTTCACGTGACACATTGCTAAGTCAATATTATTAAGTCTGTAATTAGGCGCCATTCTTCGTATTTTACGGCGCTGTTGTTCAATCGGGGGACGCTCTCTGTGGAGGAGAAAAGCATGAATTTGTTTGTATACGGAGGTGTCCATTGTTTAAATGTCCCGGGCAGTCGAAAAGGAGGCAGAGCTGTTGAGAAATGCTAGGAGCTAACTGGGCGCTAACGGTATCATTCAAATATATTGAATGTCGCAATCCGGTTGTTCAGTCTGACGTCACTAGCCGTGTCTGGACCTAAACTCCGCTGCAGGTCCATATATCAAACGATCACTATGGCATTACTGAGAGTTGAAAAACTGTCTAAAGTCTTCCATCTTTAATAAAATGATCAGCGTTCTGCTCTACCAGGTGTAATGAAGACAGAAAACTAAACAGCAGGGACGTTTGTAGGGTTACTGAAGTTTGGCTAGCTGGTATATAATGATGTGCTACGTGACCGCTAGTGACACAGCTATGTTAGCATAATATAAACAAGCTAACTTTTTTTCCACTCGATAAAAGTCAACGTGAGTGTTCTCGGTGGTCAGGAACAAATGTAATCGCATGGCAGGATGCTGTAAAAGGACCAAACTTCAGCCAGGAGAACAACTGAGATAATCCAGCCACAATACGAGGTTAGTCATTCATATACTGCTGCATGGGCTGGGCTGCAGTTACATCCTAAGGTTTTAAAAACTGAGCTTAAATAAATGATTATTGGTAATAAAAGCTGAGGGAGGTCAACAGTGATCACTGACTGTTTTAGGAGCTTTTTGAGATTAAATAGAAGAAAATACAAAACATTAAACATGTTAACAACACAAAAGCCATATTAAACGCAGACTACTTTTTTTTTCTTTTTTTCTTTTTCTTTTTTTTTAAATATTAAACTTTATTAAGAAACAATATACAGAACATGTATACAATCAGAACAAAATTAACATATGCCAGGGGGTGTAATACAAAGAATTACAAACATTCAAATAATTTGTAATTACTACAAATAGTAATAGTTTTCATAGCCTTTTTGTTAAGTGATCCACTAATCAATTTTATGTAACATAAAACATCATTATAGTAATGTTTAAAATTAGGTTTTTTGTTACTGTATTTGCATTTGTGAAAATAAAATTTAGCTAAGATAACTAACAAGTTTATTATAAAGTAAACATCTTCTTTTTTTGCCTTTGAAAGAAACAAAATACAGCATTTTCCCATTTCACAGTAAAGTCTTTATAGAGATGTCCAGCAATGAATCTACTGAAGTCTTTCCAAAATGTTCTAGCGTATGAACAGATCCAGAAGAGGTGTTGCACAGTCTCAGGATGGCTTCCACAAAATCCACAGTTCACATTTATGTCCCTTTTGAACTTTGTCATGTAATGATTAGCAGGATAAAATTTATGCAGCATTTTAAATGAGACTTCCTTCACTTTATTCGTTACCAGATACTTGTTAGGAATTGTCCATACTCTTTTCCAGTTAATGTCACTGACAAAGAAATTCCAATAAGAGACCACATGTGGGATATAAACGCAGACTACTTTAGGCCCGGAAGTAGGATTCGTCGTGTCATCACTGAACAACTGGATGTTGACAAAGAGAGGAAGTGACGTAAGATTTGCGCATGCGGGGTACCGATCGGGTTTCCAGTACGGATCGGGTAGTGACACCAACAGTTTCCAACAATGGCGGCAGCTAGTTAGTTTTAATATTACTCTTATTCTTCTTTCTGGGTCACAAAATAAACGTTTAACATATTTTCAGGCGAGAATGTAGCTGTGTAAACCTCAAATATCTGCTCAGTTTATCAAGACACCACATATTTTCAAAAGCGCTCTGTCGTTTTCGGAGACGTCTGTTACCCACTAGCTCGATAGCTAGCCGGGGGCAAGGTCACTAGCGCCGTGAGAACACCGGACTCCCGGCAAATCGTTTTCAAATCCACCGCCGTCTTTTGCTACTCAGGTTAAACATATATAAGTCACTTAGATAACTTAAAAATGTTATTGTTTGGCTTTTTTTTTTTTTTGTATTTTATTTGTTCCTGAGTAAATCGGTTTGGCTGAGATTAAAGTTATAGTTTTTACACAGCTGAATAAACTTCAAGCAGACAGCTGATTATCAGAAGTGTGAGATGCTGGAGAATTTACTCCGGTGTCCTGTTATATTTTAGATAGCAAGGAGTTTATTAAACTTCACCGAAACAATCTGCAAATTTCATTAAAATTTAATAAACTATCATCTTGTCTTTATTTTTAGTTAGCACAGACCTGAAACACTTAAAGCTGTAAGCTAATGATCGTTATATAAGAGCAGATGCTGCTGGTGCAATAAGCTGTACGTTTTACGTCCAATGGATGATGATCTGATTAGTCGACTAATCGCAAAAATAATCGGTGACTAGTCGACTATCAAAATAATCGTTTGTGGCAGCCCTAGCTGAAAGCAGCCGTCCTGTTTTACATTGGAGCAATACCTGTAGCAAACAGGGGTGAGTCTAAAGGGGGGTGTTGGGTGTACTAGACCATATATTATCACAAGTATTTCTTATCTGATTACTCGATTAATTGATGCATTAATCAATAGATTATCCATCAATGGCTGCACCTCCCTGAACCTGTTTCTTCCTGTTAAAAAGGGAGTTTCTCCTTCCCACTGTCGCCAAAGTGCTTGCTCATAGGGGGTCATATGATTGTTGGGTTTTTCTCTGTATGTATTATTGTAGGGTCTACCTTACAATATAAAGCTCTTTGTGGTGACTGTTGTTGTGATTTAGTGCTGTATAAGTAAAATGGAATGGAAGAGATTACTCTATTACTAAAATAATCAATAGCTGCATTGTAGTGCAGCTGCAATGTGTATACATGCAGTTGAGTGAATGAAAGGTTATAATTTTAAAACCTAGGAAAATCTAGGATTATGTGTTCCATGCATGAAAGACTTGTCTGTCTACTTAATTACTGTCTTAATGAAAGCACAGGTGTGGTCAGAACTGTGAACAGTAACTCCAACTGGGTGGATGTAGTAAATTCATAAATATCAAGGTGTTCAGCAGCAGTGAACAGCCTGCTTAGGATGGAGGACACACACTTGCTTGGACCTCTGACACGAGTGATAAATTATTGAGTGGTAGCCTATTTAAGTTTGAATGTGGAGTTATTTAAGGAGGATCTGTTGGCCTAGTTGGACAGTAGAGGAGATGTATAATAGCTGTGGAGAGATATATAGTATGAACACACAAAGATCTACGGATTTTTCAATAACGTCTTATGAATACACAGCTACATTCTTGATTTATTTACTTTCACTAAGATCTAGATCACACTGCCCACTCACTGCAGGAACATTAGGCCAGAGGGCTGTTCTCCAGTGGTACTGCTGGAAGTAAACAGTGCAGTCTTGCAAGCAAGAATGAGCAATAAAGCACTGAGAGGAGATTCAGTTGAACAGTTTGGACCTTTACACTTCCAGCACCTTAAAAAAAGTCCACTTCACAGTTCAGCTTCCACTCTGCAGTAGATAAATCTGAAAATGAGAAAGAACTGCTTCTCGTCTTTGTTCTCTTTAGTCTCATACCGCTCTGAACGTACAAATGACCCCTTGGAAACCGCAAATGTAGGCCACAGTTTGAGATCGGTAATGCCCATCCCAATCAGTTGTTCTGTGATTGTTCTGTGTTCTTGGCCCACAGACAGTTTGACAGCCAAGCTAGTGATGTCAGTGCAGCTTGTTCCTTGTTCTCCATCCTGAAACTCTGGATTAGACTGCTAAATAAGGGCCAATGTCGTGACCTTTTGTTCTAGAGTGTTCTCTCCCATCGTTTCACCCACTCGACCACACACACACCACACAGAGGCGCACTTGTCTATCATCACTGGGACTTGATGTCTAAAAGCACTGCATCTTCTGTTTTTAAACATTAATTTGATAAGTTAGCCCGATTAAAGATTTCCACAGCCCTAAATGGGGGTGGGGCGGGGGGTTATAACTGTTTAACCAACCCAATGAATGACCAAGCAAGGTCATCTTGACAGGGGGATTTAACCTCTCTTATCCTCTAATATTGTTACAACCCCTCAAATGCTTTCTGATAACTTACTCAGCACATTGTTGACCATATTCATAACTCCATTTATACCATTTGAATGAACACATCTAGCCCAGGGGGAAGTTATACAATCAAGATTCATTGTTCATGATGTCAACCGCTAATGTGGATACACAGGGGCTTTTGTATTTAAAGCTTATCCACACCAATTTTTCCATGTCACTGACCAGCAGCCTGGATAGAATATGCTTCTGTTAAATCTTTAATCCCAGTTCATGTTCATTGAATTCAATATTAATTTTTCGTGCAGAGAATTTTTCATGAGTTTTGCATAATTTTAATTAGGGCTGCTCGATTATGGCAAAAATGATAATCACGATTATTTTCACTGAAATTGAGATCACGATTATTTGACGATATTTATTTAACCCTTTAAGACCTACCATAGAACCAAGTCCACCAGAGCTTATATTATTTTTTTTACATGCTGTAGTGCCATTTGTGGGAGCATTTCAAGTTGCTATACATCAATACAACTGTTATAGCCCATATTTTAATAATATGTATGCATTAAGTGCATAGTAATTACATAAATTGCAAAAAAGTGCAATAAACTACAAAAAAAAATTGAAAATCGCTTTTGTTTTGTTTACATATATTTCTACTTGGAGAAATTTAAGAGGCTTATCCCTCAAAACTTTAAATACCACAAAGTTGCAAAAAATAGTTTCCCACCACAGGAAATTTATTTTGAGTGTCTTCATAGTTTTATTTTGGAGATACAGCAATTTTTATATACTGCAGGAAAAACAAAAAACAATCCTATGATGCAAATTTGCAAAGAAAACAGCATGTGCATCATTTCACTGTGGGAAGTGTTACGAACAGCTGATAGGATCGGCAAAGCGTGTTTCTGGAATATTATGTTTTTGTTCCTGCAAGCGCTTTTTATGCAATTTTTGCAAAGCTATATGTGGAAGGAAACCGTGACCTAGGACAAGCTGATGGCATCAGATGTAAGTACAACTCCTCCGGTTTCATATGCAAAACAAATTATTGCGCTAGCTTACACGGTTCAGGTTCTACAGGGATTTAAAAATAGTTACGCAAAACGGAGCGTGCTGCTCTGACCGACTTTAAAGGGTTAACAATGACTTTAAAAAAATAATATAAAATAGTGTGCAACACCACTGAAGTTTTTTTTTTTTTAAACTCTCTTTTCAACCAACGGCAGTCACTCTCCAAATAACTTCTGCTTAGCTTTCCGAGCTTCCCTCGGGTCCTCTTAATCAGCGGTCTCCAACCTTTTTTGCGCCACGGACCAGTTTATGCCCGACAATATTTTCACGGACCGGCCTTTAAGGTGTCGCGGATAAATGAGGGAGGGGCTAATAATCGGCTCAGTCATTTTTAATGATCGTTGAAAGCCCAGATCGTAATCGTGATTAAAATTCGATTAATTGAGCAGCCCTAATTTTAATGTTTAACCCGTCTTTCTGTGATTTCCTGCTGTGTGTGTTTGTATCTGTTTGTGGCAATCACATAATCTGAAATTATTTTACACTCAAAATATTCTGATTTGGATTATAACATCAGGAAGGTGTTTACTAAATGACAGTTTCTATATTTATTGTTTCAGCTCTCTGGTTGATAATTATGTGTATGTCCGGGTCAGCGGAGAACGTTTTAATGAAAAGCAGCTGAAAGAAGCAAGCCTGGAAAGTTGGGTTCTTATATATAAATGTCTAAGATAAGAGATGAATTTTCTGCATTCATATATAAACATCCAAAACTGGAGTTTTAATAAATCAAAACAATATTTCCCGATGGTAGCATGGTTTCCATCCATTCTCTTCCACGTATCCAATTCAGGGTCGCTTCTAGAAAAGTCCAAGTATGATTGTGATGTGATGTAAAGGCAGAAATGAACAGAGTCCTCTCTTAACATCACCATGAGCTGAGCTGCTGCTTATTTTTCCAGCTCCTGTGAAACATTAACATCACTTGTATTTTTTATGTGTTAATAGCAAAGGATGGTCAGGAGATTAATAATTGTCTGTCAGGCTTCCATATAATTTAATCAGTATTTCACACACCTACACGTAAAGATAAGCTGAGCTACGGGGTGATAATTAACTGCATGCTGGGATAAAGGATATTTTCACTTCTCAATTGAAGCTCTGTCATAAAAACTGAGACTGAAGCTGTTTAAAAGTCTACGTTCTGCACTTGGTCTCACTTAGACACACACACGCTCTCTTACTTCAGGGAATCTTGTGAGTCATCCTCCTAGGTCTGCACATGTGACGATGCAAGAATTTCCCAACAGCCAATCAGGGCTTTTTTTAACAGAGGTGTTTCCATAGTGACAGTACAGTGACAGCAGCAGATGCTGAGAAGACCAAAGGAGAGAGGCACAGGAAAGGGCAAACAGGGTGATGTTGTTTCCTCATGACAGTGAATCTGATTTAACCTTTTAGTCCACGTTCCTTTCTGGGTTTTTGTAGTTGAGGTCAAACTTGTGTCTAATGCAATGTGAGCATAAGGTGTAGCCTGAAGACATAGCTGATGATTTTACACAGGAAAAAATATCTGTTTATAAAAGTCATGTTTTACTAAATCAACAAAAGAAATCCTTGAACTGGAGCATAAAGTACAGCTTGTTCACATGCTGTCACCTACCAGAATGATGATGAGTTATTTCTGTCAACATATTTATTCCCCCTCCCACCTTCTCTCCTACATCCATCTCCTTCCCGTCTCCCTTTCTTTCTTTTTACTGGCAGATTCATTATCACTCTTCTTCTTTCCCTTCGGCTCGCTCGCTTGACCTTTTCCTCATCGTATTCACACCTTCTTACATGATCTTAGCCTTAAAACCGGAGCTGCGGCAAAAGAAACTCAATAGTTTGTTGTCGAGTTTAGGTTGCACTAGAAACACGCAGCATCAGCTCGTCTTTTTCCATCACCCTGTTTCCTTCTCTGTAAAAGCTTTGAATATGTGGCTCGTGCAGGCCAATCAAAGGATTTTCCTGCACCTACAATAGGACATGTGCTCTCTGTGAGTCAAAGGAAAAACAAGACGGTGATTTTTCCTTCTGGTGTGTGTGTTGCGTGTTCAGTTTTTCACAGAGTTTGTGTGATATGGTTGAGTTAACATCCAGAAACCTCCGCAATTAAATAAAATGTCTTCTGGTGGTTATTTTTCTATATTAATAATCAATTTTTGACCCATTTCTGTGACCTTTCTATATTTGCAGAGTACACAGACCCACACGTATCATACATGTCAACTATGTGCTCAGTGTGTTTACAGCTGTGGATGCAGTCTGACATTTAAAAAAGGTTGAGTATCTGCCATTTAGAAGAAAAATGCATTCACTTGTTAATTTTTAATTTATTTTATATCAAACAGCAAAGCTCCACGTGCTGCATACCTTGTGGTCTGGTTTCTCCTTATTACAGTCTTGGAATGTGACTATCATGCATCGGGACATTGCTACGTCAACGAGAAAATGATACATCCTCAAGCCCGAATTTAAACCCTCGTTCCCGTCCTTCTCCCTCCTTCTCGTTTCTCTTGTCCACTCATCGCCCCCTCCATCTGTCCGTCAAAGAAATGTTTTTTCCCTCCCTCCTGAAGACTACATCTGTGCTGTCAATGTGTTACTCATTAGCGTCGTCTATATTTGGATATCTAATTGAACAAACGGTAACATCTTGGTTCTGCCTTGCAAACACAGAGTATATACAGCTTTATATGAAATGATTTTATCTCTGCAATCACTGGAAGTCCCTGAAAAATAAAAATATAGGATATGTTCACATGCTATTCTTATAACTGTAAACCTAACAGTGAAGTTGGCCGTCTTCATTGGACTCCATCGTGAGGCTGGTTAATGTCAGCGTGTATATTTCCACTCAGCATGAGATACAGATAAATAAAGTTTCACGTTACTACCCGAAATCTTTATTGCAAAATAAACATGCATCGCATTACCCTTTAAGAAACCGCTTTGATAAACATTTCTGGATTATGCTACACCCGCAGTACAGGTGGTTACCTGTGCTGTAACCTTTGTTGTTCCGTAATGTAATCCTGTTTTTAAATCTAATTGTTTTAGTACTTGTAGTGCTCCTCATTTACATCCTTTTATATTTCTGTCTGCAGATCACAGAGCTGTTGGATGATGAGAAGTGTGAGGCAGAATGTGAAGAGCTGCCTCAGGACGGGGAGGACGGCCCTGCCTCAGATTCACCGCAACGCACGCACACCGATGACAACCCCGCAGTCAGGTGCGGTCACACATCTCTGTCTTTGTTATTAGATCACATGATGTGTCAGAGTCATATTAGGCAGAGGATATGACATGTGATAAAGGGCATGACATGTCTTGGATTAAAAACCAAGACGTTCCAGTTCTGTGTTATTTTTCGACAGCCCTTCAGGCCAACTAGCAATGTGGTCATTTTATCAGCTGCTCGTCTCAGTCTGATTAAGAGAGATTTTGTTTGGTCTGTAATGGACTCTCAGTGTAGGAACAATAGCTCATTCACTCATCGAGTTATTTCATTTTATGATGCCCTAGAAACAGTGATTTTTAAAAAGACAAACAAATATTTTAATCCCAAGGCGCACCAAAAGACAAGCCAAACTTTCAAGGCACACCTGCATGCCTACATGTGGAAAATAGCTTCTTTCTAGGGGTGCAACGATACACAAAATTCACGGTTCGGTTCGGTTCGATACTTTGGTGTCACGGTTCGATATTTTTTCGATACAAAAAAAATGTTCATGCCTTTTTAATTTGTCATTTATTAAAATTATAAATATATATTTTAACACAAAAGTACAGTTTTTAAATTTAACCCTAACCCTTGTGCGTGTTGTTTTTTAGCTCGTCATATTGCAGCCACAGAAATTCTTTTGTCCATGAAACCATAAAGCTGCACTTTCTTTTTGCCTTATAGTCTCATTTGTCATAACTTCTCCGTTTTGTGGTAAGCTTTTCTTTGGCTGTCACTTCTTCACCCTGACCTGTCTTATTTGGCTCAGCAGAACTAAAATATATATCTGTCTGTGAAGGTTCTCAATCATCCAGGTCATCAATCATCCAGGTCATCGTAGTGAAATATATATCCTGCCGCACTCACATAAGCTCAGCGATTCTCTGCGCGATCAACCTCTCACATGTTTAAGCTGCGGGAGATTTCACTTGTCATGTTTGCATAGTAAGCTAACAATTAATAAGACGATGTCAGAGGAATTGGTGCACAAATTATCATCACTCACAGATCAGTGCTGTCGCTCTCTATACACAGTTCGCGCGATTGCAAAGTGAAAGCAAAAAAACAAGCGCAAATTCAAACACGATTTCAATATGTCACATATTGACAGTGGCTCACCCAATGACATAATTACCCAGCTACATTTCTGAAAGAATGCAAAAGCATTGACATATATTTTTCCTTCCTACAATAGCCCGACAGGCAGGGCAGAGATAGCCCCGGGACGTCGGGCTAGCGATATTGCGAGCCCTGTATCTGATTGAGGAATCACTCATCTTTGGAAAAGAGAGTTTATTACAGAGAAATGGCTCTTTCCAAAATAAAAGCTATACTATCCGCTTCTTCTGGGCTATATTCTCAGCAGCATATTAAACATATCAGGTCTCCATAAGGAGAATCCTGTGCTAACAGCTGTCTAAATGACTCGGCTAAAGTTAGTAGCATGCTTGTTGTTTTTGTCTTTGCACTAGGATGATGTCGGTGTAAATGTGCAGTCATATTCGTTGTGTTCCCACTAGTGCTTTCAGGTTAATCTCGTTGAAATAACCTTAACGCCACAACACGGCAAATCTCCGTTAACGAGCTACCCTATACAGAGGGGCTAGACGGCCAACACGTTAACGAGCTAACTGCGCTAACACACTAGCTCCCACCCATGTAATTGAGCATTGCATGGCACATCCAACATACTGTTTTACTTTAGTCCATGACTCGCTTACCTTCAGGGTCATATGTCACATGAAAACCAAAATAATTCCAAACGCCAGATCTGAATGAGGGTGGGGAGGTCCACTTCTGTCTCGCTAGCTTGCCCTGCGCTCTTCCTTCTGACCATGCTGTCTGTGTTGAGTGCTCAGTGAATCTGCGTTCGACTACTCCGCCTAGGCTGCACTCTCGAGCCTAGGCGGAGTAGTCAAATGCAGATTCACTGAGCGCTCAACACAGACAGCATCGTCAGAAGGAAAGTTGATAAAATAAATTACAAATTTTGTATTGTTCTTTTTTTTTTTCTCCCCTTTGGTTTTCTTTCTTTCTCTCCCCCTCTTTCTTTCATTCTTTCCCCCTGTCCTATCCCACAGTCATGTCTGTCCCGTTTGCAACTGAAAATAAAATAAATTCATAATTATAATAAAGGTCAATCAAATGGACCAATATGATGATCCACTTAAAATAAATCCTCTTGGCATCTTTCTTGGCCTCAAGACAACAATTCTGATGGCTATAGATCCAAACGGGACACAAAAAAAAAAAAAAAATTTGAAAAAAAAAAAAAATTGAAAAAAATTGTATTGTTCGATACATATGCGTACCGAACCGAAAGCACTGTATCGAACGGTTCAATATCAATACGAATATCGTTGCACCCCTACTTCTTTCATGTGAAATATCAGTTCCTCTTTTATTTATATATTAGCAGAAATGGGCATCTTTTACAGCACATTTGTAGCATCTGGATCGTAACGCCTACAGATTAGTTACTTCTAGTTTGCTCCACACAAGAAAGCAGTCTGTTTTATGTTCTCAGTCAGACCCTTTTGATGTGTACTAATATAGACAATTTAGTGTTTTTGCAGTTGCAATGTATTTAGGTCAGTGTATGCTTCTGAAGTTAACTGGATGATATCTTGTTTGTGCTGTGGTCCCATTTTAGCCCACTGTGAACATATTTAACTGTGTTATAGTATAAAAGGTCAGCAATGACAGCAGGGATCAAGTTGGAGTATGAGTGTGTGTATCTTTGGTATTAGCAGTTAATTTTTTGTTTGTGGTTCAATACAAAATGTTTTCCGTGACTGTGTTTATATTTATGTGAGCTTTATTAGAGGAAGATTTAAGGTTGCAGCTATTGTACCACAGTGCACAGACTGCCAGTGAAAACAAAGGGGGGATTACATGCAGTAAATTCTTTAAATTAAACAATGCACATCAGATGGTTTTGATCCTGAAGTCACATGGGATTGATTTTAGTTGGTATTAAATCTCGGTTAGCCGTGGCTAGCCTGCAGCCATCATCCCTTTGACCTCGACTAACCTCTTGTCTGGTCTGGGGGGGATTACTGTGGTATTTGTAGACCATGGAGCATCCAGGGTACTCCGCAGAGCCATTTCAATAATGCACAGATTTAGAGATTGTTTTTTTTTTCTTTTTTTTTAAATTCCTAGTCCTATTTAGTCCTCTCGAGTCTGGTTATGTGAAAAAAATTTTTTTTTTGTGTTTTCAGAGTTGACATTTTCATAGGCTTGTTAAATTAAATGCATAAATGTTTAGAATTTGAGCATTAAGGATGGTACTGGTTATGATTGGATGGGTTTGTTTTTTGTTTTCTACGATTATAACCACCACGTTTTTGGAAGCAAGCTGGAAACACTTACAGTCGAGTCTATTAATTTAACCCACGTGCTTGATCCAGAGCCAGTCCTGACCTCTATGGGGCCTTAGCAAAGTTCTGCCAAAGGATCTTCCTGACAGATCCATGAGCCATTTTAACTATTTATCATTGCCACATAATTACACCAGTGATCCCACTACAAACCTAACTCCCTAAACCATTTAAGGATAAGCACTGCTAGGTAGAACACAACGAGATGTGGACGATAAACAGTGTCGTTTCTATAGAACTACATGAAGTTTTAACATCAGATTTGGAGACTTGTCTAATTTTCTGTTAAAATACACAGAAATGTTTTTGTTGAAAATCAGGTTGGGCTGTTTTTTTGTCCTCAAACCTTTTTTTGAGTTGAGCTTGCTGTTCCATATATGTATATGCCATATGCTTTGACAAGGCTCCAAAAAGGTAAGTTCCCATCTAGTGATTCAGCGTTAACGGTGGCTCAGTTGTTTGTCTAGACTTGACAGACAGGGAAGGCTGTCCTCTGTGGCTGTTGCTGTGCCCTCTTAATAGACTCTGACAGCCAACACACACACACACACCTTAGATTCCAACAGCCTCTACTCATTTCAGATCTATATATATATTCCCTGGAATTTCTCTTCTGATCTCTCTTCTTACCCCATCACTACTTCCCTCCCTCTCTGCCCTTGCTTATGTTCTCTCTCCATGTGTGGAAAGTATTTTTCATGGGATCACTGAAATACCCTGGCGGCATGAGAAGCATCACCCTTAGAAAGCACGTCTATGGCTAAAAGCGGGAGGAGAGCGATGGATTAATGGAGGGAATGGAGATTCAGGCAGCTAAAAGCGCCACAGTGAGATAAGAACTGGAAAATGTCCCTACTTGTGAACGATTTATTGATTTTCAATCTAAGTGATAATGCAATACTAGACCTCAGGAGGAAAAATGTCAGCCTGACAGTAGATTTTAAAAAGATTAGCAAACGTTTGTCTTCAATTTTACCTTTGAAGACAAGTTGGCCTCAATTTTTTACTTTTTAGAGCGTCGTACCAGTCTAGCGTGACTGACCTGTGTAGCTCTTCGTGAAGCAGATTACATCTGTGTACATAAAAATCACACGTGAGATTATTTTGTGTGACTGTGGAAATGATTCGTATATCTCACTGGGACACCATACCAGGCTGGAGAGCCTTGTTCTGTCCATTTGTGCCAACAATTTTCATGTGCACGCACACATATATGTCTGACCTCGTCCCTTCTGGGTCACCTACACTGGCTTTGACCAAACTGTCAATGGTCACAACAATTTGGATATTAATAATCATGAAACTGATCTGTGTTGGTCTGGTCCTAGTTTTGGGCAATGTGCAAAGGAACTGTTTATATGTTTGGGAAACCTGCAGTGAGCTGAGACTGAAGAAGTCACTTGGATGAGTGATGAACTGTTTCTCCAACTGAAAACCCATCGTTCAGATGAACAGAATCAGCTTTTGGGGATTTCCTTACCTGGATGATTGAGCATGCATCGAGACAAACAGTCACTTACTTTTTTACCTGTGTGAATTGGATGTTGAAAGCTTGGTTGTGTATTCTGTATCGTTTTATGCCATATTGCACTGGTCCAAAATGATCTCCAAACTGACCGCTGGAGTCCTTATCAGGTGTAATTCATAGCCACTGTTTTGGATTAACAGGCACAAATTGTACCACAGTCCCCTTACAATTCTTCCCTCGAGTTTGCACAGTGTAAAAGGGCCTTTAAACTCTCTGCACATGAGGAACAGAAAGAGACAGAAACCATGGTTAGTTTTATATCCTCATCCAGAGCTGAAAGCTTGTGATAGCACGATCTATCACAAATGCTGAAAGAATCACATCATGTATAAAAAGGAGAGAAAATGTCCCAATTCAAACCACCCTGTCTTGTTTTTCAAAAGCGAAAAAAATAATTGCGGATTTTTGTGTTCAAATCCAACACATAATTAGCTCTGCTTCCCAGGGCTTTGCTGCTTCCTGGTACAAATTGATAAGGTAAACCTGTTCTGGGCTGTCTCTGCTCTGCAGTCTGCTTCCAGAAATTTTATAAATAACAACCCTTCAGTAAGTATTGACATGTGTTGATGCTGTTCTCCGTTAGGTTTTCCTTACTTGCACCCTGCCCATGCTTAAGGTAACCATTACTCGAATATGTTGGCTATAAGATCTCTGCGTGACCTGTACATGGACTGTATATGGATAGGTCATGTTTGCTTTATTTTCAAAAGCTGACACCAAAAGAAAAAAGGTAGATATGCACACAGACCAAGTTGTTTTTAGATTCTTTTCTTTCTTTAGCATTTTTAAATTGTGATGTATGTTTCTATAGCAAAAGGAGTGTAATGCACACAGGAAGTGAGGGATCAGTACATAATCAAAACATTTAAAAGGATACACAGAACTAGTCAACACTGTCATAGTGTGTTTTCTTCAGCACGAGAGGATTACTCTAACAAAGAGGTCTGGAACATGGAGGGGGCTGGATCAGCAGGTCAAGGCAGTGGGAAAGTAATAGGAGACATAAAAAAATGTACAACGCAATCAAATAGAGCTAAACAAAACTGTCATTGCAGTTAATTTAATGACAGAAAGCTGTTGCACAGTTGTTGTCAGCTCCACTCTCCATGCATCTATATCACTGTGACACTCATGGAACAGAGATTAGAGTGAGCTGGAAACGATAACACAAGCCTTCAGCTTGAAACACCTAAAGGAGAAAACACACAGCCACAGCAGCACTGCAACATGGCATATGATGTGCATCAAGTGACACGAACAACGGCCAAGTGTGACTCGGACCACGTTAAATAACCTGTCTGTGAGGGACAACAAAATCCCATGTGCATCCACCATTTGAACTTTGATTTCTTAGTTGTAGAGCCAGTCTGCAGAGCCACACCTTACCAAGTTTATAAGTGTAGGTGAAGGGTTATTGCAGTTGTGTGAAATGTCACGCACATCATTGTGTGACTAGTCACAGCAGGGTTTCTAATTATACATAGAAAACATTAGAAGCTGCTGTTTTGACACATGCCATTCAGCAGCAGTGTGTTTCTGGCTTTAATTATATGTTTCTATATCACTGCATTAAGTTGATGGGACTGGTTTCTTATGGCTTGGTGAATTGTTGTCAGTACAACCCAGTGAACCCATTAATAATGTTCAAACAGGTCTCCTGGTCCTTTCGCCCTTTGTTTCTAGACTGTGGCCTTGGCAGTAGCTTCGGGCACAGTGTGTAAAATGATATACCAGCTGACCCAGATTGTACCGCTCATTGACGTGCTATCAGTGCTCATCCACAGTTCGGGGACAGCTGTTCTATCTTTCCAAAGAGTGCTCACGTTTCTAAATCACAATAGATAAAACAGTTATTCTGATTGGCTCTGAAGCTTCTTTGTCAACATGCTGCCCCTGTTGTGTCTGTATGTTATAAATAGAAGATAAAGTTTTAGTTTAGGCGTCACCAAAGTCAGCGGTAATACCAGGCAGGCTGAAAGTCAAAGTAGTGTTAATGATTCATGAAGAACGCTTCATAACATTTACACATTCTCCTCGTCTGTTTCTTCCCTTGAGAGATTCCTGGAACGTTGTGTGTAGACAGGTGTATCCCACATGGAAATAACAGAATCTAAAGTTGGGTCCTTTAGGAAGTTTGGAACTAGCAGGATTTGTACACCACTGAGCGGATTTGGTGTATTGCACATTTCTTATCTATGATGGTCATGAAAAAGTTTTTTAAATTTTTGTAGTCTGTCAATAATCTGCAAGTCCATGGTCTTCAAATTGACGGCGGTTAGAGTTATATATAATAATACCCAGTCGTCAAGTTTAAAGTGAAGTTTTTAAAGAATTTATCCAAACTGTAATCATTGAAGTTGTGCTAACTAATTGAAGGATCAGTTGAATCATAAGCACAGAACACAAAGTGTCAATACGGATCTAATATGTCGAAACTTCCTTTTAAAAAATCATACAGAAAACAAAAATTTGGATCAAACTTCTCCTAGTTGCTGTATGTGAGGGTTAAATTTTGCTTGTGCAACTGTAAAATCATCAACTTTTAACTTTCACTGTTCTTTATGGAAACTTCCAGAAGCTTCACCTTACAGTTTGTCCAGAACAGAAGAACAGAGGCACACTGTCTGATATAAACACACTGTGTTCATAGTCACACTGAAGCTCCCAAATGGAAAATGCTTATTTTTTAAGTGTAGTTACTTTTGTAGGTACGTTTTGCTTAAACAGACAAAATCAGTATTTGGTTTTCTTTTTTGTAAAATATGTACCTAGTCTTGTATTTAGTATTTAGTATTGCCTTTTACCCAGCAGCTGTTTGCTCAGGATGATTCATGATTTTTGTCTTTCTGCTGAGGTCATGCTTAGTGAGCGCTGTGCCTCTAAATCTCAGGGGCTATAATGGTTTTAGTCTATTGTTTTCCTTCTCCGCTCTTACTACGAGACTCGAAAGTTCTCTAAAACTTCAATATACATCTTTTAAAAAAGCTTAATAACTTAATATATACAACCATGGTAATTATAGATAACAAAAATATTAACAAAATAAGGAAAAAACACATTTTAGTTAACTGAACTAAAAAATAGACTAAAAGAAAGAAAACTAAAACCGATAAAGCCATCCAGGAAAATTCTTAGATTTTTGACTTTGTCAGTTTAGTTTGGCTGATCGGCGAGTGGATATTTTTGTCTTTATTACTTCTCTTTTGAGGGAACCCACAGAAGTTTCTTTAGGATTTCTGATCGAAGCGGTTCCCATTCAGTTTTACTTGCTTTGTCTGAGTCATGATTATCAGGGATATTTGTAGGCAATGAATCAGCACACTGATAGGAGTCTTCACCTTTAGTCCATTTGTGTCATACTTGTTCTCTCTTTTGTTCCTTTTTAACTCTTCCTTCTTTGACTGGTATAAATATTTTGGCCTCTTTGTTCCTTCACACCCTTTTTCTTTCGTACACTGTTTCTGTCCCTTTTTAGTCTGTATTTTCTAAATGTTTTAATTCTTCTCTTTTGGAAAAAGCTCATACAGGGTGTTTTAAAAGACACAGGCATCTGTTAGTTTGTGTGCATCTTGTCTGTGCGTGCGCGCCATTACACAGCCCACGGGGCTGACTGTAAACTGCTGAGTTCATACTCGGCACTGAGTGGACAAAAAAAATCAACCCTCTTCCCAGTTTCTGCCGTAAGATTGGCCCACATAGCTTTCCCTCCCTCTTCCCTCTTTACAATTGGGTCTCAAATTCAGCCCCTCCCATCCCATTGGTCCTCCTGGGGTTGTTGCCTGGTTACATCAGAAGCTCATATATTTGAGCAGAGCTCTGGATATTTACTGCAGCACTTTTGGAGACAGAGTGCAGAGTGAGGCAACCTCACTCACTCACACACACACACATCCACACTTGTTCATAAATTCAAGACACACACCGTTTTAGAGGACGCTACAGCATGCACCCTGCTGACACCGTGGCTCTGTTGCTAGACCTGCTTGTACTGACGCTGACACCTCAAAGTGCTCAATTGGGATAACCTCTGAATACAAGGTTGATCTACAGACCTGCCAGGTACTCGAAGAAGGAAGGAAAAACTGAGGGTTCAGGAAGAACAAGCTTAACAGCTGGATACTGCTGCTACAGGAGATGTGTCAATTGGTTAACAGGCAAAAAGAAGAGAAACACAGAGATCGTGCAGAGTTTGGCTAAAAGTCAAGCTCGCTTCTCACACTGGACTTCAATAACCTACAGGTTGGCTTGCTGAGTACAGTGGAAAGACGAGAAAGAAGATACTCAACAGAGAAACTGACAGAAACTGAACCGCCTACCGGCTTGATCCAGTGGCATAAAAACCCCAAAGCTAAACAAAAAGAGTAGATCACAGTGAGAGGAAACACCGCTGGGAAAATGAGAATGGCCTGTGACATTCTGCTGCAGAGGTAAACATCAGGGGTTATGTAACTCCTGTAGTCTGACTGGAATGAAAGATTTCATGGATGAATAGATGGATGAAGGAGAAAGCAAATATGTGGTTGGATGATTGATGAAGTGAATAAAGAGAAGAGGTGGGGAAAAGTGGATCGTTGTGGACTGTTTGAGGGAAAATGACTGTAAGAAGCAGCAGGAAGAATAGTTGAAGTTTTGATTTAGGTATGAATTGGTGGAAATGTTAGGAATTTAAAACATCATTGTACATGGAAAACTGGAGGGGAAGGAAGATAGTTTGTGCTTGTTGCTCAGTCTTTATTTACCAGAGAGAAGAAAGAGGAGCTGTATAGGAGTCCAGAGGAAGTATATACTTGACAGCAGATTTTTTTTAAGTTATGTAATCTGAATATAAATGACACAAGAGTGCATGATGACAGTGTGTCAGCACTTTTTGCACCATAGAAGGAAAGAAAAGGCAAGTTAGTAGGGAGTAATTAGGCGTGTGGAAGTTTATCGACAGAAATTTTGCTAACTGATTAAAGTAAAACAAGTCTTGATGTGCCAAATGCCAAACCCCTGTTTCCTTCTGCTCAGATGTAAGGATTTTGATGCCGTTCAGCTAATGATTAGCAATTAGAAGATGTGACCTTGAGCTTTTTCTTTTTAATGCTGTTACCTCACATTTTACAAGCAAATCTATTTAGCAAGAAAATAATCATTGATTCATTTTTGGCTTTTTCTGACATGGAAAAGAATGTGAATTAAACCATCAATATGGAAAAATATATATAATGCATAGTTAGATGTAAAATAATCAAAACAGTGAGGGTATCTGTAAATGTGCAAGCTCTTAACAATGTTGCATCAGTTCCTCGTGACTGGTGAATGGTGGAATGAGGAGGATTTGTTGGGCCAACTTAACCAAAATCAAATCCGTATTCTCTGATGGCCAAACTGCTGCGGGACAATTAAGAGAAAATGAATGAATCTGAGCTGCGCAAAGCAAATGATGGAAGGAAACAAATGAGCATCATGGAGGCAGTGAAACAAACAGATGTTACATCTTTGACCTGGTCTGTGTTTAGGTTGCGATCTGAATACAAACATCTGTGACGGATTTTTGGCGCTTCCACGAAGGACTATAAATGTTTACAGTTTCAGACGCAGCCAGGAGAGCTGTTTATGAGATGTAAGATGATGCTTATGAAGAAGAGTGGGCAAGTGAGTGTGTGTTTCAGGTTGTGCTAAGGAAGGAAAGGCTTATGCAGGCAAGGTGTATTTATGTCCGAAGTGGGTAACGAGCTTAAGCAGTGAGCTATGTTTTGTTGAACATGCTGGTTTATATATATATATAAATATATATATATATATAAATATATATGTATGTGTGTGTGTGCGGGGGCTGCTGCAGTCACTATTACCTCCCAGCCAGAGCAGAGCCGAGTCAGGTTTGCTGACAACAGCACATCTTTAAAATCATATCTCACCTCTAACTTACCTTACGCGCACACACTCGTATATTCTTGCCTTTGCATCAGAAGAACCATTGAAAATAATAAAAGTGGGTAACTGATTAGTTATTTTATTCTTTAGTGTCATCACTGATAATACAAAGTCCCTCTGCTCTACTTTGCAGTAACCCACAATCTTTTAGCTGTTTAGTCACCAGTCAGCTGACTTGATGGCGCTAATACACAGCACAGTGGTTCACCTCTGCAGTTCATGCTCTTATCTGTACAAAACTGATACCGGTGTCCTAAATTTGTGATACACACAGGGTACTGTAATGTTTTAGATTTCAGATAATTGCACAAACTCAAAATAGAGTCGAGTAAATACTGCACATTTCATCCACATTTCTCAATGATTTTATCTCCTAATACCTGAAGGTCACGCCCCGTGCTGCAAGTATAAAATGTGTGATTGCGAGATAATATTCAATCTTACAAGTTTTTCTCCATTACTGAAAGCCAATAGGAGATATTTTTTTAAAACAGCTTTGTTGAATAATGATTGAATTACCTCAGCAGCACGCACAGCAGCAAATGGAAGGATAGCTTTCAACACAGATGGAAATAACAGTCGTGTTTAGACCGTGGCAGTGCTGACTGAGATAATCCTTTGGTGGTAAATCAGCAGTAAATATGTTATGAATGTATAAATATTGCTCTTCACAAATGGAAACCCATGTAATCCAACTGGAGAAAAATGGCCAAACGTACATGATAGTTTTATATTTATATTGATTTATTGATATTGATTTATATCAAGTTAAGAGCTGAGTTGTGATGATTACTATATCCAAGACTACAAAGTTTACACAAGAGTGCTAATTGTGGTGGTGTGTAAGTTGGACTGTGTCCACTGACCCTGCTGCGGGAGAGATGTTTCTAGCAGAGGGATCCAGGGAGGAGGCAGCAGATTAACCTGATCTGAGTGATTCTGGCAAGCATCCCTTTTACTCTGACGCGCTCGTCTCTGCACCTTTAAGACGTAGATAATAATGCAGTTAGTAAAATCAAAAAAATCAGTCATAATCTGTTTGAATAATACAAAGTTTAGTGGTCATCATATATGTAGAGACTAAATGTAAGTTGAACTATTTATACTTTGGTCACTAACAAAGGGTTTAGAGTATTAATGCCAACAAATAGCTGTAAAAGGTGTGGTTCCTTAAAATGTTATTAAGGGCTTATCTGTGTCTGCCGTCGAGGCTTTAGGAGCTGCTCTAATCCAACTACTTGAAGCAAAGCTGTGTGTGTGTGTGTGTGTGTGTGTGTGTGTGTGTGTGTGTGTGTGTGTCTGCAATATGAGCGCCTTCCTTTTTGTCTGTCCTGCCTTCACACTCACTCATGATCAAGGCTACATTCTCAGGAAGGGAATGTCGGATGTTTGCTGCCTTCATAGTCAGTAAGATGGAAAAAAAAAGAAGCAAAGCGGAAGAGAAAGGAGAGCTCAAGAGATGCAGTAATGAAACTAAAAAGGCTTTTTGGGGTTGAGTGAGCATGAATGAAAAGAAACAATAGAGTGATAAACAGAAGCAGATTTGATTTAAAACATAGCTAATGGAAGACAAACACCCCAGAGAAAGAAAAGAGAGGGAAAGTAGCAAGAAGGAGAAGAATAAAGAGAGGGCATTATGGTTTCCTATCTGCCATTAATAATTCAGTCATTATCGATCAACCTGAGCACTTCTTGTAGCGTTAAGTGCGTGTGTGTGTGTGTGTGTGTGTGTGTGTGTGTGTGTGTGTGTGTGTGTGTGAGAGACAGACCCAGAACACACATACACATGAAAGGCTTGCATAACGTCAGCTGTTGTTTTTCTAATGAGTCGAGTTTGCCCCCTTGACTGACACACACACACACACACACACACACACACACACAGCAGAAGGTCGTTCGCATTAAGTCCAAGAGCACCGACACGTCTTAGGTAGGTGTGTGTGTGTGTGTGTGTGTGTGTGTTATATAAATCCTGGCGTGCCTGTCAGTGGGTGTGTTTGTGAATCAAGTGATGAGACACATCACAGCCAACTTCTTGTTTCATGCCGTGTACACATGCACACGCACACACTTCCCTGCTTATGGAAGAACAAGTATGACATTACATACACAACTGTCTATCTGATCAGCAGGGTCAAGCAGAGCTCTGTAGCCTAAATAACAATCTGCCCACTCAGAGTGGCGCCACTGACTAAAACTGTGCGCGTGATACATTTGCTGAAATTGTCATTTCAGGGCATCTCAGACATCACTGTGCTAATTTTTACATGTTTTTCATTGATTTCACCTCTACTACCTCAGTGCTCGATCCCTGCTCTGTCTCACTAATGCACGTATAGAATACACAGACATACTCATTGTTAACAGCATTGCTAACATTCTTCTTCCCTGTTTTGACTCTTGCGGCTCGACACCCGCCTCCTCCAAGGTCAGTGCGGGACAGGAGTCGAGGAGTGCGTGATGTTCTAACCTTGTTGTGCTTTTCCTCTCTCTGGCTCTACAGCTCCCACCTCTCCCCTATATCCATCCTGCCTGCTGACTCTGCTGAGTAAGTCTCCACGTATTCACACACACTCTCAATGGCATACTTAGACATAAACTCACGCTAACATACGCATTATATCACAACAACTTATCATAAACATCATAAGCTGTAATAAAATATGTACTCAATAATTCTTAATATTATATCCCGCAAAGGCATTTCATGTTAGAATATAATATTAATGAAACTGCAAATAATCAATAAGAGAAAGACAGAGCCATATTATATGTTAAGCGTGATGAGGCAGTCAAATAGCGTTTTCTCAAGAGGCGAATAAAATAATAGAAATCGAGATTGATGTGCAGCCGCTGCTGAGACAAGTGAGTTTTAAAAACTGTACAAGGTTTAGAGGAAGAGACGAGCAGGAAGGAGGAGAGCCGGCCTTGTGTTTTGATTAGGAAGCTAAAGTAAAGCGTTTTGCATGGCGTGGCACTTTGACGGTCTCAAGGACACGAACTGCAATCACATGACAGTCAGGCCGTCTCTTCGACGCTGCTCAGCATGGACGCAGAATACAATTATTTCTCTTTGTACAGCGCTTTAATGTGGGTTTACTTATTAGACTTAAACAATGAGGAATTAAACATAAAAGCTGGAATTCACTACCAGCAGTCAAAGGAGTTTAAATTGTCACATGTTCAGCTGCCCACCAATTTGACAGAAAATAGTAAAGATGGTTTTAAAAGAAGAAGAAACACATGATGATGGAGATGGGGAGACAGTTTTTTGCTGTGCAGATTTTAAAAAAGCAGTTTAATCTATTTTCATAACGCACATGCCAATAAAAAAAGTTTCCCTTAAATTTAAAAAGAGGGACCCTGCAGGTCCCACCGAGTTTCCCTGTTGGGAGGTAAAAATTTGGACGCTGTGTGAGTGTAAGTGCTTCTTTCTGTGTCTATGTAAGTAGGAAAGAGTGCAAGTGCATCATCTTTTACTGCTTATGTGTTTATTTCTGGAAGTGGCTGTTTGTGTGTGATGTGCAGTGTAGTTATTATTGTAGAGCTTCCTGGAGGTGGAGGCGAAGTTTGAGTGTATGTGTTCATATATTGACACCTACATTTCATTTATCTCAGCTCAGTAGCTTTATGAGTTTCTGCCTTAAATGGACATAGCAGAAAATCCCCTACAGCTATTTTTCCAGCATCAGGTACTCGATGTGTTAAATTCATGCGTATCTACAGTACCTGGGACAACTTGGTGTCACTGTCTGGACATTTACTTTGAGGATCAGCTTAAGGAGCAGAAGTTATATGATAGAAAAATAGAGGAAAAGTTGGAATAACACGTGATGAAAGCAGATGAAGTGAGTGAACAGTTGTTATGGGGGAGTTGGGTCTTTTCCCATTCAACTTAGGCTCTGCTGCCGTCTAAGCTGGAACAGTGACAAAACTCACAGACTGCATGAAGCCAGAGTAAATGAGGGAGGAATACATTATGATCAAACAAACATGGTCCAGTAATTGAAGCCAGATAGATGGAATCTCAGTAGAGCCGGTGGATCAGGCGTTGCATGTCGGTGCAGAAAAGGTCAGCGTGTGACTGCCGATGTTACCTTTTATAGGCTCTAACATCCCCTCTTTTTTTCTCCCTGACTCCATATTAATCCTTTTAGACCAGGGCCGCACCATTGGCTTAATAAGGACTTGTTAAATAGCTCAGAAGGGGGAAAAAAGCACTGAGTGAAAATGATGAATATTATTCACTCTTAAACTTCAATAAATGTCTCTTATATGTACCTAATTACTATATAAAGATGAACATATAAATGCCATTTATCTGTTAATTGATCAGCAGAGGTTCCAGACACAGAGGTAGTGCTAAAAACAAACATCTTAATTAAATCTGGAAAAACAGCCCTCTAACCTCGTCAGTATAACTGAACTAAGGATGTCATGTTGATGTCAACAGTTTTAGGCATTATGTGAGCGTTTTTAAAGCATGTATACTAATCACTAAAAAAAAACATGTTTAACTGAAGGATTAAAAAAATAGTGATGGTAGTGCTGTAATGTTGGGTAGTTGTTACTCTGCAAATCAGTTTTTATCTTTTTAGGTTTTTGATACATCGTGTCCTACTGCAGTTCAGAAATAAATACATACACAAGCCTAAATAGTGCGCATGATTCTGGCAGGTGGACGACAGATGGAACTTATCGGTCTCCAGCTTTGACTATTTGCAACATGGTTGAAGTATTTTCGTTTTGGTTATCAAAACAGTTGTTGACGTCACAGACTTTTTCTCTGCTCGATAGAAGTCAGAGAAACATGCCCAGCATCTTGGGTGTTTGGATTATTGCTGTGGCTCGTTTTATGTGGATACTTCAGGTGGATAATGTTATTTTCAGGTTATCTATTTTTGTTTTTCTGTGGAGTTGTTGCACTGAATGAACAGGAAAAAAACATGGTCACTGGATCTCATGCAAATTAGTTATGTAAACCTTGGAAACTCTGCTTATCCTCTTTAAAGGTAGTCTGAACTCTTTGGACAGTGGTTAGTGTTAAACATCATTTTAACTTGTATTTCTGCTTTGTTTCCCAGTATTATTCAGCGGACCATCAGGGCTGCAGTGGAGCAGCACTTCTTTGATCTGAAAAACTCCATCGACCAAGACCTCAGCAGGTACGACAGCCAGGGGTGAGAGTGCAACACAGGCAGACCTGAAACCACAAAGTTTCTATGCACGCATGAATTAAATGTCTGTTGCACTTTGTAGTTGCACCTGTTGGTACAAACATGATTGCTCAGTGTTTTAAAGTGGCATCAGATAACTCTAAAGAAGCATTTCCAAGATAGCAAATCTCATGTACAAAGGCACAAAGCCAGCCAGATGGTTCACGTTACAGATAAACACATTTAGAGGTTACTTTAGCATTATGCTACTTTGCATAGCATTCCCCTGGATACAAGTTATGAATTTATATTTAAATAAGGGTACTTTCATTGCTTTATTAATCTTTCCATTGTGATATGTTAGGGAGAGTCCCAGTGAGCCTGCAGACCAGGGCTGTGATGGAGACGAGGAGCAACAAACTGACCCTGAAGACAGTGCCTGCGACACAGAAGGGGGTACCCCACTCACACAGCCTGAGCAGCACATCCAACAAAATCAGCGAGAAGCGCAGGTCAGTGGGGGGACGTCATGACGTGATAACCAGAAAGGGAATCTTTGTTTTAGTTGCGCGCGCTGCCTGTTACTGTAACATTGGCCGAACAGCAGCTCCCCTGTGTTCAAACAGAAAGTGACATCAGATGATAAGACACAAAAGAAAATCGTAGCAAGCTGCTGTGTGGGCTCAGAGCATGCTTCCCATAGCTAACCTCCTTCCCATCTCAGTGTGTCGCTTCATTCCAAGGCGAAATGTGTTTGATATTATCAGCACAGGCCCATCTTTGTTCTGCTCTGATCGCTACAATAGCTGGAAATTTACTGGGAAAGCGAGAAACAAGAGGGTTGTTTAACAAATACAAACACGCAGACACATTTAGTCATAACTAAATGTTAATAAGGTCATTTTGTACTTGGAAAAAGTGCTGAGTAGCTTCTTTCTCAAGGTTTGGCGAACACATTTGCCACTTTTTATACCTATCATATGCCAGGATGCTATATTAAAAAACAAGGAGCTACTTTCAAGGGCTTTGGAAATTCTTGACCTTGCTTTCTTCACATTTTGGTAAGAATAGATACGAACTGATAAAATTATTATCCAGATGATGATGCTTTGAGATGCATTATCTGTTTAACACATTCTGAAGAGTAGTAATGTTTCTCTTTATTTTCAATATCTAGTTTTAGGCAGACATACACGGCACATATTCTTTGTATTCCTGTGCACATCACATACATTTTTATTGAAGCTGTCTCATTGGAAATCAAAACCCTGTTACTAGTGCCCCCCATTCAGCCTTACTGGCTTTTATCCCAAGAACCATGTTAGCTTCCAGATGGAGGGGTCAACATGGTAGGCAGGGAGATGAGAGCCACGGCTGGAGGAGAAGCTGTCACAGAAACAATAATCTTGATCCAAGTCCTTAAATAGATCAGCCAAGAGCCAAAGAATGACAGCTGCTCCACTGTACTACATCATCACAGACATGCATGTATTTACACTGGTTTTATGTTTAAAAAGTTGTATAGTTGTGCCATGTGCTATTAACAATGAGTTCAATATGTGTATGTCCACATAACATACACGCTGTCTTCTCATTTATGATGAGGACTTTTGTGTTCCTACAGAGTCGTCTGTATAGGTTCTCAGTCATTCAGGTGATGCTAGTCTTAGAAACTTGAGGGGGGGAAACAGAAGGTATCTGGACGTCTTTAAGCTTGTGAAGACATTTCATTCTCATCCAAAACTCCCAAACTCTCTTTCAACGATGCCAATGTTCACATTCTGGACTGAAAAGACAGATGGCTTGAAAGAGGAGTAAATGAAAAAGATCTATGAACAGAAATGGTAGCTTTTTCTTCCTTTTCCTGTAGCGCCTACTCAGCTTGGTTTCAGTCATTTTCCATTACAATTGATTACCAACTTATGTGCATGAGGTTGTTATAGCAACGTCCTGTGACATCTTCTGTATCTGACACAAAAATGCATGTCGCTCTCATGACTCATCGAGTGATGCCACTGACTAGCCAATCGGTGGCATGCGGTCTGTTAATGTCACGTTTTCGCCTCAGACTGCTCGGAAGCTGAGTAGGTACTAAAGAAGTGGTACCCGTTATTACCAGCTAGTGGAAAACCCTAAAAAACGTATTTAGCTGAGCCAAAAGCCAACCTGCCTTGAGAACCCTTCCCAGGTTTTTCAAATCTCACTCACAACTTACCTCAGATGTGAGTCAGTAGGTCACATGATAGGGTGGGGCAAGGTTTCACAGTAGTTTCACCCTTAACTTCCCTGATGGTATTAAGCCACACCTTTTTTCCCACCTTGGCTCGTGACAATGCACATGACGTGATTAATACTGGGTCAACGACTCTCCAAACCACCTCCAAAGAGAACAACCCCCATGTTAAATACGTGGGACTCTCCACCTTTTGTTTTCAGGACTGAAAAGCCTCACAAACTTCAAGAAGTCCAGTAACTTTTTCAAGGTTTACAGAGTTGTTGAAGATGAGCAGAGGCATTTTTAACCTCTAATTTTTAAGGAGCATTAAATTCTTAACTATTTAAGGTGAAAGAGCTTTATTTAATGCATTTATGATTACCTCACTGTATTCTGGGTATTTTGTGAACATTTGATCTGTTGGAGTGCTACATCTCTGTGTTGTCTCATTAACTGAGGAAGTGAAGCATTACAGTGTTTTACTTATTTCTGTTAGACTCCAGTGTGTAGCTCAGTTTGTGTTCTTGCCCATTCCTGTCTCGTGCTCTGCTTATTCCTGTTTAAGTTAAACAGAACATCTTGCTGTCCTGTCTTTTTTCCTCCAGAATTCACTGGACTCTGTCCCCACCCTGGAGGAGAGCTCAGGAATGGACCTGGATGCAGAGTCTGTCACCGATGCAAAGAACAACTTAAACACTGCCAGGTGAGCTGTTTACTTCACAAACACCAGCTGCCTGGATTTACCCTCAGAGTTTAGTTTCGATGCAAAGCAAACGAGAGGCAGCAGTGTTGCCGTGCTGATCAGACACTTGCCTTCTGCAAATTGCTTTGACACGCTGTTTCAACCAGAGCTCACATTTTATGCTGCATCTGAAACGCATCTTTATCTCAGTCTCTCTCACTCCCAACACTTATTCACTTTTGCTTCCTTCTTGTGTATCTTTACATGTCATATGATGATATTACACCCCCAGCTTGTTGTTAACAGCTGTAGTGAGTACACCGCCATCAATGTGGCATGCAGTGTTAAAACTGACAAATGCTGCTTCACACCTATTTATTTAAAACAGGCAAAATACTGACTACACAAAGCACTGATTTTGGTTACAGCTTTGTGAGTTTTTTTCCTCGTCGAATTATTCGTGCAGCGGAAAGATTTCTTTGTTGTGTGACTGTGGTGTGACTCTTCGTCAGCTGTTATCCAGGCAAGGTTTCAGGAAGACTAAATATGGTGAGAGTGATATGATTGGACAGCTTTTATAAAAGTACACTTATCCAGATGAGTCTGTACAGGGGTACCATATTAGTACTTCTTGTTATTGGACCAAAGAGTACTGAAAACGTACATCCCCTGGTGGAGTGTTAATGTGTTTATCTCCTTTATGGTTTAATTTTGAGTGTTTATCTAATTTTATTTCATTCTAATCTTCATTTTCAGGCAGGACAATCAGCCTCTTGTGACGATGGAGCACACTGTCACCATAAGCTGTGTAAGTGACAGGATGTGGAAATGTACACCTTTCATAGACTGTATATAAACAATGGCTACAGCCATGGTTATGTCATCCACTGGCTTGGACCTTCACAGTAAAGCTTTTAAGTATCTGTTAAGGCCTTAATTACACGGGCCTACAGAGCAGTCAGTGACCCCATGGAAACCAGCAGATGCTAGGGGAAAATGTTTAAACACGTTAGGCCAACATTCCTTCAAACACTTGCAAATTTACCTTCAGTTATTTGGTCCATTTTCCTTATTTCTTTTATCTCTTATTGATTTTTTTTTTTTACTCCTCCAGGACTCCAGTTCATGTTGCTGTGATCACAACGCCAACACCAGCCAGCCCAACAGGAACCACCTGTCACCATGCCAACCAGACTCCTCCCACCTCCAGCTTTTTCCCAACAACCAATGGGAAGGTGAGTTCCATCATATCCTGGGAATTCCAGCTTGCTCAGTGCAGCATAAATATTCATAGAAAATTAAAGTGGCATTGGAGAAGTTATGCAGAGGAACAGACTTTTAAAACTTTAAATTAATTTATTTTATCTAATAAAAGTGACATAATGGGAAAAGTTAATTTCATTTAGATTGTTGTATGAATTACTCTTACTTAAATATAAAAATTATGGAATATTTTTACTCTAAGCTTAAATATGTCGCTGAGATCTCAATTCAAACCTGCTCAGTTGGATAAATTCTCTCATATAAGTGATGAAAAACTGACGTTGGTGGCATTTGTTTGCAATTAAACACAACACACATTGGATGAATGCTGGTGAGTGAAGTTATGAATGACCTCACTGCTCCTCTTCTGTGCTATCTCTCTCCCTGTCCCTCTTCCTCCTCGTCCTTCTACTTCTCCTCCGTCCATCCAAACAGCGTCACCCCCCTCCCATCTCCACCTCCCTCCCATCGACTTCTCATTGATGCATCTGCAAAAGGAAGGCCAAGGTAAGTCATTTCATAAGCGCCCATTCACCAGTCTACCCCTCCCTCCTTTCACTCGTCCTTGTTATTGTTTTTAATGGTGGTCACGGGTGACAACAATAAAAGAAACTATATTAAAATATAATTAAAATAGCCTCGGCTTTTCAAATGTGCGCGTGGTGACGCTGATCGTGATAAATCCTTCCCTGTAACATTCTTCCCTCCATCAGATTTCATGAGATAGCAGGCGAACTTGTTTTTTCTTTCTTCACTCTTCCCTCTTACTTTTTTAATTTACACTTTGATTCTGCTGCTCTTATTGGTCACGACCCCTCCTACACTCTCTCTTCCTCCTCGATTCAACTTGGCAGCATAGCACTGACTGTAAATACACCGGTAATCAGGCTTAGCGTGAGTCAGCAGGTATGGAAGTAAACAAAATAAAATGTTGCTGTACATATCTGTCCATCATGATATGTATAACACCTCTCTCTCTCTCATGCACTTGCTAGAGAGGGATTAATCATCTGGCCTCTCCCTTCCTTCTTGTCCTCTTTTTACTTGGCTTGATTCCTCTCTTTATTTCTTTCCGTCTTCTCCAGACCCCGTCCCAGCTTTTAAATCCTGGCAGGATGACAACGAGAGCGGAGAGGCACAGCTCTCCCCGCTGGCCGGTCGCATGGTTCCTCTCCCTCCGCTCCCCCTGGAGGAGGGTGGTGAAGAGGAACAGGGAGAGGGAGGGCAGGATGACTCCCCTTCCTCTTCCCGCTCCCACCCTCACCTGCTGGCACGGCGCTTTCTTGATTTTGGTGTGCACGGTGCCCAGAGATTTCTCCAGCAGGATCTGGACGCCACTTCACCCACCAAAGTACATAGGTATGATGTGTAGCTTATTCACTGTAAGACTGGTGTTTTGGGAGGGTTTAATGGTTATAATGACACCCACAAATCGTTATCTTTGGTCTGAGACCCGAAGGGTTTTTTTGGGTTGTTTTTCTTTTTTGGTAGTTCTGTCATGCTGGGGGGGGTCGCTGTGGCTCAGGGGCTAGAGTGTGTGTGAAAGTGGCTTGTAGTAAAAAGCCCTTTAAGGGCTGAGCTGGAGTCAAAAAGAGCCATCAAGTACCAGTCTACTATTTATCCTCAGGCCCAGGCGAGCATCGTTTGGTTCCAAAGAGGCGATGAGAGGAGGAGATTCGGTGATGCACCAGCTCACCAAAAAGCTTCAGCATCTGAAGAAGAAAATCAAACAGTTTGAAGAGCAGTTTGAGAAGGAGAGAAACTACAAGGTAAAATCAGAACTTTAATGGTTTTTTAGGTAGTAATTTAAAAAAAAGAAGAAGAAAAAACTGCAGGAGCCAGTCAGTTATTGCTTTCTTCAGGCTGTTATAGCAAACAGTCATCTTCCTCTGCATCAGAAACACCAACACATTGTTTAATTGCTTACACTGTCACACATTCTGAAAATGTAATTTTGTATTTGTGTCTTAGCTGTTGTTGATGTTTTCGGTGAAATGCCAACTCTTGGTCTCTGTGTGTCCCCCCTCTCTGCAGCCTTCTCATGCAGATAAGGCAGCTAACCCCAAGGTCCTCAAATGGATGACTGACTTGACCAAGATCCGCAGGCAGATTAAAGGTACAACTACTTTTTGCTGTCGGCATGCATTCATGTGTGCTTGACGGGGTTAGAGTGTCTGTATGCCATCCTGTTCTGTGCTGGACATTTTGACCCCACTTTCAACCTTTGACCTTTTGTGACAACATGGCATGTATGCTGGTCTGACAGACATAACGCAGACATGCACGTGCTCAGGGTCAACGTGGCTCTCACATGCGTGGCTCCCACCCTACAGTGTGCTGGTGCGTCCTTGTGAACCCACATTCATTACCTGCAGGGTGAGTTCAGTCAGGTGAAGCAGCGGAAAACACACAAAGGAAGTATTTGAAAATATTTGGTCAGAAATCCCAAACTGTGGTTGCAGAAGCTTTTGGTTTGGCTGCCAGTCAGCATGTCCAAAATCAGATATTAAAATATAAAATGTATAGAAATTCTTTTCTGCCGGCGGATGTTTCTCCTCCCGTTGTTTCACCACACTGAACGAACCCTGCAGGACGCCCGTCCACCTCCTTCCTGTGAGGTGCCGGCTCTCCTTTATGGAGTAACGCAGCGGCCAAAACATTTGTCACTGTTTCAAATCAAAACTGAAATCAATAATGTGAGAATCCGCTCTTCACTTTCCTCCTTCCTCCTACTGCCCAACGACCCATTGATTGATTGATTGACTGATCGGCCAACCAGGACGCCAGCACCACCTTTTGCCCAGAAGCACGTTGAGGCACCAGGCTTTGATCCATTCACACAGATGCCACCATGCTCCCTCCTCCCCTTCCTCCTCCTCCTCCTCCTCCTCTATCTGCTCACCTCCCCATCACATACTCACCCCCCCGCTCCACCCCTACTCAGGCCTACTCAGCTCTAGACCGTTTCACCTCAGTAAGTACAAACCCCTCAGTAAGTAGACATCTCAAACACTACTGACAGTCACAGCGAGGCGGCTTTGTGAGAGCATCTTGCTTCCTTGTTTCGGTGTCTGCTGAAACAGCTTGTTGGCATGGGATAATTAATGGAGAGGTGGTGAGAAGTGTGAAGCATCATGATGAAATTACACATTTATGGTTCTGATTTCAAAATACAAAACAAGCTCTCTTTTTTGCCAGACATTTTGGGTCTCTGACATGTTAAAAATGTTGGCAAACTGCAAAAAAACATGTCTAACTGCTGGTATCAGTTCTTTAAACAAGAATGCTGCGGTGCTGAAGGTGCAGAAGTGTTTCACCTTTACAGCCATCAGGGCCTTTTGAATTTAGTGATTTTACTGTCTGGAAAAAGTTTGCTCTCTGTCTTTGGCTTTGTATGTTGTGTGGTAGTGTGTTTGTGTGTTGTCACACTGTCTTCTTTCTCCTTATTTCTGATGGGTTAATTGTAATCGTGACGGATAAATTCCTGCATGCCTTAACTGACTTTCTCTGTTTTCTACGTCTCTCCCTCTCTCTCTATCCCTGCCCTTATTTCTTTCCTCTCTCCTCAACCTCATGTGTTCATCCTTCCCCAGATGCCAAACACCGTGCAGAGACCGAGCTCGGCCCTCAGACTCGGCCCCGCAGCAACACCTTGCCCAAGAGCTTTGGATCCACACTGGATCACAGTGCTCATGACGCAGCAGGGGAGCTCAAAGGCCCGCGGCCTACAAGGGAGGAAACACTGGAGCTGATCCAATGCAGAGTCAAAGACAAGAGGGAGGAGGACGGCTGGCCGGATGATATCAAGGTAAGGACCAGATATTTTCCAGCAGAGCCACTGCACTTATCCAGGGCTCCAGCAACAGGACAAATAAAAAGGATGTGGATCAGATATATAGTTGTCAAGATGGGGAAAAAGAACAGAATATAACCTATAGAGTTTTTTGGGGTTCATGAAATCCTTTAGAAAAGGTCTGGTGTAGGTTTACATACCTAGCAGAACTAAACATGTCCAGTTTTATTGACAAAAACGTTATTTTTACATTTCAATTCATGCTTTTAAGTTCTACAGGAAGAGAAGAAATCTTTTTGATGGACATGCACAAAATTTATAGACTACAACTTACAAACTGCTGGTATATTGTTTGACTATAACTTTAAGGGTAATTTAAATAGTTTGATTGTGAACTTCTCCCATCACCAGTTTAAATACTAGTTAGTTAAATGTATTACTTTTGTTTTATTAACATACAATGGCAGTTACCTGCTGGTTCAGAGGTGTTGCAAGGCCATCAGCCACTAACAGGGCTCTGCACTGCGACAGGAAGTTACAAGCAAGTAAACAAGCAAGATGGAAAGTAAGCAGTGACGACGCAAGATTCTGCAGCACTTTGATGCAGAAAATTAGCAAATGTATGAAAGCTGTTTCAGAATAAACTGACCCACAAGCGCGCGACAGCTCACCTCAGCTCGGTGATGTGCAAGCACATTGTGCTCGGGCATGTGGACGCGGGCCTGTGCTCTGATTGTGAGGCCCTACATTTCAGCAAAAAATTCTTATGTTTTTAACTACACGTACATTATTTCTACGTCTCTGTGTTTTAAACTAGTCGATCTTTTTTTCCCCTTCCTCACATTTAATGACTAGTAATATTAAAACCAGGAAAGACACTGTTGAGTGTTAAATATCTGTGCATCTCTGTAGAAGATGACAAAAGAGCAATTAACCTGTGAGAAGACTGTCCTGCAGAAGAATCTGCTGCACTACGAAGGGCTGCACGGTCGACCGGTACGTTCAAAAACCTAAATTCTGCAAAGATTTGTCTTTGCCTTAAAAAGCAAAAAAGAAACCCCTTCTAACCAGGTCTGTCGCTTCACCTGTCCTTCTAGGTGACCAGAGAGGAGCGGCTGGTAGTGAAACCTCTGTACGACCGCTACAGGCTGGTCAAACAGATGCTCACCAGAGTCAGCATTACACCTGTTGCAGTAAGTTCACAATCTCCACCAGAGACACAAAGTTAGCAGCACTCATGGAGCAGACAACGGATCAACTGCATCTACCTTCCTTTCCCTCCTCTAGGTATCTCCATCTAGTAAGAGGCGGAGTAAAACCCTGCAGCCAATCATTGAGGGTGAAACTGCTCACTTTTGGGAAGAAATTAAAGAGGAAGAGGAGGAGGAGCAAGAGCAGAAAAGTGGAGGAGAAGAGGAGAGGGATGAGGAGGAAGAAGAAGAGGAGGAGGAGGAGGAAGAGGGAGAGAGCAGCGGTGGTGAGATGCAGAGCCCCGAGGTTATCATGGCCATCGACCCAATGACCTCGAGTGACGGGCCCGTGAGCAGCCAGAACCAGTCTGACCGACAGAGCGACTGTTCAATGAGAGAAAAGATGGAGGAGGGATCGGGGAGGCTGGCGCTCGACCTGCGTCTGTCCAGCTCGAACGCCTCATCCATGTGAGAGCAAAACACACGCAGACGCATTCATGCGACATTAGGGCCTAAAAACTGATGTGTTGTTACGCTGAAATTTTGCTCAGCTGTTTATCATTTTAGAAATACTGAATTTGGGTGATATTGTGAATTTGAATACATATTTGTTGCAAATGTAAAGGTCTACAGTTGTTCCTCTCAGTGTAGCTGCAAGTTCACTGAGCCTCTGCCTTCATCTCAAAGACAGGAGAAGTGTAGCCTGCTGTGTTCATTACTAAACCCTGGAGAGGAAATGTTCACGTATCCTTCTGCTTTGCAAACTGTGCAGATACAAGCAGGAAGTGTGACACAGTTTTCACACAGGTTTCAGCAGCTGAGGTGTAATCTGTTTAACGTGTCACAGGATAATGCCTGGCATTAACATACATAGACTCACACCTCTGATCAGCTCAGGTTCCTGAGTCCAACTGTGATGTGTTTCTTATAGGTTGTGACTCCTGTTTAGGTCACTTCCTGCTCACACTGGTCACCTTCTCTCTCTGAATTCAAGTTTTAATTTCTGGTTTATAAGCTAAGTGATTATTAGTGTTAAAGAGAGCAAATGTTGCTGAGAATAAAGCTGTTCTCATGTCTCCACACCACTGTAGTGTTACGTGTGGTTACAGCATCCTCTTCTATCCCATCATCCTCCAGGCCAGAGCTGCTGGAACAGCTGTGGAAGGCCAGAGCAGAGAAGAAGAAACTGAGGAAGACCATCAGAGAGTTTGAAGAAGATTTCTATCAGCATAATGGAAGGTAGGTGGGACACACGTTTATTTAAGGAATGAAGTCCAGCTACATCACATATGTTCAATGATTTCAGCTTTGTCTTTTTAAACTCAGCAGAGATTGTTTATTCACTGAATCAGGACAACCTTTATGTAGGATGTATACATTTGTGACGGACTCCCTTTTCTGTATTCCATGCAGCTCTTTTCTGGTCTCTCACAGCTTCTCTATTGTGAAAAAATAAATACCACACCTTCTGACAGGCAAGTCTTTGTGTTAGAGCTTTGTCTGTCTGGATAGATCATCGAAAAAACAGTCTCAGCCTGTGTGTGGCAGGTAATTTGGCCAAGCTGTGAAAATGAAAGCCAGGCGGGGTGTGAGAACCATATAGCGAGGCAAAAAAAGTTTTTTTACCTTCATGATATGTTCGAGATGTCACATCCTCTCACTGTCGGTACAGTGATCCACTGACTAGAAAGAGCAGAAGTTTCTCCGAGATCAGTTTTTAGTCAAGAAAAATATCCTTATTGAAGCTCCACCTGCTTGGCAATAAACACACTGCATTTCCTGCCAAAACAAATTAGCTGAAGTGAAGGAGCAGCTGGATCAGGTTCACCATGCTCAGCAGTAACTTAACAGGTCCGACATGGCTGAAAGCGACCAGCAAACTGAACGGCAGGGAAATTCAACTAATAAAAAGTCTGCGTTTCAGATGGAAGCTGCAAAAGTGCTGAGAGCTGAAAAATAAAAACATAAAACCTCACAACAGAAACCTCACAACTCTGTCTGCTCTCGTTCCCCTTTTAGAAATGTTCAGAAGGAGGACCGGGTGCCGATGCTGGAGGCGTACAGAGAGTACAAGAGGATCAAGGCCAAACTCCGCCTGCTGGAGGTCCTCATCAGCAAGCAAGATTCCTCCAAATCCATCTAGACCCCTTCCTCAAATATCCGCTATCCCCGCACACATCAGCTGTCATCACTGCAGCGACGCTACGCCCAGGACGTCTAGCCTGTCATCACGCCTGGAGAGTTTAACAAAGACTGCAGCCAACAGTCCAACACACAACAAATGACCTCCTGTTGGTACCCTGCAGCCACATCATGGGGAAATTAAGTCAGCTCTGACTGCTTTTATTAAAAAGTAAAAAAATAAAAGTGCCACCGAAATCGTAAATACGACATATGGTGTAGCTAAGCTACAAATAGCCTCACAAAAATTAAAATGGTACAGAAACACCCAAAATATTCACAAAGAGAAACACATAACTGACTCTGCCACATATCAAACAGAAGAATATTTTAGGGCGGCTTCAAGTGTCATTTCCTCAAATTAAAAAATGGAATGACATCTCAAATGTTTTTTTTAAACTTGTTAGTGATCCAATCTGCCAAATGCCTGCAAGTGTGTGAGGACAAACACTGGAAAAGTAAAGCCGTCATTTAATGTGTGGCCAAACCGAGGTGCTTTGCCAAATATCTGAAACCTAGGTTTTAGTTGAGCATTTTAAAGTTAAATGTGCGTTCTTACAACTTTTTCCCCCTGATGTGAATGCAGCACGGCCGCTGGTCAAACTTAAAGCAACTTCCATCATCCATCCCCGCTGCCTCAGTCTGCATATCATCTGAAAACAAACAGCAGTTTAAATAAAAAAGACAAAGAGAAACTAATCACTGTGTGTATCATCATCATCATCATCATCTCACCAATTTGACTCAAGACTCTGCACTCGTCTCTCACCTCCTGGTTTTCTGACCAGGAAGAAAAAGGCAAAAGCATTTTGACTTTTTGATTTCAAGAACATTACTGTTGTCGTCGATCTTTGCGTTTCTGAGGAATCTCATCGGACAGCTCGAGGACTGGCATTTTAGACACTCTTCACTCAACACACTTCGGATTCATCTGGAACGTCTCGCACTGCGCTTCAACCTCTTTCACTTGTCATTTTAATAATAATAGTCTAACATCCTTACATCCTGGATGCCTCACCTTCTGACTGATTTTAAATATTCATCCACAAGATTTCAAAGCCGCTTTGTTTTAAAAAGATGATGTACACCGTACAAGATTTATTCCAACAAAAGTATTAATTCTTTTCGTTATTTTCTATTCTTAGGCGTTTTCTTCTACTTTTTGTTTGCATTTCAAAAAACAGTGATGTGGGAGCATCTTGCAAAAAGAAAAAAAGAAATGCTGCTTTAAGTCTTTCGACAGTTCCCAAGGCCTCATTAAACAGAAGATGCTCACAGGAAACAGCTGTGACTTGGCTCCTTGTGTTTCATCCGTCTCCTGTTCAGTTTGCCACATTGTAGTTCCTGAGTTATGGGTGATAAATAGGTCTGTGTTGTTTTTCATCTGAGAATCCAAAAGCATGTTGGCAGCGGGCATTAGTAGTCTTGTGACTAATCTGGAGGTTTTAATTGAAATTTGAAGCTGAGCAGATCATTTGTATGTTAGCATGATGTCCTCAATACTGAGAGAGCTGAGGGTGTTTTTAACGAGTGAACGGTCTTTAGGTGTGCCTCTGACCTCCGGTCTGCAGTTTGATTTCCTGCTGGCAGGTCAAAGTAGGGCAGGTGAGGGGAACAAAGTCTGATTTGAGCTCTTCTTTTATTGTTTCCAGTAAGAGTCGAGGCGTCACAGCGTGCTTTAAAGTGTGGGACAAAAGTTTCCGACAGTCACTGAATTTTGGTTTTAAGCTGCGAGCTCGTCAGTCAGCTGTTTGTCGTTTTTCTTCAATCTGCACTTGCATGTTTTAGGCGCACAGGACAAAGCTGACGCACAATTCTCTGCCTGGTTCAGAGGAGGCTGCAGTCTGTCTGTCGGTGGGCATTCAAAGCTATGAATGAGGTGAACCTTTTGTGTTGTGTGAAGATTATTAGGAGTGTGAGAAGTTGGGACAGTTGAAGTTAAAAAGTTTGATGTAAAAAGATGTTATTTGCACAGCATTCACAGAATGCAGCCCTTTTGTGTTTTATAATTTTTTTTCCATTTGTATTTCTAGAAATGAAGCACTACTTCTATACAGAAATTATACTGTACATTTAATAAAAAAATTAAAAAAAAGAAATACCCGAAGGAATGAATGTCAAAAGAAATGTTTAAATTATTTCAAACATTAAGTTTGGCCCCCTTTGGTTTATTATTGTTTGTGATGCCCTGAGAATGTGTTTTTTATTATTATTATTAATATTATGAATACTGCTTGTAGTATCATAACCATTATTTTGTGTGGTAACGACAATAATAATCCTTTTGTATGTACTCACTAACTGTAAAACCAGCTGTAGACGTTAGTCTGGCACTGTGGCGAGACGCACATGAACCTGCTCTGTTTTCTGAATTACTTTGTTGCTCTGTGTAATATAAGCTAATATAGAAGCTGTACTGTAGTGAGCTTGCATGGCAAACAAGAACATAATCATATGAAAAAAAAGTCAAATTGTTTCCATTATTTGTGCCATGAAGAAGCAGCAATAATATGTTTGTGTTCTCTTTAACACAAAAAAAGCATTGTGGGTTTGATCCCGAGTGAACATTTGAGGTACGATGTTTTCGGGGTTGGACAGTGTGTTTTTACCTCTGCGTCACGCCGGCACTGCTGAAATCCAACGTATCAATAAGTCTGTGAAACTAGCAGGGATTGAAAAGCCAATGACAGATGTATCATCTGAAAACATTCCAGTTTTTATCGTCATCAAAAAAGTGAAGAAAAGCGATCCACCGTCAATATCTGAAGGGCTTTTATTTCTGTCGACTTGTTTTTCATTGTGCCTGTAGCAGAGTGGTAAAATTCACAAATGTAAATGTATTCTGTCAGTGTACAGTATGCTTCATCTCACACTTACCCATCTGACGTGCATGGTTGTTTTACACACCAGGAATTCAGAGCAAAACTCCTCTTCAAAGACGTCTCCTAGGTCCTCCTGGAGATACTTTAGAGATTGGACACATTTTTACTAACTGATTATTTAAAGTGATTTAAATAAAAGTTGTCCAGAAGTTAGTTTAAAAGACAGAAATTATGTTTTTCCTTTAACTACAAACAGTCTGAAGTCAAGAAGAAAACCTCAGGACATCCTTGAGATGGGATTTTGCTATAAATTCCTTCAGTCGAGATTTCAGGAGGGATGTGGCATCAGACGCTCCCTCCCATTTCCTCCAGTCGACCTACACGTGATGCGTTTTAACGCATTAATATATCGTATGCATCTGTAACTGTTTTCTTACTTTGTGAATGCTTTTTCAGTTGTTCCTTCATTGACGAAAATGAGAAAATACAATCAGTAACAAACATTTACACATGAAAATAAAATTTACAAGCTTGCCACACCACTTCTCCCGACTGTTTTATTTTTTAAATGAAATATACTGGGACCAGGATGTCCCCTGCAAACTTGCCCTGAATATTAAATAACTTATGTCCATTTTTAACAAACAAATCCTTAAGATGACTCATTTACCACTTTTAGCATTAAAACCCATCCAGGTTACAGACTGGTTTTGTACTAGGTTAAATTAGAATTTAACCAGCTCTGCAGCCATTTTTCATCAATCTATGCTAATTTTTTTAATTACTTTAATAAGTATTTAATTTGTCTTATTATCACGCAAATATGATTTATAGCGTAAACAGATGCATAGACATAATGTCACTTGTCTCTGATAATTTTTCTTCTTCAACATTATGTGTGATGTTCTCCAATTGCAGGCTGTAGTTCCCATAAAAGTAGTTCTATGCTCTATACATCTACAAATGGATAGCGTAGTAGTAAGACCACACTCCTTTGGAGCAGGAGTTGCAAGTTCGATTCCCACCCGTTCCATTCTATATACAGTAAGGGAATCTTATAACCTTAGACCTATGAAATCTTCAATACCCAACATCCACAGTTGATGGCAAAACAACTAATAGCTCTCAGTGTTCGTTTGGAAGAAGGGACTGCTCCCACTGCTAGAGACTGACGAGGTACAAAACACATGCTACGGCAAGGGGGAGCCAGGACGCCAGGTCAGGGGGAGAGATCATCACCCCCACCCGAGATTGGGTACCAATTAAACAAAGAATTACATTTGTTGAGCTCAGGCATCAAAGGTACATTTTTTATTTCAAAATGTCAGTGATAATATTAGTGTTTTCTCAAAACATCAAATAGATGCGAGTAAACTAGTAATCTGATTACTGAAAAATCTGACCAACCCTTTATCACAGAAACCTTTTAACCTGATTAGGTGAACTACAAATTAGTAATCAGTGACCTCTAGTGGAAGCTAGAGAACACATATGCTGCACAAATACACTCTTCCTTCCCTTTTTCCTGCAAACTACAAGTCAAACATACCAGTTAAGATAAGTTATATACCGCCCTTTGTTCTAATTTTGTTGAGACGTCTCACACAGTCAACCATTATTGTTTTTAAAACATGTTTTAAAAGTACAAGAAGTTGTGTCCTCCAAGTTTCACAGCCTATGAGATCCCACAACTCGCATCTATTTGAGAAAACACTAATATTATCACTGACATTTTGAAATAAAAAATGTACCTTTGATGCCTGAGCTCAACAAATGTAATTCGTTGCTTAATTATTTGATTTATACATAACAGCGTTATAACATTAAGTGACATTTAATATAATTTTCAATATTTTTAAGCTTAAATTGTCCTCCAATTGTAAAAAAAAACAAAAAACACCGTGAATCCATCCTACCTGGAAAAACACCCTACCCAATGTTTCTGCGCAGACGCGGCGCATGCGCACAACACCAACGCCAAATTAACTTCTTTTTCTCTCACCCATTCTTTATGGTTAGGTTTAGTCGCAAGTCACCGTCAAACTATAATACGGGTAGGACGTTTTGTCAGAGTAGGATGGTTTCTCAGAACACCGCCATTAGCGCTAGCTTAGCAGGTTTAGCTTACAAACTACTAAAACGAGTACTTAACAAGTCTGTTTATTTATTCCAGTATGCAACAATACGGCGCCTCTCTGCATCCCACCTGGTGTGGTCATTTAAAGTTAAAAGCATGGTAGAGAAGGAAACAAGTGACGGGAACGAAAATTAATTCAAACTCACCTCCCGCTAGGCTCTTCTTGCGGCACACACGTTTCCTGATAAATCCTTTTTCTTAATTATATTATTATTAAAATAGTTCAATGGCTAACTGTTAATAGCAACTGCTACATTCGGCACCGTAGCTAATTAGGCTCGTTGCACCTGTCAACAAAACCAAGACCACGCCCACATGGACCCTTTTCTTTTTTCATCCGAACTCATTCAACTGCTTTTAAAACGCACACCTTTAAAAGAAATTAAGACATTAAGAATGTCTTTTCTCCTTAAAGGTTTGCTTCTTTATAAAAGGAAATAATTTCCCTTAAAAAAGATCATGGTTTTGTTTTATATGCTGCTTTGTCAAGAGGAAGATGGCATCATGCAAAGAGCACAAAGAGATGTAATGATGGAGACATAGAGAAGGCCAGAAGGAGCTGCACAGTCTTTGTGGATTAGACAAAATCATATAATATTCAATTCAATAAAACTTTATTGATCCTGAAGGTTGACCCCGAAGGAAAGGAAGGAGGGTATCTGCATGAAGTGATGGTGCTTTTTACTTTAGTGCGAACAACTCATGAATTTCAAAGCTGTTCTAACAGTCCAACACTGGTCTCTCAATCTCCCGTTGGAGAGCCGTGAGCTTTCTATGATGTTATCCAAACTTACGTTCTGTGATGTTGTCGTTCTTTTTGCTCAAAGAGCAGGTTCTGAGAACTCACGACCGCAGTGCACTTCCCCAAGATGTGATTGAATTTGCGCTCAAAGGTGTTGTTCGAGCTAGCCCCTCCAGATGTAATCCAGTTTTTCACTCAGAGGTCTTGTTCTGAGTGTTCACGGCAGCCGTGCGTTCTCCAAGATCTTCTCCGTGCTGCACTCAATGAGCCCATTTTGAGAAACTCACGCCTCGTCCCATCATTTCAATCCCAGCGGGCAGCCTTGTGGGGGTTTGAACAGCCGGTTCCGCTTCCTTAATTCCTTAATAAGTCAGGGCCAAGCCAGCTCCGATCCGCCAGAACCCTGTTACCATGGTTCCGAATAGGTAGATATCTTCAGCAGTCAGGCTCACCCGAGCCCAGACTTCTTGTTGAGAAGGGGTGTCAATTGCATTCAGAGACCAGTTGATCAAATCCATAATTCTCTTTTAGGTTTTAGAGAACAGACTGTGAGAGAATGTTCCAGGGAAAAGTAATACAAAAAACACGAGACTAGACAAGGACATAAGAGGCTAAGCAGGGAAGCTAAGGGAGAGGAGGAGAGGAGAAAAGTGCGACCGCCTTCGTCAAGAGCAAGAGCAGACAGGTAATAGGTTGCAAATAGAGGATCTTAGAAAGCCCGGAGTGGCAGAGAATATGAGAGCGTGGTGCAGGAGATTTAAGAAGACAATGAGATAGTGGCGAGTAGTGACAGACGGGTTCAAGGTTGGGGTGGGATCATGGAATCTCCCTGGCCTATGAGTTTTGCAGATGGCAACTGCAACCTGTTGTGAGAGTAGAGAGCCTGGAGAGGTGGGGGGAGCCAGCAGAAGAAGGTTGAGCGATTTGGAGACAAACTTAGTGATGCAAGGCTGGAATGTTTGGACACGTGCAGAGGTGGGAAAGTGGATATATTGGACTAAGGATGTTAAACATGGAGCTGCCAGGAAGGAGGAAGTTCTCCGAAAAGATTCTGTTAGTGAAGGTGGTGTGCAGAGGGTTGGTGTGACAGACAGGACACCATCAACTGTGGCAATAAATGTTATGCATTTGGGCTGATTAGAAACCACCACTGTGCACTTGCTCACTCAATACCAGCTGCTTACTACTTTTCCATAGAAGGCAAAGTCCACTTCATACAAAACATCCTTAAATTTCCACACAGAGTCAGTTTTAAGCTCCTCTTGCACATTAGCTCAGCTTCATTTCATGAACACATTGAACAGTTAACAAACTCACAACAGCAGCCGTTTCAGTCACAACATCCACAGTTTATATTAAAAAATATAACATCTGCTGTAAGAACATCATTATGACCTGAAGCTTCGATAAAAATCGCCATAATCATGACCAAATGGGTTTAATTTGCCATCTACATGAAACTGCATATTGTTATCATAGCTTTGTTTTTTTAGAAAAAAAAAAATCCCAATGCTTCTGGTAGAGCAATGTGAACGTCTGCTAATAAACACTTAGATTTGCTCGAGACAGATGCAAGTGTGAGTAGGTTTTATTTTTTAGGTGAAGAAAAGATCTAAGAAAGCAAAAATACTTGGTGATGCGTTCAAGTGCTGATGGGAGGCTCTGAAATCACCTCTTATTGCTGCCAAGTGCATGTCTCTAAAGTTTCACCCATTTTAGTTAAGTGTCTAAAACTCGGCGTGCGATCTGTGCTTTAAGTAGTGCCCTGAAAAATAAGAAGAAATTTACACACATTTCACCTAATCAGCGTTGAGGATCTATAACATAGGAAGTGGTGAATGCTTTCAAACACAGCAGAGGACATGAAGGAATAAAGAGCCTCTAACCTCACTGAGTGACATGGACTCCTAAATGCACCACGTGGCCCGAGCCACTTGCGACACTACACAGTGTAGAGGTTAAAGTGTTAAAGGCTGTCCTGATGCTGAACTCTAGCTCTTCAGATCACTACCCCAAACTGGAATAGTCACAGTGATCCATTCATATATCTCGAGCAAATTCAAGTCACTCCAAGTCTGAAATTTTAAGAACTATGTAGTATTTATAGTTCTCTGTGAGACTGCTTTGAAAGGTTAACCATTATGTCATGATTTTAGGGAAATCAAAAACAGAAATTACAAAAGTCGACGTTACATAAAACTTTTTTTTTTTTATAAAACTCTCTTCAGATCAAAAGCCATGGCACCAGTCAGTCATCTACATCTAAAAGACACCCACCATCATCCAGACGGGGGCACAAAGTGACATTATGATGCTAAGACTTGGATGCGGATGAATGCTGTGTGATAAAAGTCAACCAAATAATAATAATAATAATAATAATAATAATAATAATAATAATAATAATAAATAAAATGTTAAATCTGCATGTTTTACACATTACAGCTGAATTACTACAGTGCATTTTTGACACGATCGATTCTTAATTTACTTAAGCGGTAAAAACATCTCCAGCATTTTTTTGATTACGATTCAAACTGGCATACAGTTGTTGTTGTTTTTTTACAATTATTGGCCTTTAAGAAGTGAATGTAAAAGCTCCTGTGAGTGCGATCAGAAACAGCTGAGCGATCAAGTTCGTTGGTCAGTCAGAGAGAGGTCGGTCGGTGTGTCCGCTCCGCCGCTCTGCGTCAGTCAGTGCAAGTGATCAGTGCTTCAGTAGTGTGTCGACAACAGCAAAGTCCCATCAACCGGCCTAGGTCAGAGCCCCTAAAAATATTAAATATCACTCTTAATTTGCATATTTTATACATTCTTTACACTAACTGTGCAGCTCTCCGGGTCCAGGATTCTTGGAGGCGAACCAGCTCAACTCCTCAGAATAAAGTTGAGCAGAGTTGCTGGGTGAGTCCTATAATTTAAAAAAGGAAGAAGAAGAAAGGTCTCAACTGCTCACCCAGATTACAATAATCTTGTGAATGATGTTCCTGCAGCAGCCAATCACAGGCCAGCATTGGAGCGTCGAGATTATCGCCTCAACGATGTTGTGAGCAGTCTGAAACCTTCGTGCAGTCCATCGAGTCAAGTTGTTTCTTTTTTCCTTCCTCAGCTGATGTTTCAAAGCTTTAATTCTCCAGGAAATTCTCCAAAAAAGAAAACCGTACGTCTCCATTTGGTCCACTAGGATCACTTCCTTCCTTTGAGTCTTATTACAGCTGCTGGTTGTGTGCTTAGCATTTGAAAAAGCCCACTCTCCTGTGGCTGCTGCTTCTTATCCAGTGCAACACTGCCCTCAAACAGGATCTGACACAGCTTGAATTGAAATGACAAGAAAAACAAAACAGATGTACCCCCCTAAAAAAAAAAAAATATAATAATAATAATCACGTTAGCTGAAGACTGAGGGCGTCTCGTGTTTGTTCCGCTTTCCCGATTGCTTGCTGAGCTTCAGTTCGCTGATGCGGAGCAGATGCCGTCATAACAGCTTGTCAATCACTGCGACTCCTGAAACAACGAGACGACCAATCAGAGAAAGCAGATTTGCAAACAGGTAATACGTGTTCAGCCCATCACGTTCATTTCTCCCGGTACTGTAGAAATACTGCCTGCAAGGAGACCTACCAGCATAACTTCGTCCATTGCTCATGTTGGTGGGAATGAGGCTCCACTTGTCTGTGGCTGGGTTGTAAAACTCTACAGAGGACAGATTGCAGGACCCGTCATCTCCACCGATCACATACAGCAGCCCGTTAATGGCACAAACACCTGGGGGGGAGCAATGTAACATGTTTATTTTAAAGATCAGCACAGGAAATTTGTCCCATTTATCATTAAATGACCCAATTTACAAAATAATCAGCGTACACCACGTTTACGTATGTTTTATTAGCAATACAGGAGAATAAAGGTTTTTAGTCATCTCTTACAGATCGAATATCTTTAAAGCACAGGCCAGTAGAGTACATGAACATCTTAAAGCCAATCTGAACATCATGCAAGAAAATATTGTAAATATTTGTACATGTAAATCTAACAAATGGCTCTCTTACCCATAAACGGCAGCTGAATAGTTATTTATTAGTAACAATTTAAATAACTCAAGGACCAAAAAGAAAGGCAGTCATCAGCTTTTCAGAGGGAGAAATAAAGCTTTAGCCAGAGCGTACGATGAATAGATCGATAGATGCTGTGACCGCAGTCTGACCTGCGTTTCGTCGACACATGTTCATGTCGCAGACCAGCCTCCAGGTGTTGGTCTGTGGGTCGTACACCTCCACACTCTTTCTCACCAGAGGACCGTCATGGCCTCCTGCTGCATACAGCTGACCACCCAACACACCCACACCTGGACAGAAATATTTTTTAAATAAATATCAGGAGACTGTGACGGTGAAATCCTCCAAAACCCCAAATATAGTGCAAATTCACCACAAATGAAGAGCTTTAACAAAACAAGTTCTGATTTTGTTCAGATTATTTTTACAAAGCAGTTAGCGTCCACCAGGGGGTGCTGTTTCTACCAGTTAAATGGTTAGAAAAAGGCCAATTCACCATCATAGAGCGGGATGATTAGATGCTTCTAATACTGATATTACACAACACATTATGATCAGAGCATGTGAGAATTCGCTTGGATCCCACTGATGGAAATTTCTATTTTTCCTGAATACTAAGGGTTGAGCTGTGATGCTGCTCCCTGTGTGGATGTACAGTAGGCAGGATACAGTGTGTGGTACCTGCTCCACTTCGCCGTGTGCCCATCTCAGCTACATAGCACCACTGATTAGAGACTGGGTCATATTCTTCCACTGTACTGAGACACTGGCGTGATGCACCATCATAACCCCCTACTGCGTACAGTTTACCTACAGATAAACACAAACCGGTTAAAAACAGCATATACATATTTAAAGCTTGGATTTTCATTCTGATGGCATAAAAGGTAGCTGACACACAAGTCATTCTTACCATCAACCACCCCTACACCCACGCTGCTGCGTCTGGTGTTCATGGAGGCGACGTACGTCCACTCGTTGGTTTTATAGTTGTAAACCTCGACTGTTGACAAACCTGAGACACAGATGCAAAGAAAGAAGGGAGAGATGTAGAAATGGGAAAGACTGGAAGCGAAGGTCTGCGGTAAAGGGTTACCGAGTGCGTTATCACATCAGTCTGTGAGCCTTCTACACCCAGCTGGTAGATGTGTTGTGAGAAGAAAATAGATCTCCTGCCTCCTGTGTTTTAATGGGGTTTAATAGAGCATAAGAGCGCTGTGCCACTACAAGCAAATGTATCAAATGAGGAGAACAGTCAGATGATGATACCAAGGAAAAACAACTTTTTTTCTAAAGGGAAAATATTTTTCTTCACTTGCATAGAAATTTACCTTAATTTCCTTCAGTATAAACAGTTCATAATCAGTATTTTTATATTAATTGAAGGCAGTGCAATGAGATCCCTGTGAGCAGCAACTGGATGTGTGATAGTTCTCAAACTGCAATAATGTGACAAATGTATCTATTCCGACTGAAATTTACTAAACTTAAAAATGTGTTTATTTGAGTTACCAACAGGCACATTATGCATAAACCCACTGCTATTAATAGCTACATGCATTATGTGTACCTATGCTTCCATTAAAGCCTCCCACAGCATACAGTAAATCGCCCAGCACAGCGGCTCCCAGCGTGCTGCGTCTCTCCTGCATGCTCGACACCGCACTCCACTGGTCTCTTGTGCCGTCGTACACGTCCACCGTACGCTCCCGCAGCGAACTGTTGAAACCTCCAACCGCAAACACTCGGCCCGCCATGGAAACCACACCTGGGAAACAAGACAAAGAATTTGGGGATGAGATCATAGCTTGTTAAATTCCAAAAGTCATTGCTTCTATGAGGAAACCACAAGAATGTTTAGAAACCAACATGTCAGAAATGCACAAAGTCTGTCTTGAATCCTTGTATCTTTAACAGTCTTTGTTACACCCTTGCTGAACCTCCTTCATAGGACTCTACTAGACCACAGCTGGTCTGCTGCATTGTTCTACTGATTGTTTCTCCTTTTTTCAGTGCTTTTGGAGTAGGGCTGTGCGATATGACCAAAATCTCATATCCTGATATAACCCCGCTTTATTGTGAAAGGTTTATGTGGAACATAAACAAGCAGACACGCGAAGGTGTTACCGTCATTGTTGCTAACCACAACGCATAAAAACAGGCGCTTGTAGTGTGGTTATATTAAATATAAGAGAAAGAGAGAACTTTAAGAAATTAATACAGCCACTACAGTGACCATCAAAATGATGAAAAATATCGCCGTGAACAGTTTAGTTTATTTTGCGACATCACGAAACAAACGATAGCGTAAAATGAAACGACAGATGTTTTTATATCGTCATATCGAACAGCCCTATTTTGGAGTGCAGGAACCAAAACCATAATAAGTTTACAGAACTTTTTGGGGCCGTTTTATCTGCTACTACAGAGTCAGTAGTTTTGGTCCATACATATATGTAGGCTTGAGTAATCTGGATAAAGCAAAACTAGTACAGGTATACATGTATATAGATTAGTCATTGAACATAAATGCAGCACAAGCCACCAGCATTGCAAAAATATACATGTAAACCTTAAAAAGTGGATAAATAAGGAAATATTAATGCACCGTAAATTGATCCTATATAATATACATTTTAACCTGGTATATAAGACCATATATTCCTGTCAACATAGTACAGGGCATCCAACACACTGCAAACAAATGTAGAAATAAGAGGTGAGAAATAAGGTTTGGGCGGTACACAATTCCCTGGGAACAGTGCAGACAGTCCCCAAAACTGATTGAAATGCAGCCATTATTTCTATTTTTCCATCAGAAGTGCATTTGCAGCAGTGTTATCCAACCCGCTGTTTTCAGATGTCACTAGACACACCAAGTAATGAACTAACCTGCCCGGCAGCGTCTAGAGGGCAGATCGGCCACTTGGTACCAACGATCTTCCTGGAAGTCGTAACACTCCACGCTGCGGATGGCTTTGGGAGCCTGACCACCCACTACAATCATCACCTGCACGTCCACACAGACCCACAGTAAGAAAATACAAGCGCACACGTGTATTTTATGTTAAAAACCTTCAGCTTTGGCACATTTCTGCGTGTACCTTTGGGATGCTGATCGGAGTTCGTGGTCGCGTCCTATCAGTCTTTATGAGGTGACGCTGGTCAGCAGGCAACAGGTGATACTTCATTGCTTCTATGAGGAAATCTTTACAAGTGTTGTTGTTCTTTATCAAAGCTTCTTCCTCTACAATCTGAAACAAGGATCAGATTTCATTCAAGATGAAGACACAGTAGATTTCTGTTGAGTACTCAGCCTTTCAGTCTCTGGAGGCATTTCTAAATGTAATAACTCCTTTCATCAAGTCCCTCTGTTGTTGCAATACCTGTTTAAAATGTGGCAACAGTGGCAGAGACATGAACACTACAGGTGGGAGGCGAGAGAAAAAAAAAAATTACGTGGGAAACCGGTTTCTTGTGTGTGACTTGAGCAAAAAAAAAAATCAGTGCTGCTGAAAGATTTGCATGTAGGCACACTAATTGTAGCAGCTGGCCCACAAACACGATGACTAATGTACTGCACAAAGACGAACAAACAGTGATTTATTTCAGCATCAACTCTTCTTAACATACTGTGATGAAAACCATTTGTAGCTGTGGGAGTGACTTTGTTATCCAACCTAAAGGCCAGAAACTAGTCTAACATCTTAGTAGAGCAGCGATTCCCAACTGGGACGAGCCATCAAGGTACGGCAAACAAAGCTATGAGCTGAATTTATTGTATATCACATTAACAGTGGGGCTCTCAAATGTAAAGCGGATTGAGAAACTAAACAAGCAAATCATTAACAATCAAATCAAGGACAACATAATGAAGGAAATGCTTGATACACTGGTGTGATGGTCAAAGTTGTGGGTTGGCCAGAGGAGATTTTTAGCTCACATAATGAGCGATAGCAGTCTTAGGTTTGAAAAAGCTCTTTTGAATATTCAATTATATCTGATGGCACGGCTGACTGAAAGCCATGATTAACCCCCGTCCCCTGTTGGTCAAAGACCGATAATGTTTAAACAGAATTCGTTTTACCTGTACCAGGTAATCTCTGGAAAGCAGTGGAAGTCTCACATGCTCCATTAGTTTGGGCATGTATTCCAGACGAGCTGGTTTATCATGTTTGATCCACGATATCATTGCCTCGAACACCTAAGAACAAGGAAAAATATGAAGGATATGGAGAAACTGCTCCGAGGTAGAAGCGACCACAGCAGTTTATTACATAGACTCAGTTACTTTGTTTGGCCCCACTTTGTATTTACAGGTGCTTATCTACATCAGTACTCCACATTTTCAGGGGTGTGTGAAAGTTTGAAAACTTTTGGGATCAAAAATTTTAAAACTGGGAACAAAACCTGTTGACACAAGCCCAATTTTATCCCATCCCCTTGAAGTTAAGAGGGTGTGACAGATTTTTCTTGGAAGCTGCTGGATGTTAGAAATGTGCAGGCTGAGACTGAAACAGTGAGACTACCAGTGTATAAATACACGACACCTCATAATCCCAACGACTTTCCTGTTTTGTAGATGCCGTGAAGTTTCAAGACTGATCGCTCCAGGGAGCAATCGACAGAACAGAGGCTGCAGACACTAGTTTCATGCCACACCACATTCATATTCATTGTGCCACTTCAGTCCCATTTATCTCTTGATTGCCTGTAGGGCAGCTCCACAAGAGCAAAGGGGGGGCTGCGTGCCCCTCACATTGTGCACAAAGGACTCCAGCGATGGTAGCATAAAAAGACTCACCCAACTCAAGGGATGCACCAGTTTTTCTCTAAACATAACAAACAACCTAGCAAAAAAAACTGTTTTAAATCGCATCTTTACACAATTCATTACTAGAAAGCCTGTCAGAAATGCAAACACAATTTGTTCCCATTTCTTTAGCTGAATCTTTGAAAGAAAAAAAAACACCAAAGATAACAGTTTGACGTGCATAGAAATCGTGTTTTTCCACCAGTAGGGCAAATACCAAAGTGCTATTAGGTGGAAACCTAACTTATTGTGGCAGTATGCACTTCCAAGATTAGAGGAAACTAGTCCAATAGCAGAAATGGGCAACTGGGAGCTAAAAACTACCAGCAAATAAATCACTATCTGAAAGTTACGTCCTTAACAAATGAGACAAAATCCAGCAAAAACCCAACTGGCCCTTTTGTTGAGCCAGTTGTTTGTTAAAGCCTCGTCAGAAATGGTGTGAGGGGAAGGGTGGCTGTTAAGAAGCCATTCTCATGGAAGAGAAGTGGACTGAAAACCAGTGGCAGCGGTTTTGATGAAGTGATGAATCCAAATTTAAATTTGGACTGGATTAACCAGAGCCCAAACCTCAACATTACTGAAGCAGTGCGGGATCATCTTGACACAACAGAACAAAAGGCAGCCACCAACATCCAAAGCCTGGAGAACTACTCCTGAAGACAACTCAGACAAGCTTTCTAGTAATTTCTTTAAGAGTCCGGCTGTTTAAGAATAAAGGTGATCATAGCAAATACAGACTGTCAAGCTCCTTTGTGTTTATACCAGTTCTGTTTTTGCCTTATATGCTGTATTTTTATATAGGATTGCACATTTCAATCCATCACTGCACCCATTTTCAATTTTCCTTGCAAAATATAAAGAAATAACGGCTGATGCAAGACTTTTGCACAATGTAAAGCAATAAAAACTGCAATTTGGGTTATTCTCCTCTCAACTAAGAGGTTAATAGAGGGGGAACCCTGTTTCAATGATGCATGAACACTCACATGATGGAAGAACAAAGTCAAATTGAGACAATACACAAAAATGACCTCAAGAAGTTAATCCACTCACTTCATTTAATCCACTCACAAAACAGCTGCAGCAGGTAAATCAGAGCTAAATGACTGTGTCTGCTGATGCAGTTTGTTTGGCGCTTCATGGTTAGCGTGACAGCATCCAACTCCCCGTGTTTATGTTTGAATCAACCTTTGCTGTCAGTGCTCTGACAGCAGCATGTCACACAGCTGCTACATCAAACTCTTGCTGTTTGACAGGTTAACTGCAGACAGATGCGCCATCCCCAGGAATATACGTCTGCTGTCAGATTCAGCCCATCATACACAGCAAGTGTGGGATGACTCTTTTTTACTGTCCCTTTTTCTGAAGTCTGCTTTACTTCAGAGATTTTGTGATCACTGAAGTGAAAATCTGTTATGGATTTCATTTTCACTCAAGCATCTTTAAAAAAAAAAAAAAAAAGAATAAAAATCTCTATCTTTATGGTGACGCCTGACCTTTTCCTCTGTTGACACGGTGAGTTTGTCGCTGGAGATGAGGCTGCACACCTGCTGCAGAGAAAGGCTCAGAAACTCCTCGCCCTGCACCACATCAGTAAAATGCTGCTCTGAGAGACACAAACATCCACAGCACACATTAAACACTGTCCCAGCAAGCGAAGCTTAAATGAAAACATGTTCGTTGTCTTTGCTGTCCAAGACACCTAATGTATTCCCTAGACTCGTGTCAGATTTTAAACACCTCATAAATCAGCCAACTCATAAAGTGACAGATTATGTGGCGCGAATAGAGAAAGAAAAAACAAAAATCTTACCAGCGTAAGCATGAGCCTGGTTGAGAAGCTGTGTGCATGTATGCAGGTCAGCAAAGGCTCTGATGCCCAAGCAGTTGGTGGGATGAAGCTGAGATTGCAGGAATTCGCAACAAACCTGACGCACATCCATCAGCTGGAGGAGGCTGGCTGCAGGCAGCAGTACCTAATATTTGTTTTTTTTTAAAAAGTCACAAAAAGTTGAGTTAGCAGTTTACCTCCACAGCCATTCCCTGTGTACACAACTCAAGCCTTCATCAGCACAGCAGGTCTGTTATTCAGTGAGCTAATCAAACAAACTCAAACGCATCATTCAGGTTAGGAAGCAAACTGATACCCGGTAAGTTTATCAGTAGGATTAACTTTAAGGATCGGACAGAACTGAAGAAGCTTCTCGGATGAGAGGTGAATCGTCTTCAAGCAACTTTAAAAAAGTCCAGACGCTTTTCTTTGCAAGCTCCTTAAAGTAGAGAAACTCACATTTGGTTTTGATCTCTACTTTGAATGAGGAGCTACTAAACGACTTCCTGCAAGACTTTCAACTTGGTGCAACAGCCTCTAAAACGAAAGGTCACAAACATGTCAGCTATGCTTGCCACTTAGAGTTTATAAACACAAACATCATGGATTTAACAATTTTCTGCAATTCTTCATCCCTCTATTTTCTTTACCAGCAATGAAAAATAAATAAATCCAGCCCGGGACCATAATCAGCCAATAGCCATAGTCCTTGGTCCTGACCAGAGTCGACCTCATATATGATCACAAGCCAGTCCGATTCATGCATGCACAACACATACACGCCGACAGCCACGCGCCAACATGAAAGCTTCTCACTGGGCGTGAATACACAACACCGCATGGCGACGACCCCAAAAACACTTGAAACAACAAACCTAATCAGACACTTAAAATCACCTTCATCTCGCTGAACACTGACATTAACTGAGGCTAACAAAGGCTAAAGCTATCCAGAGCTCAGAGCCAGGACTAAGACGGCAGCCTCGGTACAAGCAAAGGCTCAAAGCAGAGACAAGTGAAAAAGAAAAAGAGCTTGATGTCTGCTGAAGTTAGGAACACTGGAAACATTATTCAAGTACCTGAAATTGATTTTGTTATATAAACCTGTTGAACCTGCTTCTGTTTGGTAAGTAAAAGTGGGTGTGCAGCAACTCATTTTCAGTTACGTGTACCTCTTTCCACTAAAGAAGATCCTGCAACTTACTGCAATTAGGGAGAAAAGCTTAGCCTTCACTGTAAATCTGCCTTTTTTTGTTGTGTTAAAAACAAAGCAAGTCCTTATCCTTTACAGCAGAGCGCTTTCACCCCTCCTTGGCACGCCAAACCGAGTCCCTGTTTATCGCAGCTCAAATAAAGGTAACTAGAAAAGAGCTTTTTATCAACACGATATAAATAAAGTCCTAAATAAAGAGTTATCTGAAAAATCTGGCTCCAGTCCGCCTTCTGCAGCTTTTGTTTGTATTGTGATTTTATTGTTAGAACACTAGATATTATGCTAAACTCATCACTGTGACATAAAGATAGACGAAAAAGAAAAAAGATTAATAAGACCAAATAAGAGTTTGCACACATTCAACTGGCAACACTTACTGCTCGATCAGTACTGACCTTGGCCACTTGAAACTATTTTCTAGACCAGCCCTCATTTTTTTGGCTACGGCTATGTTTTTAAAACGGGTGCCGCTTTTTGTCCATTTCAACATTTGTGACAAGCATCTAGGGAACTGCCGAGAAACTGATGCTAACAAAGCTACTCATTAGTTTAAGTAGGTCAGTGTCTGCCTGCCTCAACACCTCGCTGTTTCTTCAGACACACACACTCATCCACTGAATGAGTATTGTCACTGTGTCCTCTGTTTCCTGTACACAGCTGCCCCGAAGCCTTGCATCTTCTAAAACACAGCATCAGGCCCAGTGAAACTCTGTTTACAGCAGCTGTGACACACCAAAACACACACGGCTGCAAGCAAAACAAAAACACTTTTAGTACAGAGAAACGCTGACTTTCAAGAAAAGAAAAAGAGTCTAAATCCAACTTTTGACAGATTTTTTTTTTTGTCAAAACACACACACACACACACACACACACACACACACACACACACACACACACACACACACACACACACACACAAAAACTGAGAGCCAATCAGCGAGGCACGCTGCTAACAGTTGGAGGATTTCCTGCCTTGTCCATGCACACTTCCTGCACTAATAATCAGAGGAAGTATCTTGCCTGCAGCTGGATCAAGCTGAGCTGTGAGAGAAGTAATGCAGCTACCACAGGTTAATGCCACCGAGCTAACCAAAGCCTCAGCGCTGTGCTTTCACAGCAGAAAACCCCACAGAAAGCTCTGTGTTTGTCCTCTGTAGTAAACATCTGCTCCTCAAACACGGCCAATCGGACCATCCTGATAAAAGGGAAAGACTTAAAATGACGACAATCCCTTTCAGGTATTATGCAGCTGTGTCTGAAACACATTTATGATTAGAAACAAAAACAATAATATCATTAAAATGCTTTTGTGAGCAACACTTATTAAAATTAATTTAGGTCTTAAAACAGGTAAATAGAGGCACTTTCCCCAAGAAGGACAGTTCAAAATATGTGTTTAGTTTATAGTTTAGCAACAGTGTTTAAAAAAATTAAAGCTTTTATCCACCCCAAACAGGATTAATATGCAGTTATTCTTTCTTGTACTTAAACTGGTGAACAAAAACAAAGGTCAGGATAAAGAAAAGGGCAGCAAGTTACAAATTTCCTTCTTAAAACAAAGGATGTTTTGTAAGAGCCAGACTTATGCTGCGATCGTTTTGCTTGGAGCAGCAGCAGCACCACTTTGATATAATTATCTAACTTGTTAAACAAGTGTGAAAAAAGAAAGTGTGACAACATGATGTTTTAATATGCAGCTCCCCAGGCAGCTCCATGTTTACTTCTCCACTGTTAACCATTAAACAGAGGAGACGACCAGCTTACAGGGCTAGGCGTTATTAGCAAAGGTGATTATGTTATTGCTGCTAATATACAAGAGTCGTTTTAAAGCACAAGCAGTCTTCAAATGAACACACAAGCCACCATAAGAGAGCAGAAACGGGAAGGAAATCTAGGATTCTCACCTGGACGTTGTCCTCTGTGACCTCGATCTCTGCTGTGTAAATATAGTCGACCAGTTTTCTCAGAGTCTGACCGTCCACCTCTCTGATCTCCACCTGGTGAGCTTTACTCTCACTCATATCACCTGCGCACACACAGACACACACAGCTAAGCATACACACAACTGTGTGCAGCATCATACACAATGCACCAACAATAGTGTGCATGTACCTGTGAACATGGCACAGAAGTAAGGGCTACAGGACGCCAAGACCACCCTGTGAGCTGGCACTTCAACGCTCCCGGCTACCAGCTGGACGTCACACAGCATCTTTTTACTGGAGGAAGGACAAACAGACGGCGTTATGTACGAGAACCTTCAACTGACGATGTCCATAACTAGACATCTGATTTTATCGCTTGCAATTTTCAGATTCGTCATTATTTTTGTGCAGAAACACTCAATTTCCTAATGTTACACACCTACAAACACGACGTTTATTAGAAAGTAAATCTAAACAGACATGTGGCAGTAACACTATGAGATTAAGGCATTGAAACAAAGAGAATTTAACTCACTTTTCGATAAAGACTAAAAGAATTACTGACATTAGAACATAAATATGTCACAGACATACGATAAACACAAAATAGAGCAACAGATAAGCATTAATGCTTCTGGTCATTCCAGTTGCTTTGTCAATTGAGAGTTCTGGAAGGATTATTTGAGTTGCGTCAAAAATATAAGACAGAATTATTAAAATGTTTTTTGTACAAATGTGAAGTTAAATCTGCACTCAAGAGCCGAGCCAGGGAAGAGGGGCACCTTTGAAGTACAAAAACTCTGGTATTCATCACCAGTTGATGAAATATCACAGTAAAATACATGAACCTGGGCCAGTTGTGTTGAGGTTCACATTTCACAATTAACAAGCCCACAGTCGTTTTTGTCATGCATGTGCAGAATAAAACATCCCCACCCAACAGAAGAGGTTTGCCAGTAGCTGTTCGACAGTGATTTGCAGTTGAAGTCGCTTCTTTAAAAATGCAGCAGTTCAGTTCAGGCAGAAGTCATGTACTGCTGCACTGACATTTTCAGACAAGCCAGGTGAACAAGCGAAGACTTGCATGTCCTTTCTGGCTTACAAAACTCGATACGGCCTCTTCGTTCTCAAGTTAAAATGAAACGGTAGAAACCACAATTTGAGCTACGCACCTCCTCAGGTCGTTCATCAACTGAAACGCTTTCCTCATGTGCGTCTGGTTGAAGGTGTGCATCCCTCCATTCACCGTGTCCTCTTCTGAATCGGTGGCACATGGTGGACGCGGTGAGGCCGGTGTGGCAACCAGACTGGTAAGACATAAGAGGCGGTGTCTGGATCAGCGGATAGCGATGATGACAAAAGGCAACCACAAACCATAACAAAGCCTCCACCATCTTTTACAGATGACTGTAGACACTCACTGTTGTACATCTCCCCTCACCTCCTCTGTACATATGGATGATCTGAACCAAAAATAATTTTATACGGCTTCTTCACTCCATAAAACTTGTTGCTACAGTCCAGTTCTTATGTAATTTGGCATAGCTCAGCCTTGTCTCCTCATTTCCCTTCCTTAGGAACAGATTTTGAACAGCCACATATCCAATGAGACCATTTCTGATAAGGCTTCAGCAAACAGTGGACAGATCAACTGAAGGTTCATATGCATCTCTCAGATCCTGTGTCACGTCTTTGTGTAGATACAACACTGGCTCATCCTTGAGTTAGGTGCCTTTTTATCCTTGAATGGTTGGTGTTAAGTAGAAAGTTTGGATTTCTCAAGACAATCAAAACAACAACAACAACAACAGAGTCTGGCTTCTTGGAAGCAAACTACAAAAAAATGAGTATGTGTATACTCAAAGCTGATCCATTAGACTGATGGATGTCATCTTCGCGTTAATCCAAAGGTACCAAATAACCATTCAAGCATGTCTATTTAACTGAGGATACCTGCTCTATTCAAGATGATTGGAGGAAAGGTGTTCTTTGACCCTATCCTTTATTAAGGATTAAAGCTGGATACATTTTATGGTCAGTGCATCCTTTAAAAGGGTAAAAACAGCCACAATATATAGGGTTTCATTTCTTTTAACGAGCTAAGCAATTAGTGCCTATTTGCTGTGGAAGATTAACAAACATCTGCCACACAGATGGCATGTGCATATTACTGGTAACTTCTTTTACACAGGGACTGCACAGAAAAAGAAGCCCTCACACATGCTTACAAGGAAATGGGGGGAGAAAGAGCATGCAGACCCGAAGCTTCAGCCCAAACCTTAGGATATTAATTTACAAGCAAATGTGACCTGCAGCGAGCTGAAAGCACATCTGATAGTGTCGGACAGAAAAACCGCTGTTTATTTAAACAGTGCTTGGCCGTCTCCACCGTGCATGTACTGTACGATGTGCTATCTTAACTCTCAAAACAAGCCGTCTCTTCACCCACAGATAATCAAGCATTTCGAAGAATTTATGATGCTTCACTGAAAAGTCCCAGTAGCTGCCCGGTAATTCGTTTTTGTTTAACAGCTTACGGTAAGCTTGTCTTCATGCGTCCAAAAAAACCAAATCAACAGGAAGCTGTTCAATTCATTTTAAGTTTGTTGTGGGTTAAGTTAGCTAGCTCCTAGCATTGCTAACCAACATATAACCTTATGACAGCCATGGATATCAACTGAAATCGTATTCTAAGCTACTTTAAAAATAATTACAAACCAACCCACTTTCAGTCAACTATCTACAGTCTGGTTTGGTTGGCTGCCATCAGCTGAGCAGCCAGTGATGCTAGCTGACTAACGGGCGCTAACTAGTCAACACAGCTAGCCCCGAGTTCGCGTGCTGTGAGCGAGCTCTCGAGCTGTCCGTGTTGGGTTTCTGGCCACTACATCGCGTAGGTTCAAATGTCATCCAGCAGATGCAGAAGCAGCCTGAATCCCATCTTTAGAAAACATAATCCCCACCGATGAGCCAACTCACCCCAACGACACACCGTCCATCCTCCCGGAGTCAGAGAACACAGCGGGCATGAGCGCCGAGCGGCCGGCTGCACGCAGATCGTCTATTAGAAAGATGAGTAACTCCGCAAGACTGGCATACACAGATGGTTTTATATGGTGACTCACTCCCTTTATTTTTATGCACATTTTTAAAAATAGTTATACAAACTGTATTAGAACACAGTAAGCCAACCTTTGAAAGATAATAAGTAATGACAAGAATTATCAACAAGACCACAATTTCATAAGAGTTATAGGGTTCATCGTTCTTTCTTTGTATCATTCGTCTTTTGTTGTCATTTCCAGTGAAAACAGGATCAGGGATCAACATTTCCCTGAAATTACTAAATGCTCCTCCCACGATAAACTTGAATTTCTCTTATCTTAAAAACACAACTGATTTGAATTTAAATTAGCTGGATGATTATAATTCAGATATTCCGATTAACTAAAAAGAAAATGCGTTTCGATGCCTTTTGTTTCCATTTGCACTATAAAGGCAGCACAGTCAATAAATGCTTTTGCATTTGCAGGACTTCATGAGTACAATTGATTTTCCATCATCTGGCTAATCAAATCACTGTTTCAACTCTAACAAGAAATGTGAAATCCATCACCTGGTATAAAGCAGGGGCGTTACCAGCTACTTAAGATAACAGGAAATGCAGCAACGTTGTAGACATAAAATAAAGCCATTTTTTTGTTATTTTAGTTGTATTGCAAGAGCTGTTAGTCTTTAAATCTCTGCAATGGAAGGACTGCCAAAGTAAAAGAATTTAGATGACTTAAAAATCACATCTTAAATAGGCCCACATTATGAATATTTAGGTTTTATTAAATAGCAAGACTGTACAATCCAAAATTGCTTACTGGAGGGTTGTTTACCAACTGGTGGCCTGCATTTAGTCTATTAGTGTATCATAAAATGCTTACTAAGGAGTCAAATACAAATAGTCACATCTGGTCACATCTGCACTGAAAGAGTCCCATTTTAAAATCTATGGGAGCATTCAGTGATTGCAAATACCACGAAGCAAAATTCCTACCCATTATTGTGAGCTTTCAAACGTAAGTCAGCCACCCTTTGAATTCACATTTGAGCAAAAGGGGTATGCAGAACTATTTCTATAAGTTAATTGTTCCTATTTTAACAGCACAAACATGCATTTAGTTTACTTCAGCAATAACAAAAAATAACTTGAGGAACTTTCTTCTATCAGTTGAGGTTAAAATAAAAATGCTTATAGGCTTTGTATTAGCACTTTTATGCACTATTTGCAAGGGATTCAGCAAATTATAAAAGTGGCTCAAAAAATAACTCTTTGGACTACAGTTAAAAAAATTACATATCAAGTTCTGCACGTAGTGTAAATAATGGTCGTCTCTATAATAAATCTTTCTAGCTCCACCCACTGTTTGACTTAGTATTTTACATTCACAGTCATCTGTCCAGTGATCGGAGCTTTATTCTGGCTTCCTGTGAGTCAGAGATTTTTCTGCTGTTGTAAAACACTGAACGGGTTGGTGTCAACAGCACTCCTCTCACAAACTCTAAAGGGAATAATTATGAGTTATACACCGGAACCTTCTCAGTTAGCCTCATTTAATATTGCTAATCTCACTCGCTATGAATTGAAGTTGACTTAAAATCCTATTTGTAACCTGTGAAAAACAAAAAAACCTGCAACCCTGTGCCTGAAGAACTGAACTCTGTGTGACCTTTGGGGAAGCTGTACCTAGATCCCTGTAGGGTGGCTTTGAAGGGAGGTTGTCATACAGTTTACAGGGAGTAAACACTGGGAAGCATGCTGAACATAGGCACGCTCAAATACACTGGAAAAGCAAAGCTTGGCCTGATATGTTTGGCATGTGAGAGGTGCTTCACATTAATATGCATTTAGAGTCTACGCTTGTGCACAATACATGTGGTTAAATAAGAAAGAGAGAAGGTGTCAGCGGCACTTTGTCTTTCTCTGCTGCTCGTGCTTAAGTCTCGACACCCCAGGGGATCATTTTTACTCCTTAGTTTTTTATTTTACATTTTCTATTAGGATCTGTTAATCTGGTTTAAATCAAGCATTATATCTAGCAAGATTATGCTCAAAATACTTTGCAAAACAAGCATTACAAATTAACGCTCAAACCTTTTGTGAAGTGTAACTTTTCATTAAATATATTAAACAGGATACAAGGCAAGGCTGCACAGAAACGTTAAAATCATAGGTTTTCCAGGCCTGTTTTCTGCATTTATTTCTGATTTCCTTCCTGGAAATGCACATTCTCATCTCCAGGCCTCTTAGGTCAGGTTTGTGATGAGTATGTGCATTTCCATGTACTAAACTGATAATAGAAGACCAGCATTCAGTTTTAAGTTCGCTCGAGGTCTCTTCCAACTCTCATTCCATTTAATCTAAAGCCAAAATGATTCAGTCAAACAATGAATGTATGCTACTAAACGTGCTTTATAAAAATCAGGCATGAAAGGAGTGATAAAATGCAGTGTACAGCTGTAACAACATCAGGTTATAACACTCAATGTTAAAAAGAAAAATACTTTCATATAAAAACACCCAGTATTTGGATATTTTCCAAACCAGAAACAGGTTCAGAGTGAGAGCTCTCACTTTATTCTTCCTTTGCCTGTGCACCTACTTTCCTCCATAAAATCTTGTAGGTCATGTAGGTGTTGCTGATGACATCCAGCCCTTACACAAGCGGATTTGGTACACACTTTAGCACCATGGCCGGTTACGTTCATCTATATCTGCCAATACCTAACACCTCTCCCCTTTGTTTGATGGACACTAAATACTGGTTGCTCCCAGGTGAAAATATTTATCAGCTGGCTGAATCTGTGAGGGTTTTAGGAGCCTGATATTGTGAAAACCTGTCATCGATGCGTTTCTGTAGATCAATATGGAGGAAAAATAAAAAGACAACTGGTAAGTCTTAAAAAAAACAAACAAAAAAACAAAAAACACAAAGCAGTTAATCAAAATGAGGATGCTCGTTTATTTTTTATGTTGTATAGGAATAACAAATACTGCTTTGGTGATTCACCACCTCCAAAATGGCCGATGTAGCAGAAATCCATGATTTCCAGGCAATACTACCTCCTAGTGGTCGTTTCCTGAACCCAATTTAAAGAGGAGAGTTTAAGGATTTAAAAAGGAAATAAAAATAATTGTTCCCAAACGTTCCCAAAGTGGGGGGTTTAAAAGCACTTTCTGTTGATCTGAATTAAGACTGCGAGATTAGATAGATTTTTAAAACATTAAAAACTTTAATAAAAGCAGAACATAGGGGGTGAGCTGAACACATGAATTTCAAAGGATTTTAATCTAGGCAAAACAAAAAAAGAAAACAAAAAGAAAACTGGGACGGGAAAGTGGGGCAAGAGTACAGTGAAAATAGTCCCTGACATTTCTCAAAACAATAAACAAAAGAGAGCAAAGAAAAATGTTTTAGGGTCAAGAAGCTGAAGAAATCCAGTCCCATGCTGCCGGACACTGCCACAAACTTTACCTAAAACCCTGAGTTCATGGTGTGAAAACAGGCAAAACTGACAGATCTGCAAATCAAACAATCGATTTTTTCTCATTTGAAGCAGTGACTGACAAAAATTATACTTAAAGAATTCAACATAACAAAATACAGTTCAATAATTCACAATTCTTAGTATTAAAGTCCATAACGTGTGGAATAAGAGGACAAGAAGGGAAGTCCTGGTGGGGGGTGGATGGGATCCAGAAAGCAGGCTGTGTGGGTGATGGGCGTTGCTTCTTTTTAATTGAACTCGAAGACCACCTCTCACCCCCTACCTGGACATGTGTAGCTCGTGTGTGTAAATCAAGTCCATTTCAATTAGAAATGAATCTCTCATCGTTTGAGGGCGCCATTAGTAGCCACTGCTAAATCCACCACCCCTGTTATAAGGAGCCCCGCTCCGGTAAGAAGTATAGTTGCCCCCCTTCATCGCTCCGTAACTGGAGTGCTGCTGTCCATAGCCGTCCCCAAAGTCCCCATTGCTGTACCCGCCACCCATCTGGCTGTCGTATTCGTCGTATCCCCCGTAGCCTCCGTAGCCATCCCCCCCGTTATAGCCCCCGCCGTAGCCGTAGCCACCCCCGTAACTACCGCCGTAGCCGCCTCCGTAGCTGCCGCCGCCGCCTCCTCTTCCGCCGCCGTAACTCTGCATCCCTCTCCCTCGACCCCTTCCTCCCCGGCCGCTGGTGGACATTTCCTGCTTGGTTAGAGCCTTTTTCACCTCCACCTTGTTCCCGTTGATGGTGTGGTATTTGGTCAGGACCGCTTTGGTGGCGGAGTCGGTATCCTCGAAGAAGACAAAGCCGAAGCCTCTCTTCCTGCCGGTCTGCTTGTCGGAGATGATCTCGGCCTTCTCCACCGCGCCAAATTGCGAGAAGTACTCGGTCAGGTTCTCCTCAACGATGTGGTCTTTCACGCCGCCGACGAAGATTTTCTTGACATTGGCGAGTATGTCCGGGTTGTTGGCATCCTCTCGCGCTATGGCCCTTTTCACCTCCACGTTGTTGCCTTCGACGACATGTGGCTTAGCGGCCATTGCTGCGTCGGCCTCCTCCGGCGTGGAGTAGGTGATGAAACCGAAACAGCGGGAACGTCCAAGCTGCTGGTTCATGACCACCACGCAGTCGCTAAGGGTACCATACTGCTCGAAGTACTTGCGGAGGCCTTCATCGGTGGTCTCCACGTTCAATCCCCCAACAAAAAGCTTACAAAGTTTGGATGTCATGGTTCCTCCGGAGGATGGTGCGCAGCTCAGACCGTCCCTCTTCTTCAATGAACCGACGTAAGGGCGGGCCGTTTCACTCACGTCTTCGTAAGACGTTCCTCTCGCTGATTGGTCACCTTAAACCAAATCACCCCCTCACAATCGGCGCGCGATTGGCGTCACTGTCCTGTTCCCTTCAGGTCCCATCGGAAATCTTAATTTCCTGAAAAAGGACCGCGTAAATTTCGACCTTTGTTTTTCTTCGAATACAGTAATAAAGCTACACCCCCGATAAATTAATTTTACTTAAAACACATAAAACGTCAATCCGTGTTTTATTTTGTGTCGCACTTTAGACCCACTGGGACAAAATATATTTTTTCCAAGTGTGTACGTGAACCACGTTCAACCCTAAAATAAACGAAACTCATAAGCCTGAATTTCATGTTTTATTTTTTTAAGTGTATATTAGCTCTGCACGACTGGCTGTTTCCAGCAATTACAGCTGTGAAATGCAGTCATTTCGCTGTTAAACTATTATGATCAGAGAAAATCTGAAGTCGCTACAGCCTTAATAAATTAGGTTAGCTGGAGGCAGGCGCTTCACAATAAATGCAACTTCTCTCAGCGCCCCTCCCCCCTTGTTCCTGGAACACGATTTGAGCCCGACAGAAGCGAATAACTCCCATCACATAGTCTGACACACGAAAAGCATTTTTCCTATCAAATTCAGCTTCTTAGTTTGATCCACCTAATTTCTGATTGAAAAAAAAGACATTTTGATAGGACACCTTGTGGAGATTGTTCTGCAAGCCATTTAAACTTCAGTCTTAGTGGTCGTGCAGATCTGAAATGTAAATTATGTTAATTTAATTCTATGTGAATTTTCAGTAGTGGTAACTGAGATTGGATATAATTTATTCATTTAACACATACTTATTTATCTTGTTTGGCAAACATGTTGCAAAACACCAACTGTAACCAAGTGAAAATATAGTTAAAAGGTACCACCAAGGTTTTATTATTATTGCCACTATTGAACTATTATTTCAGCTAGTTATTTAGCCAAAACATGCAGCAATGTGCAGGCAAAACCAAAGTGGAAGGAGGCCAAATAGGAGTGATGGTGATGGGCAGACCTCCACAAGGCACCTTCAAAACTGGCACAGTATGTGCTATGCATATGGAAAAACCATGAAATCCAAGCTGTATTATGGAACACATGGGATGGACAGTAAAGAAGGGCACTCTGCATGTTTTATAAAACACCCCTAAAACAAAAACACATACCAGCTTTACATCTCTGGGCTCCCACCTCTGCAAACCCTCCACCCAACAGATTGAAAACAAGCAATCAGACTGCCCTCAGTGTAAAAAAGCAACATAACAGACATCTTGATATACAAAAATATATTGATTTATTGTGAATTCATAAAAAGAAAGGCCAATATAAGTTTCCTTTTCCTACAGGGTGATCAGAATTCGCCAAGCACCATCATCCTATAAAAAAAAAAAAAAAAGGTAAGAGAACAAAAGCATAATTTACACTCATGACCACATCAAGCAGTTCCTTTTTAAATCAGCACAAAACCTCAGATTGGTTTTCATTTTTTATTATTTAAACCCTAACAAATACTTAAGATTACTGTGGGAGTTTTAGTCAACTCTTGTACTGATTTTCTAGTGCTCATTAAAGCCAAGACATCAAGTATTGTCTTGCATTTCATCATTGAAGCGCTCTTTAGAACATCTTTCAATTAATCTGAGAAAACTGCTTCAAGAACCACAAAGACCAAGATTCACTTTTAGACAGTGGTCAGCAGACTTGAAGACTTAAAGCAGTGCTGGAAAAACCAAATAGCTGAATATAATAGTCCACTCTGTGTAGATGACTAGTTTGGTCTACAGTGTTTGTTTATGCAAATTCTGAGTGCATTATGGCTTTTACCTGATACAAAGTAGCATCATCTCCCCTCTGTTCAATTATATATGACTAACGTTCATTGTCAAATGTGGAGGCCGTTTTAACAGCTAGCCCACTTTGCAGCTGTTGAACACTTTAATAATTTAGGTAAGAAGCATTGAGCTGCAGTGGGGTCTGCCACCATCTCCCATGTTTTTATTCCCCACCCCTTCCATTTACTGACCCGTCATGTTTTAATTTTACAACCATCCATTACCACATTAAAACCCGACAATGGGTTATTTTAATTACTTATTTGCAAGTTAATAAAATGAAATGTGAAGTCAATTCTGTAGACAAATGTAGAGTCAACTGTGTTGTTTACAAAGATCAACTAGATTTTTACTGGTCTTGCAAAACAAGTAAAACCAGAACTACAAGAGCCATTTGAACAGTTTCCCTTTGGCCAAAACCCCACAAAGCATGTGACTGACTTGAAATGCATCTTAAAAAGCTTTACAATTATCAGCTTCAAGTGTTAAATACTTTTGAAACAGCGCAAAAACGCCCATGCTCCCTATGAACATTGGTGGTTTCCAACCAAGATGTTGAATCAAGTAGAAAATTCTCAGACTTGACCTCAATTTTATTTGGGTACTGTTACTCAATGCCAAGTTCTCCTTTCATACGAGGATTTATTCTGGTATTAAACACAAGTTAATAAGTTACCTAGATGAAAGTCAAAACTGTAAAAGCTCAAATACACCAAAAAGAACACACTAACGAGGACTAAGAAAACGCTTTATTTTAGAAGGTGTTCCAGACCAAAAAGGCTAGAAAACCCCGATTTGGATTCAGTACTTATTTTTTTAAAACAAATGCATCAAAGGTGTACACTGGTTAGTCAGTAGCACTGGGGTACTGTATAATCAAAATTCCCTGGAAACCCAGTAACAGTTCACATTAAAAAGCACATTAACACTGCCTTTGACCACACTGGGGGAATCCTCTGAAAACTGACTTCACCTGTGGGGGAAGAAGGCACAACCACTCTTTGGTCCCCACTGTCAGCGTGGAGAGACACACACCCCCATCGTTTCGGGGGTTACCGTCCTCGTGCCCAGGTTACAGAAGCAACCTGGAGGAGATGAGAAAGAAAACAACAGGGTGAGATTCTGCACCGAGCAAAGCTTCTCTGGAGGAGACTCCAATTTACTTGTTCCATCGTTTCATTTAATTATGGAACAATACTTGGACCCCCTTCCAACCCCCCATCAAAAAATAATTAACCCACCCACCCCTCCCTTTTATTTATTTTAAGATTAGCTATATAAGACGCTGATAAATTAAATAATGGCACACGTGTGCACCATCTCAAAGATATGCCATACAATGACCAACACAGAGTGAAGACAGGTTGATTTACATACCTAGTTTGCTGGATGTGGATATCCTAAAGAGATATTTCAGACTCCTATCACAATCGACCCCAGGTAATCAACAGGGTCCTGATGTAGCCTACAAACAAACTGCTACGGCTATTTTGGCTGGGATAGCCTACTGGAATAAGAGTAAGAACACCTAAATGTAGGAATAATCAAAGATAAATATCAGAGCCCTCATGTCCACATAAATATATGTATTCAGAAGAAAAATAAAGAGTTATTAGCAATATCTAAAAACCACAATTTTAAAACAACGTCACACCCTACAAAGCCTACATGCATTGGCTGTGGGTAGACAACCATTAACCATTTCACCCACCTGAGTGTAAGGGAATAAACTGTGGGAATGATGCCATGTAACTAAAGAGCAACAAGGTGATGCCACTTATATACCTGTGGATGAACTTGAGGAAGCCTGGTTAAATAAGTAAAATAACTAAGCTAAGTGGTATAACGTTTTATTTAAAATGAACATACATGAGCATAGCAAATTGTTTTTTTTTAACAGTAGGTTTTGTTCTCCAGACATGAAAGTATACAATATACATTAGATATTGCTACAGGTAAAGGAAACATGAACAATATTTAGACTGAGACTGGCTGAGAGGTTTGGTACAATAAGGGAGAAGGAAACAGTGGTCCTGCATCCCGTCCCGCCTTTGCTGAATGACCCAATAAGTAAATAATACATGTCCGTTATCAATAATGACATAGCTATGAAAAACCATAAACATGCTTTCTCATCCTCATACATTGAAAGGTCACACTAAGTTTTCTGCAGAAAAAAACAAAATCGAAAACGAACTGCTTTAAAATGCAAATATTAAAAATAAATCAGAACTTGTCAGAAAAACAATCCTACATCGAAAAAATCCAAAAACAACGAGTGAACGCAAATAAAAAATAAATTCAACTCTAGACAACTAGACGCCGGAGGCGTGAGTACATAATAAAAAGCGATGTTATTCTTCGTCTTAATGTGTCCTAGTTGAACGGCAACAACCGCTTCTCGTTATAATCAGGTGTTCTGGGAAGTGACCTTCCTACCTGTTTGGGTTTGGAGGTCTTCGTAATGATTTGGGGGAGGGGGTCTTTGTGTCCGTATCTCTGCCATGGTTGGATTTCACGGCAGACGCCCCGTTACTGGCTTTGACTCTTGGCGTCCAATTCCGGGCTGAGGGGAGAGGGCAATTTGTGGGACAATAGTAGGGGTTGCTTTCCATCGTGCAGTCTCATTTAATAGCCGCCGCCGCCGTAGCCCCCCCTTGCGTAGCCGCCACCGCCGCCGCCGCCTCTGGTGTAGGGAGCTGCGCTCCTCTGGCCGCCGAAAGGTGGCCCTTTCATGGGGCCATAGCCAGAAGGATGCTGACCATAGCCGCTGCCAAACTCATTGTAGCCGTTGCCACCGCCATAGCCACTTCCCTGATCTCCATAGCCACCCCCATATGGCCCGCTGCCGTACCCTCCGTAGCCGCCACAGTTGTAGCCTCCGCCATTACCGTAGTTGTAGTTTCCGCCATAATCCCTGCCGCCGTAGCCATTTTGATTTCCTCTCATACCTCTACCGCCTCTGCCTCTCGGTGTCATAGAGGTTCTGTTGGCTGCCTGCATCTCCTGTTTGGTCAGGGCTTTCTTTACCTCAACTTTGTGTCCTTTGACGGTGTGGAATTTCACGACAACCGCCTTATCGGCCGAGTCGTGATCGGTGAAGTACACAAAGCCGAAGCCCCTTTTCTTTCCGGTCTCCTTCTCTGAGATCACTTCGGACTTCTCGACCTGTCCGTACTGGGAGAAGTATTCGGTCAGATGCTGCTCTTCGATGTCGTCTTTCAGACCGCCAACGAAGATTTTCTTCACCTTAGCGAGGGCCTCGGGCTTGTTTGCGTCTTCTCTTGCCACGGCTCGCTTCACTTCGACCGCGTTGCCATCGACGGTGTGCGGCCTAGCCGCCATTGCCGCGTCGGCCTCCTCCGGCGTGGAGTAGGTTACAAAGCCGAAGCAGCGAGATCGCTGGAGCTGCTTGTTCACGACGACAACGCAGTCGGTGAGCGTGCCGTACTGCTCAAAATGCTTGCGTAGGCCATCGTCGTCGGTGTCCACGTTGAGCCCACCGACGAAAAGTTTACAAAGCTGGTCGGTCATTTTTGAAAAATGGCGAATCGATTACACCCGAACACCCTCAACAACGCTCTGAACTCAAGATGGAGGTGGGGGAGAACGCAGCTGTATTTATATCATACGCGCTGTGACGACATGCTAGGCTGACTATTAGCGCCGCCTTTTCCGGTCCACTGCTGTTTCTTTTGTAGAAAAAGACTGAAGATACATGAATAACCCATGATTTAAAAAGACTTAACTACAGTGAATAGTTTTGGCCATGCTACCCTTTTCTCACGTATTACCAAACCACATCGATCTCAAAAACTTAGACCTTAAAACATGGAGGTGGGGAACCTTGTTATGTATTGCGTATCTCCTCCTCATTATTTTAAAGAGTGCGAGGCTATGACCCAATAAATCGGATGAACAAAAAAGACTTATTCGGACTTATTCTCTTTTCTATCTCTCCGAAATATGGCATTGGAAGATTTGCTAATGAAATTACAATTTTTATATTTGGTTTTATCTACGGCAGAGGATTAGGGCCACTGGGGGGGAAAAAAGTGGGCACGTCTTTTCCCCCTTTTCCAGAATCCTGAGATTGAAGTCAGAATTCTGACTTTTTTCTCAGAATTCTGGAAAAGAAGAAGAAGAAAAAAGACGTGCTCACTTTTCCCCAGCAGCCCTAATCCTCTTCCGTATTTATCAAGGTAAGAAAGGCTGTAGAAACTGAATAGGCTCTCAACTAGTGTGTGAAATTGTAGCAGACATTATTTTTCACTAATTTACACGTCAAACAGAAAATGAGAAAAATACTGGATTAATCTGGAGAAGAAAACCTTGTCAGTGGCTGATGTGTTTTCTGCAGAAGTTGCAGGTTTCGGTTGTAACAGATAAGCCAATCGTCCTGCCTATTTTCCCCTTATCTTTCCTGCCACGATCTCCATGTAAGTGATCAAACACAAAGAAAAGGCCAATTCCCCTCGAATCCCGACGTCCTCGGGCTATGGCGATGTAGTTTCAGGTGAAAGACACGGCACTTGATTTAATTACCTTGTGCAGAGAATAACCACACCTACCAACAGCTTATGGTAATGCAGATTTCAGAGCAGACAAGAGCAAAGCAGACGGCAAACAAAGAAACACCAAAATCAAAGTTTACTGAAACCTTTATGAGGCATATTGCTCATGAAACAATCCCCATTTCTACTCTACCAACACAAACACACAGGACAGTCTGTGTCTGCACAGATACAGCTCCAAACTATAGATGGACACAAACGAGGTGACTCGTGGTTTGCTGATAAAACAACAGATGGAAGAAAGGACCGACCACAAAATTGATTATGTTAACCTGCATTTTTTGAGTATTCTGGGTGTTCAGGCTTGATTTTCAGAGTGACCTTTAGGTCCTTCTCCATATTATTTTATATCCCAGTCCTTCTATAGTACGTTTGAAAGCCATAAAGGTTGAATGTGACTCCTCTCCTCCTCCTGTCTTTGTAAGGAAAGACAAAGTCTTTACCTTCAGTAAAGGCATGTGAATGTATATTAAATGAAATGGTCTTAAAGCCTGTAATAATGGTGCTGCAAGCAGCTTCAACATAGAGTACAAGACTGGTAACGCAGCGCCATTGTCCTTCTCTTTATTATCGAGGCTTCACTGGGAAAATAGTTATGAAATTCAGACTGTAGGCAACGTCCAGTTGACTAAAAATCACCCAGAATGTCTTTTTTTAAAGGCAAAATTTCAAACAAACTGAAATAAACACCAAACCTGTCACACCAAAAATGGGAAGACTGTTTTTGTGTTTTTCATTTGGAAGCTAAAAACATCAGAGATGGTTTTCTTGTCTGAAAACTTAGTACATTTCTTTACGGGAGCAAGTACCGCTTAATTTATATTACTGTCTGTGAAACTACGAGCTTCTCCAGATATGAGAAATTATAAGCAAAAACCGCTTGACTTGAGGATATTGAAGGCTACATCAGGTTTTAAACACCCGAGAAAACACTCAAATTTACACAGCAATCTGTGCAGATGGCAAATATTTTGTTTTTTTAAAATGACATTTCTCTAAAACTCCTGAATTTATAAATGAAGATCAAGTCCTACCTAATATTTACATTAAAACTGAAGCCTTTTGTAGCCCAAAACATCCTCCAGTTTCAATCGTGAGGGAGATAAATGTAATTAATCCAGTTAGGTAGTTTAAAGGAAGCATTTAAAAATATTCCCTAACAACCAACATAAACATGGCTATAAGACAAACGATGCAGACAGCATGCACCACAGGAGGAGATGTGACTAGGAAGCCATGTCTGTTCACAAAAAAGGCTCAAATCTTGTGTTAATGGTTAAAGCAGCGACTTAACACATTTCTGCCACATTATTTCAGTAACAAACAACATTTGTAAAAGGAAAAAAGTCAAAAGTAACCTCAACAGGATTTTATTTGTTGTAGTAAAATCAAACATCTATCTAGCAGTTTTTCCACTCTTCAGTCTTTTTCTCTACTCTCTAATCTTCAGTGTGAAGGCCTGTAAGATAATGACAATGCTGATAGTCCATGTGCTTGAATGGATCAGATTAAACAACTTCTAGCCACATCTAAAACAGAGTCTTAAAGGAGAGGAGCCCAGTTTGTCAGATAAAATGGAGGGGGCGGGGGGGCACGGGGTCTGGATGGGCTAACTTGAGCTAATCATGTAGAGGAACTGGATGGGTTGGGGTGGTGGAGTCTCCACGGACATGTGGGTTTTGTCTGTGGGAGGAAGGGCACTGGATCACAGCTCCACAGGTGGCTCTGAGCAGGCCGGGTCACAGGTGATGGGCGACGGGCCGTATCTGATGTGGTTGATACTCAGAAGCGTCATCCGAGCAATCACATGATGTACACTTTCTCCGCCTGAGAGAAGTTGAAGACTTCTTTGGTTCTGGGACACACCACTTTGTCATCTTGGCGAATGGACAGAAGAGACTGGAAGAGATAATAATGAAATATCAAGGAGTGTTTTATGAAACTTTATCATCCTTTAAGTCTGCATTTTAAATTGCTTCAACATGGATGGAAGCACCTTTATACAGTCCCAGCTGGCATCATGCATTTTACTCACATTGTAGCCGTAAACATATCCATTAGGCAGCATCATGGGAGGGTTGTTTTCATTCATGACCTCTCCAGAGATTTTACAGACTAGTCTGGAATTGGCGCAGTGGGCCATGGGTAGAGGCTGAGCCAACTTGTTAAGAGATTTACTGCACACTGGGCAGTCTGGGTTTTTAGAGGTGCCATCCTCCTTGTAGCACTGACTGGTTTGGAAATGGGAGTTAAGGATTAATGCAGATTAGGGAATAACACACAGAATAGACCCCCCTTAGAACAAAAAGCACTATCCATCTTCATATAGCTTAAGAAGTTGAAATGACAGGGTTAAGAGTAACCACACACTGGAAGGATACGGTGTCTTGATGGCAGACAGACCAGCCTGCAGGGTGATGGTGAAGACAGAGTTGTTTCCCAGCTGATGCAGTCTGTAATTGTCATATCGGAACTGCTGGATCAGCATCTTCCAGCGGGCTGGATCCAACAGATCCTGATAGATCAGAAAGAAAAAGAGAAAATAAAAGGAAGATTTTTTTTACAACTGCATTTCTGAAAAATTAATAAATAAATAATCAAGTTTAATTTGGCACAGGGGGCTTTTATAATTTGTACAATATAAAAAAAGTCTGAATTAAACAAAAAGGTCTACTTTTGTGTATAAAAGGCATACATTTGTCTTTGGTCTGCACAGCTTAAAACACAACTGAAGCTACACCCTGTCTGGTTAGTAATGTTGGGACACCACAGGGTGCACCTTAGACTTCACGTATAAAACGAAATTTATGGTCGAGCAGAGGTTTGTTGTCCTCTCCATTCCAGGAGAGCAAAGTTATAACATACAAAGAGCTGAAATTTCAATGTTTAAAACAATGAAATTTGTGTTGCATTTTTTGTGGCTCAACAAATTGATTCACAAGGCTGGACCATCACTGACCATATTCTGGGGGGGCACAAGATTCCACACATATTCATCACATTTATCTTCTTGGAGCAGTTTCTAAGCTACTTTTATAGCAACAACAACAATAACAATAATAGCAACACTATGACACATTTTTACTTCCTCCAGAGTCTATTACAGTAATGCTCTCTTTTCTGGACCACCTAAAAAAAGAAGCCCCACTGAAAGTCTTAGATTCTGACTTGGTCTTTAATCAGCGATGTTGATTTCAAGTGAATTGTGATTAACGGTTTTTCCAAGAACAGCTGAGACTGTAATCCTATCAGTAATGTAACTGCGTTGTCTAAATTAATTACAGTTTAATCCTTTTTAATTACCCCTGGCAGTATTTTTATTGAGCATGATTATATTTATGATTACTTTTATTATGAACATAAGTAATCATGACACTGAGGAAAAACACTATGATAATAATGAAAGCTACTAAGCTCTCCCGTTAATAGCATACTGGCAGGGAAGAGAGGCTGTTTCTGTAACTCTGGCACAAGCAGCTGGCACAAACACTACACTGGCTTGCCTAAAAGCGAAAGAAAAAAAGCCAAGGGCTTTTTGAGAAAAAGCCTTGGTGACAGTGTGCCATAGTACAATTCAGAGGATGTTGGAGTGGAAAATTAAAAACAGCAGTGCCACTGAAAGCCTGTACAAAAAGGGAATTGAGCTTTTTGTAAAAGACAATGGAGGCCCTCTGGTGGCTGGTCTGTGTCTATAGCGCTTTCTCTTTACTTCAAACACACAAGAAGTCAGGCTGGTTTGGTCACAGCTCTGCCCAAAGTGGTACCAATATTTCCACGAGGACAGACCCATGGAGTTTAAAGTTTTTCTCAAAATTTTCCCAAGTGTTTTTCTTTCTTCTTAACACAGAGCAAGAGATTTTCAGCATTTCTAAACATATCAGTTTTCTTTAGAAAGCATAAATTATCTATATTTGAACACAGAAACAAAACAAAAATGACCAGGTCAGAATTATCAGCCTGACTGAAAATCTGAGAAATCTTTATTGAGCCAAAGCACAAACTATTGCTGTGTAATGACTTCTGATCAAATCAAATGATATCCTTGTAGACATTCACACTGATAAAGACCACTAATGTTACCTTGTATGGAGAGATGTGCGTATCTGATGGAAAGGCCAGCATGCCCATCACCTGCCGAACCTCATCCAACTGTCCACCTTCTGCTTGGCTGAAGTGCTTTCTAGCATGTCTAATACACACAGAGAGACTCACAATCTCAGTAACGCAACTGCAAATGTGGAAATACGTGAGTAAAAGGCTTCAGGTGAAAAAATTATTTGTGTGTGTGTTTTAAGTACCGCACTGCATCCATGCGCTTGTTTTGTCTGATGAGCTCAATGAACTCCTGGATTCTCAGACTGAACTCAAGACAACTCTGCCAGAGAAAGGAAAGATGGAAGAGGAGGCATCGAGTTTAAAAAAATGAGGCGACCCCCCCATGGTTAATTAATAATGTCCATGGAAATCGAGACAGAACAAACAGCAAAATGATCTGTTTATATTTTACCATCTAAATGGACTGAGCAGGGAAAAACCCACATCTGTTACCAACTGGAACTATAGTTTTTCTGATTTACATATTGCCCAACTGGCAAGAAGATAAACTAAACCAAATTTTACTAAAACAAAGCCACGTCCATATAAATAATTAACAGCCAACAAGTCAGATTATTGACTCCCGTCTGAATTCTACTGAGGACTCAGACCCTGTCTAATAAAATAATGTTGGGATTAAAATGGGAACTTGCTGAGATTCTCAGCAGAGCGAAAGCTACAAGAAAAGCAATCAAGACTTAATTTTTTGCATCAAAAACCGGTTACACTGCTGACTGTTGTTTATTAGAGCCAAAACTATGCAATGTAAAAAACTGATAGCAGGGTTTTTTTTCAGGGTTCACTGGTATCAAAGCTAGTATTAACAATGCCTTGAAACATCATTAATTATTCTACCTTCATCTTGCGGAGGCGGGACTTGTTGTCATGGCACCAAGCCAGGCAAGTGGCTGTCTCCTGCCTCTCCAGAGACTCCTCCACCTCCTTAGCTGTGAGGAACATCTCAATGTTCACCAGATCCTAAAAACACAACAGAGACAGAAAAACAGAAAAACACAGGTTATTTCTGTATGTGAAAGGTATGTGTGAACGAGAAGACTTTTCTTTTAACTAACAAGCTGACAAACAGCTATGAGGATATTAATTGAAAGAAGAAGAGATCTATTAAAGTCTGATCTTCGCTACACATTTTTCATGAAGTCAATCATGGCTTAAACAAAAGAAATCTCCGAGGACCTCAGAAACAAGGACGTGATGCTCATTAGGCTGGCTATTGAGTACTCTCTATAGAGGCTGACAGACATTGTACAAAAAAAAAAAGAGAAATTCAAGACCATTGTTACCCTCCCTGGGAATACTTGACTAACAAATATTCCTCAGAGAGCAAAATGTGTAATAGTACCCGAGGTGACAAAGTAACCCCGGGTAACGTGCTTCTCAGAAACTAAAGGCCTCTCACACTGGCTCACGCTCATGTTTTTGAGCCCACCATCAGCAGAACACTGAACAAAAATGTTATCCATGTCACGGTTGAATGGAGAATGCCACTGGTCTTCCAAAAGAACACAGCTGCTCATCTGCTGTTTGTTAGAGAAAAGACACTGGAACTGTTTGGTGTAAATCATAAGCACTACATTTGAAGAAATAAAAAGACAGCATTCCAGCATCTGAATCTCATCCCATCTGAAACGCACTGTACTGTTCGAGTCATGGTTTGTAGGCTTTGTCTGCCGGTCCTTAGTGGGGCGATTCATTTGAATTATACTACAAAATTCTAAAATGTCAGGATGTGCCTGTAAAAAAAAGAAAAAGCAAACTGGGTCGTGCAGCAAGACAGCAATGCTCAGCACATGTCATTCTACAAAAGAAGGATTAAAAAGAGTAAAGGTAATGTTTTGCAACATGTGCTGAGCAAATTCAATACAAATGCTCTGAAAGGACCTGAAGCAAGCAGTTCAAAACGATGAAGCCACTCAGAATTTCTGTATCCAGCTGGAGGCCATTTAAGTCCAAGACAAAAATCACACACATCTTAGATGATTAAAAAAATATTATAAATATTTAAAAAAATGTTCTGAAACAGTATCTCGAGGACAAAAAACTGTAAAATAAGTGAGGGGAAAGGTTTTAGAGACAGGCATGGATGGGGGACGTCCTGTCCTGTATAGTAATCACTAATTACAACTAGTTTGGTGACACGGTTTTTAAAATACTGTGTAGATTTCATGCATTGGCTCATGAAATCACACCATTCATAGCAAAGTGATGTCTGTGCTTCAGTATTCAAGTAGTCGTTCTTCCAGCAGAAACTCTGATTGTGTGGGCTGCATTCAACTGAATCTTGCAGAAAAAGAGAAGCACTGTAATGCTTTTGGTGTGTTTGGCCAGGGCATGTTTGTAAATAGACAGTTTTAACTGACAGCACAATTTATTTCCATGCTTTTCAGTAGTATTATCCACAGACAAATGAACTTCACAATAATAATGTAAATAGCCTAATAATGATCCTTATTGCTGTTTAAGAGGAGCGCTGCTTCAAAGGATAGCTGCAGATTTCTGTCAGAATCTGCAGATACAAATAAAATGTTCACGTTTCTCCAACGTTTTTTTTCCCAACAGTTTCACTGACATCTACACTGGATGGCCAGGAAGTGTTCATGGTGTCTACTCCGGAGCTGATAATTGGCGTCTGTCTTGTGTCAGTGACGTAAAAGACGGATTTAATGCGACTTGACCATCAAACAGCAGTCGCTTTCTGAAACATCGGATATGTATCGGATTCAGCACCACATACGAAAGTGACCCAGATCGGATTTGAAAATATCGGATTTGTGCCGTTCACACTGTCATACCATGATCGGATATGTGTCGCACAGGGTCAAAAAAATCGGATTTGATGCGCTTTCGCCTGCAGTGTGAACGTAGCCTAATGCAGGCTCCCTTTTGGCCATTTGGCTTGTTCTCCCATTAAAACTACCCCCATTTTAGATTTCCTATCAACAAATAGATCAATATCGCTGCAGATACAATTAAATATGAGTTGCCATTATCACTGCTCTTCCTGTTGGATAAACAAACTAATGTTTATCCATTATTAATGTAAAACCACATTCCTACTTAGGGGTGTCTACATGTTGTAGCTGTTTATTATGAACACAGGGCAGTGGGGAAAGTTGTCTTGTTCGTGTACGCGCTGTTGTTGGTCTTTTTGGTTTACCTTCAACTGCAAGTCTAAATCATAACAAAGAGCTTTTTATGGTGTAAAGAAACAGAGTGTTAAGAACAATGAAAGCTGTCCAGTGTAGCCACAGCCTGTACTTCAAGCTGCTGCTGAATTCCACTCTTGCTCCCTTTAACTCTACCTCTGCCTATCATCACCACCGTAGTGCCACATGCTGCTGTTGTTTTGAATGACCATATGCAAGGACATGTGCAAAGACAGAACATCCATAATCCTTCACTCTCAATAGCCAAAAGCCACAGAAACACAAGGACAGTACCATTAACTCTGCTTTAAGAGTCAGGGCTGTATTCACTAAATCTCCTAACAGCCAAGGAGCAGATGGAGATCCAGCAGGGATCTGCCACAGATCTGAACAGGGCCTGCCACTGACCAACCAGCTGGTCTGTATCAGCGAAATCCTTCTTGGAGTTAAACACTCTGTATATAAGGAACTGGTTAAAAGTCCTTTAAACTGATGTGCAGAACGACAAGTTCTGCACATCAGAAGTTAAGTTGCAATTACTCCTGCACTACATACTGACAGTAAAGGTTAATACCTTTTCCCCTTGCAGATACATAATACTGGATCAAACCCTCAGTAAATAAATGTAAATCATAGAACAATTTCTTTAATTAGGTTCTCTTTTTAAAAAAATGATTTCAGGTCATATTTATGAAGAAATACAGAAAACCCAAAACCTTTGCCTCTTTCTGTACATGAACTGTAGGAGCCCTGTAATTACCTCTATACCGCTCTGTCTGGCCAGTTTCACAGCTGTGTTGTAGTAGCCACAGCGCAGCAGATGCTCCACCATCATGCGGTCCATCCGTTTCTTCTTCCACAGGTTAACTGAAGCTGGCTGGTCGCTGCTGTGCTCCTTTAAGTGCTCGATGCGACGCTTACACAGCTTGGCACTCTCGTCTTCTGCTTGAATGGACTCTGCAGCCTACGGGACACAAACACAATCACGAGAGCTACAAAATGCTTCCTGTTAATCGTTTCTCTAAGAAGGATAATTAAAATGAATTATGTTTATGACATGTAACATGGTTGACTTTAGAACAGGAACAAACCCTGAACACTCAAACCAAGAAGTCAGAAACCTTGAACGCTGCTCAAGTTTCGTTGGAACAAAACTGCTGCTTTCTGCTTCACAGACATGGCAGGATGGAAATTATGGATCACAACCACAAAGGAGTAATTTCTTTCCACTGTTACATGCAGTAAGGACTCGGTGATCCTTCAGCACATAATTACAATCCTAGGCTCGCTTTTCAGCACATCTTGTACTTTTAGAGTAAATTGAAAAAGAAACAAATATAAAATTGTATAACACCAATTTAGATAAGCATTGTTTTCCTGGTAGAAATGGAACAAAGCATGATTTATTTTTCACTTCTCAGATTTCAGATGCCCAATCAGTGCAGTGTCTAATGACATCATCTGATACACAATTAAAGTACCCCCCCTTCCTCCGCCCAAAATGAACCTTTTGTATCTGCTGAGAATGTCGACATAAAGGTAAATTTTTTATTTTTAAAAAAAAGCAAAAGTGCGATTTGACAGCTCAACACACGAGCCACCCTTGGAGCATTCCTTGGCAAACAAATGCAATCCACCTAATGAGGTGCTTTTGCTAAAACAGTGATTACTGTGGTTTTCCATGGTCGGCTCTACGTGAAGCAAGATTTTGTTTGTAAAGAAGATAATACATGTGATGCATAGATGTATAACAGCTTTTCTACTCCAGGTTAACAAGATGTAGGTGGTTGGTTCTGCTTTACCTCTTCACACTATTTTACATGTTAGGCAAAATGATGGTGTGCAGACGGGTTCGAGTAACTCAGAAAGGCCCACAGAGCACGACCAAAATTTAGCTGCACGATTGAAGTACCTCTTTTAAGGCGTGCACTTTATCTCTTTACAAAAAGCATCAAATTATTTCTTCCCTCAATCGCATTCAAACAGCTGCCAAGGAAAATTGAGATTTCTCTGGCCTTCTGGAAACCGTTTTCTCTCTTTCCAGAAGCGAGATTTTAAATAATGCCAGAAACATTTTAAAACACAGGCCTATAAGTGTAGCAATGACAACATACACAGGGATGACTATTATGATAGAACTATATACAGCTGCACAGTTGCACTTGAAAGCCATCTTCCTGTTGGGCCTGATTATCTCTGTAATTGCCTTTTTGTATAAAAGCAGTGCTTCTGACTGCTTCCAGAGAAAAGGCTAAAGTTGAAACTGATAGAACCTCTATTGTGTGGTCAGCTTCAGTGGAACAGAAAACAAGCAACCGCAGAGAGTCAGCGCCATCGGAGATTTACTGTTAGGGATGAAAAGAACATGTGCAAAGCTATGCATGTTCATAAAATCAAGTGTTATCATAAAAGGTGGCGGAAAATATCGACTTTTATGCCTTCAAAAACATGATGTTCAAGAGCTGCAAACTCCCTCACTAAAACTAAAAGGAAACTTGGCACTCTTACCAGTCTGGAAGGACTTGACTGTTACACTTGGAAAATGTGTATGCCTGTATCTCTTACCTTCCTCTTCAGGGCACTGAGTTTCTCCACCACTCCATCCAGCAGGGACACCACCGAGTCAACCACGGGGAAGCTGCTGAGCGTTTTCTCCAGCTCTGCAACTACCATTGTGACGTGACTCGTCTCCCTGTCGATGTTCTTCTGAGCCGCTCTAAAGCGTTTGTTCAGAGTCTCGTATGGCACCTGTAGACATCATAAATGTTCTATTTCAGACATTCATTCAAGGGGATTAATGCATCTTAGTGTAATTTTATAAGCTACGATTATAGCTCAATATGTGAATTACCTCAAGACAATATGGTAGAAAACTGTTTAAATACTAAAGCTTTACTTTTTCTTATCCTTGATACAGAACAATTGGCCATCATTATCCTTAATTTGAGATGTTCTGTTCTCTAATTTATGCCGTTTCATCTGGAATGAAGAACAAAAACATGATGCTAAACTCCTGCTTAAACATTTCCTAATACTTAAACTGAAAAACTGCAACAGATTTCTGTAAAAATGTTACTTTCTCCGTCAGTTCACTTTAAATAAAACTTCCATATCAATTTATGGTCATTCAATTTTAGAAAAGCAAGTAAGCTGTCACAACAGATTCAAGAACTTCATCCAGACCACAAAGAGAAGGGGGGAAAAAAAAAACACCATTTCCCCTCACCAGTTGGCACACACTGGAGCGCAGTCAGAGTCTGTAAACTTCTGAAAACTCAGCTTGAAAAAGCTAAAAAAGCATTCGAAACCACGTCCTTTTCAGAGAAACCTGCTTTGTTAAATGATGTACTTATTTTCTTTGCACGACAATAAAAGTACTTAACTAGTTTCATGTGATTCTTGATATTCCCTCTGCTGACATGCTGGATCAACAAAAGAAGTGCTTTGACCGATTGAAAGGAGCGTTTCTTTTAACTCAGAGCCAAGTTTATGTCACAGATTACTAAGATGGCGAGGAAGGAATCGGGGGGGACAAACTGGAAAATGCAGCACCAAATGGGCCGCATTTCTCAGATAGCTTACTTTACCACATATTGGTATATACAAAAAAATTATTGGATGGATTTTTCGTATTACACTAACAGCTCCCATCAGAATATAACAGAGATTAAACATTACCTTTATGTCAGCCTCCACTCCCTAATATCTTTCAGTGACGACTACATTAGAGTCAGGATTCGCCACAGACAAGGTTTATACTTACTTATTGACCAGCAAATATTCTGGTTGCCCAGATCAACAAATAACTACCGGTACTCACAACTCAAATTTTTCAACACAGAAGACGATGATTTTAGCAAGATGTAAGGAAGAGCCGAGGTATATTTATAACATAGGTAAAAGGTTTTTCCTGGCTCAGAGAGGGTCATTAGAGATAATCAGTTTGCATTACGTCAAAGTCATTTCAATATGTCTGTGTTACATTTTTAATATAAATCTATTAATTGTCCTGCTGTTATTGGCCAGCTGACAGGCACAAATGTGTAGTCTCCTCAGTTCACAACACTTATTGAACATGTCAATGTTTTTGATTTTGTTCTGGGGAAAAACACATGTAGCAGGCTTTGGTAACATAGTAATATAGTAGCTAAATGGTAGATTGGTAAGCTCTAATTAACTTTTACAAAACTCGGTGCTCATTTTTTTAAAAAGCTGCTTGAAAATGATTACATATTTTTTCTGTGGCAGACTCATCCTCATGGCAATTCAAACAGACTCATAACTTTTTCTGTAGGTGGTCATGTCAATGGCATACCTGCTGGCACAGACTGTGCTAACCCAGGGTTTTTCCTGGCTCAAAAAGAAGGCTTTGAGGGTGGTGACCACACATGGAAGCACACATTCTCCTTTATAATTTAGCCATAAAGTCTTTTGTTAACAGCTTTTCAGATACATTTTTATAAAATAAATAACACATATTCTTAAATAATCCATAAGGCCCATGTCTGCAAAAAATTTTTAGCTGCATGTTGGGAAAACTGAAATATCCCCTTTCTGAATTTGACTGGCTACTAGATGTTATAACATTGCTAAGATTAGTAACCCCTTTATGATATGACCTTGATTTAGTCAAGAGTGAACATGTAATTCAGCCATGAACACAAAGCAGACTGTTATCACAGTAAAAGCCATACAGTATATGAGTATGGTGGTTATCATTCATAATTGTTTTAAGTGAATCCTTGGAAGAGACAACAGGAAGCCCATTTCAAACAGCAAACATTACATATTAATAACAATCACAGTAATAATCAATACAAGGCTCAAGTGATTTAATTATCATTTTGACTGCATTTTGCTGTCAACATTTTAATACCTTTGTGTCTTAATTGTGAGATCTTTATATATGCTTAGTAATGCAGAAATACAGATCAGATTAGAACCTTCTTCAGTTTCTGGGACAGGCATTATTACAATGATAAAATTCTGCTCAATACAGCTCCAAATGTAATCAACACTGCTGTCCTGCAGCTGTAGACTCCCATTTGATGCCAATTACAACCATCACTCCTGTCTTAAAATGGTGCCCATCATCTCACTGCAGCATCCAACCATAGCAGCCAGAGACATCCCCAAACCAAAGCCATGCATGCTCAGCACAGAGGCATTTTAACATCAGCTGCAGCAGGAAATGCCTCTATCCATCATGCAACATTACACAATTAGTTACCACACAAAAGCAGTAAATGCGCCGGTACTCACAGCCCTGCTGTCTTTATATGACGACGCTCTCCTGATCACAGGAAGCAGCCCGGACCTGTCTTTTAGCAGCGGTGTCGCAGCAGCAGCGTTATGTGGAATGGAGGAAAACCGTGCGTGTGTGCGGCGGCGGCAGGCTGTGATTTCTCTCACTGGCCATTTTGAAGTACAGAGAGGCAGCAGCAGCAGCAATCTGATGACACTGCGCTAACTCACAGTGCTGCTTCTCCGCCTGACAGCACCGGGTTAGGGGATCTTCCTCCTCCCCCGAAAGCTTTAAACCCACGTATCTCCGAACCAGCCCGGATTTCGCTTGCTTTGACGTTATGAATTGGGCAGGCTGCTCGTTAAACACGACAAATACTGGTTTTAAGTGCCGTAGCTAAGCTAACGGCCGAGTTAGCAGGCCAATCACGTTTGCATGTCACTTCTCTGACTGGGGGCGAGTAACCATGCTGCTTCCATGTAACCATATAAACTGTAACCCTTAAACCTCCTATCCCAGTGTCTTTTTTAAATGTCCAGGTCAGCGCAGGAGACAAGCTGTACACTCGCACACATACACTACACAAAAAAGCATGCTTCCCACAGGCCAGCCATCTTTAAGGTGATGCACCCTTAGGTAGGTGGTAGGTACTTAGGTGAGCTCACGAGCCATGGTTAAAAGGATAATCAGGCCAAACCCAACAAAAAGTCAAGCGATCAGCTTTTGGGCCTCTGACGGACTCAGAGTCCATAATAAAAAAGAATTAACCCAGCAGGAAGCTAACCAACTAACCCCCAGCTTATATCATTTAGGGGACCACTCATATTTTTACATCCGTTCATAAAAACAAGCACTTTACGGACACTGGGTGCCTGGCTAAGCTAATTCAGCTAGCGTTAGCCTCCCTGACGAGTTCACTCGCTATCTAATGAACGACTAATTCCGATTTCTTTCCAAGTGGCACAGCACGCATCGCGTATTTTTGCAACAGCAGACTCATTGGGCTATCAATATACACCATTATGCGTTTGTGTTTACCTTCAGGGTGGGATATTCTTGGACTTTGAGAGCCATGGACAGTTGAGATGCTGTCTCCTGCACCGCCATCTTGGTTTTGTGGTTTTCTTGTGGTTGTTTGTGTTTTTTTTCTATCAGCTCAGAATGGGCTCAGCGCTCACTATCGCCATCTGGTGGGACGGTGTAAGTACTGACTCTGAAGACGTTCAGGATTCAGCACTTACTATGGAAACATAACGAAGTGACAGTTATACTCCCTCCCTAACCTTGTGCACAACATTTACACACAGCACAACACGCACGGACGTACATACACAAACAGTAGGAGGAAAATAAATAAAAAATAAATAGGATAATAGAAAAGTATTTATACCTTACAGTTATTTGCTTGCATTCCTAAACATAAACGTTTTTGTAGTTTGATTATTCCTCACTTTTCAGAGAAGTCCAGTGTGTTGCCTCAAACTTGGGTATAGAACATTATTTTGGTGGGTATTTCTGTCTAAGTAAAAAAGGATGTAAACAGTAAGGACATAAGACATTTAAACAAGTGCAACTTCCACCAATACTTTCAGATTTGCAACTCTGAGAAATGAAATGGGAAAAAAAAGACTAATACACCTCCAGGAAGAAGTACAGAAAGGTGGTGACATCCAGGATGAGCGCTGCACTGTTTTAACCCATTCCAGTTTGTCCTGTTTAGTGAAAGGTGATTTTGTTTTTCTGTGTGTAAGGATGCGTTTCAGCCTATTTGCGTGTTTGTACACCTCTGAAGTACCTGCTTGATGGGCGAAGCTTGAACAAATGGAGGTCTGGAGAGTCTTTGTGGCCTTCTTCACACAGCAAGTGGTGTAAAGATGATCCAGATATGGTAGCTCTGTGCCCACAATCTTTCCACAACATGCTGGAGGGCCTTTTGTCAGCTTTGGTACAGCTACCACACCAAGCTGCGAGGATGCTCTCTACTGTGCTGTAAAAGCTGCAGTGTTGGTGGCAGTGTGGTGCGCAGTAGACTCTCTCTATGGATGTGTAGTGGTGTGTCTGTGGTTTTCTTTTTGGTTCGGGACTCTATAATCATCTCTTTGGTGTGTGTGTTATTAAAACACACACATGACATCATATTGTTATGATGTCAAATTGAGTGCAATGGCTGTCGTATCATCTGTAAACGTAACAGTGGTATTCGTCTTGTGCATGCACTGATGGTCATGTCTGTCCGGAGCATACAGGAAGGGTCTCGGCACATAGCCTTGCAGAACTCCGTGGTCAGAGTGAGGATGGGGAGTGTTTGCCTGCCCAGGCTGACAGTCTGAGAGCAGTTGGTGTTAAAATCTCATACCTGGTGATCTACCTCCGCTGTGACGCATAGCTTTATGTGATTGAATAGCAGTCTTTCAAAGTATTTAGGAATGATCATGGTAAGAGGAATTGGCCAATAGTTGTTGACACAACTTACTGTAGATTTTTTGGTCACAGGTTCAATGATGGTTAAAAAATTAACCATCATTGTGTTTTTAAAAAGTTTGAAGTTATTCAGCAGGAAGAAAGAAAGCATCAAGGGAAAGGGATGAATGACTGAATAACCCTTTAGTGTTGGAAACATGTAAACAGTTTTTGCATGTCGGTAAGAAACATTCTTATTATTGTTATGAAATATCCCTTCTTTAGGGCTGGGAGGACACAGACCCAGTGTCAGTCAACTAACCCCCAGCTTATTTGTATTTAAGGAGTATTAGCGTACTCCCAGTGCCAGTCCCAAGCCTGGATAAATAGGAGGGGAGCATTCAGAAGGGCATCCGGGGTAAAAAATGTGCCAAATCAAACATGTAGTTCTATCCGCTGCAGAGCCCCTTGGGTAAACAAGGAAGCAGCCAAAAGAGCCCAGCCATCATCATTATTATTATTGTCCTCTAAGTGTTGAGACTTGTGAGAATAATGTAAAAAAGAAAAAGGCATATTTTGTCATTTCACAGCCTTGAATGTCATGAGCAATGAAAGAAATCTCCGTCCCGGGTTTCTCCATGGATCGGGTTTCCTCCAAGGCGTGAGCACCGATAAGCAGAGTTCTGTATAAAATTAATTATTCAAAGTAAGCTCAGGTATGCCGTTCAGCAGGTTAGTTACAGCGCCGGGAGTAGCTTGGGAGAACAAAATGACACAGAAACTGCTTCAGGTTGCTCTTCCAAAATCAACTCAAAGGTTTATTCAGTACACAACAGTTTATATAGAGGAAAAAAAAGGTTCGTGTGTCAGCATGTTCTCAGTTCAAATCGGTACAGACCAAATAAGGAAACGTCTTCCTGCCTTCTGAGCAAAGAAGTATCCTTTGTGTAGTTTATCAGTTCAGCTACAATTTATGATCATTCCAGCAAAATACACTCCTAGACATAGAATACAGAGTTCTTTCATTAGTGAATTCTGAAACAAACCACCTGGCCTTTAACAAGCTCTTTTCTAGGAGATAAAGAAGGGAGGATGGGAGTAAGGAAGTGATCTCTGTGGTGTTTTCGACCTTGAGGTACCATCCTGTGATTCTTACACATTAATTCTTGGGTCACAGAGAAAGAAAAACAACTAGTAAATGGACCTTATTGAGTAACAGTTTTCCTGTATAATATCACTATAAAACAATATCCTGTAAATGCTACCATGGTATCAAAATATCACAACAGTTCCCCCCTTTTATCATGAAATGATAACATAGTATAAAGACAGAATGTAATAACATAATATAAAGACAAATCATAAACATAAAACAAATCATAAATGTAACTGGTCCTTCGAGCAAGCTTAATATCAAAAATTCTGAGAGCGTATACATGGTATCACACAACAGACAATAATTATCGAAAACATGCGGCAACGGTTACAAAGGCTACAATTAGTTCCTTCCATTTTCCAAACGTGTCCTGTAGCCACTTATGTAGCCACTGACCGTGGCCTGTATTGGCAATTAGTTCTATCTGCAATGCTTCAAGTCTATTCATAGCTTGTGTGAATGAACCGTTAGGGGCGGTGTTATTGGGAATGAAAGTACAGCATACATCAACGGTCACTAGACCACAGGTACCGGTCCAATTAACAGGTAAAGCTAGTCTAAGAGTATTATTGCACAACCAATAACCGTTAGGGATTGGTCTAGTTAGGCGCGTGACCATGTGTGATTTAACTAACTCCCCCCAGTCAGTGTCATTTAATACACCCTCTGGGGGAACAATGATCGATTCTCCGCTCGAACTTGAACTGTGTGTGTGTTCCTCCAGATATGATACAACTTCAGCCACAGAGACAGCTAGCCATGTCTCATTACAGCGTGCACCTGGGGAGTCAGAGAAGAATGTATAGTTATCCTTTGTATAATCTATGTGTGTGTCTGGGCCAGTTAACTTTAGTCTACGCAGACATATCATACTAGTATTAAAATGGAAAGGGATCTGTCCTAGGGGTAGTGAGGGTTTTAACCTATTCTTGGGGCGTTTCATTGGGGCGCAGGTCCCTGCGGTGTCATTAGATAACTTCAATAATTCGCCTAATGGAGTCTCAGGGTTAGTTGGTGTGTGTGTGTGTCTAAGTAAGCAGTCGAGAGGGCTCAGAGTCAACTGTAAAGTGTCTAAGGAGAGCATTATCTCCGCCGATTTTCTCTAGTCCCTCAGTGAGGGGGAAACCGGATATGGGGTATCCTACTATTACCTGTTCTGGATTAGCCTTTGAACAGACATAACAGTTACTGTTTCCTAAATCACGAGCGGCTGTTCTGGCATTTTCATACCAGGAGTTGACTCCTGCTCTAGAGGGCGCATAAAATGGTTTATTAGTGGCGTCTATGTTGCTATTTACTGATTGTGAGGAGCGTATTAAGTAGGTGTCTCGCAAAGTAGAGCATGAGGTATAGTCAGCAAAATATGACCTGCAGAAATGTGAACATGGTTGCAGTTTACAATACAAAATAGCAAAGAAAAATCCTAAGGTTAATGCGATAGATATGATAAATAACCTAAATATATAAGAAAATATATAAGAAAAACAGTTCTTCAGTCGTCTTCTGGCCTGGTCCCAGGTTCGAGAGACATAGAATAAGCGTCGTATGATGACAATGGGCATTTCATTTTCTCCATTATCAGGATGGAATGAGTCTAGCTTTATCAGATTAGACATCCTGTGGTACTCTCGGCTTTCTATTCCTGCTGGATGTTCGAGTACCTTGCTGTGGCTCTTTCAGACGTTGTGTGTTAATCAGTGATTGCGTGTGTGTAGGTGGATTGGATCCGGGCGCTGGCTCGCCGGAGATGTCATCTACCCGTTGTGTGTTTATTTGTTTTGGTTCCGGGCGTTGGCTCGCCGGAGACGTCGTCTGCTTGATCCGACGCCTGAGATGGTCTGGTTGGGCTGGTCTTAACCCTGCTGGCATGAATCCACTGAGGTTGTCCGTCTGTGAGGATGCTGGTTCTTCGTCACTGCCAGTACAGTCTGGGGGCTGGAAAACGCGCGGCCTCCCTGAGTGTCCTTGGTTTTAGCGACTTCACCAACACCGCATCTCCTTGTCTCCACTGGTGGAACTGTGGAGGGGAAAGGCTGAGAAAGACAAACTTTCTGATAGTTATTATTCAGTGTTTCTACCAGATTGTGAACATAGTCGGACAATGCAATATACATCACCTTCTACTAGCGGTGCCCCTCTGGAAGCTGACCATGGTGTTGGAAATAGTCTTATTTCAAATGGAGATAATTTGGTTACTGCAGATGGAGTCATAATGTATGAAATGGAAAATCTGGTTGTGGTAAATGCTGATGTTTCGCTTTTGGTCTCCCTACATTAGTTCGTGCACATGTTAGACAGGTTGGTAATATGCTTTTTACTGCATGTGATGTTTTCTCAATTACAAATCTTGATTTTATTGCCCCTATTACCCCTCTTTGTCCGACATGACTCACACAGTGAAAATGTCGGACAAGGACTGGCATCAGGGAATATGGGAGGGCAATCAAACCCTCAAAATTTTGTATAGGCCATCTCTGTCATCTAAGGTACAGTCATTATCCTCCCAATAGGTGTAATCAGATGCAGAGGCCTGCTCTTGTATAAAGTTTAAATCAACATTTGTTTCTAAATAGTCTGGGAGTGTAACAAGTGGCAACTGTAGGGGCACAGATAATACTTCCTGTGGAGGTGGGAGCTGCGATGCAGCTGCAGCCTTGGCAGTCACGTCTACTAGAGCATTACCTGCTGCTTCGTCTGTGTCAGCTGTACTGTGTCCTTTCGTTTTTACAACTGCAATGGCCGATGGTAGCTGTATAGCCTGCAAAAATCTTTGAACAAAATCAGAATTTAGCAATTGATTTTCCGTCAGCAGATCTAAATCCTCTTTGTCTCCACAATGTGCCAAAGTCATGTACGACGCCAAACGCATAGCGGCTGTCTGCGTAAATTGTCACATGCTTATCCAAATGGAGCTCACAGGCACGTATTAAAGCCATGAGCTCTGCTTTTTGTGCTGAGTGAAATGGTAATGAGTGAGCCTCTAGTATGATGTCAGGCAATGTCACCACTGAATAGCCACAAAGAAATGAGTTGTCATTCGGCCTTGAACAGGACCCGTCCACATAAACCGTGGCTGAGTCTGGGATAGGTGTTTGCTCTAAATCTGGACGTGGTGCTGTGGATTCCTGTATACGTGTCATGCAGTCATGATCGTCAAGCCTGTCTGAGCCATCCTGTCGGTCAGAAGAACACAGCATATGGATCAATAAATGTGCTGGCGAATTGGGTGTGCTGCTCGCTTTTATAGTGAGATTTGCATATGTTGTGTAGTTATGTTTGCTAGAATGGTCGTGACCTGGTGATTGGTGTGTAGAATAGTGTCATGTGAGAGTGTAAGCTTCTCGCAGTCCCTTATCATGATAGAGCAAGCTGCTACCGCCCTCAGGCAGGCCGGCATCCCCTGAACAATCCACAGGCAGCACCTTTGAGTGGCGGAGGTCAGCACTCCCTTTAATTGAAAGAGGCAGTCATTTCTGTGGACCACAGTATTCGAGGAGGCTTGTCTTTTTTACAACAGTCACGCAGAATGTGGTCATGAAAAGAACAGTCTGGTATCCACTGTCTGCAATAGTTCACCATGCCTAAGAAGGACAACATTTCCTTCTGTGTAGTAGGCCGAGGGACGGAGGTCACTGCTTTGACCCTGTCTGCAGTCATGGAACGTTTTCCGTGAGACAGTGTGAATCCCAAATATTGAACAGAAGTCTGACAGTACTGCATTTTCTTTGCTGATGCTTTGTGGCCAGTCTGTTGGAGGTGCTGGAGAAGCATGTGTGTAGCAGTTTGACATAGTTCCTCACTCGGAGCACAGAGGAGGAGGTCATCCAGTACAGCCCTCCGGAGGAGTGAAGCTATCCAGGGTAGCACGGACCACCATTGAGAAAGCCGCAGGGCTGTCTATCATGCCTTGGGGCAAACGAGTCCAAGTGTACTGCTTATTTCTATGTGTGAATGCAAATAACGGCTGTGTGTCTTCATGCACAGGCACTGAGAAAAAGGCGGAACACAGGTCCACCACGGTAAAATGTATAGCTGTGGATGGAATAGATGTCAATATGCTGGGAACGTCTGAGAGGTGGCAGAGGCATAATGACTGCATTAATTTGCCTTAAGTCTTGTATGAAACGCCATACGCCAGGTTTGTTAGGCTTTGGCACAGGATTGACAGGAGTGTTATATGGAGATACTGTGGGCTTTATTACTCCTGTAGTCAATAAATCTCCTATGATGACATCTAGGGCTGCGGCTTTTTCGGAAAGAAATGAGACATTGCTTGACATATACTGGCTTGTTGTTTTTCAGCTGTGCGTGATAAGGTGTGCAGTCAATAAATCACTGGTGTGAGCAGTTATCATGTTGTTGAACAGTGTGAGAGAGACAAAAGTGTGGCTTGTTATATTTGTACACGTTTTTTTTTTTTTTTGGCACAGTGTGTGACGTGGAATACCAGAAAAAGGATGTTGAGTTCATTCTCTGCTGAGGCGTCCAGCTGACACAGAGGCTGTTCCTTCTCCATCATGTCGGTGCATAGCAAAGAAAAAACATAAGCTGTTATCAGTGTCAGCAAACATTTCACCCTTTGTGTTAAATGAAATACACAAATTCATTTTTGCTCTGGGTGTCTGCGGCTGCTGGAAAACTGAGCTAAATTTGCACCTCTAGCTTGTCTACCTTGTGGGTTAAAATTCGGGTTGTAAGGCTGCCTAGATGTGGAGCCATTATTGCGTGCTTCTTGTGGTTGCCAGTTACCTTGACTGGAAGAGCTCCGCTGATGCCTAGTGGCAGGAACTTGTACTGCGTTCTGTGGTCGAGGCGCGTGTGCCCTGTTGGAAGCTGCAAATCGACACTCCCTAGACCAATGTCCTATCTTCCCACAGCAAAAACACATATCTCTACTCTTATCTTTCCGTCCTCTGAAACTTCCTGGCTGTGCTGGAGCGGATGATCCTGCATACATTAGTTTCTCACTTTCTTCTGAGCCTTCAACATCAAAATTCAACATCATCTTAACACTTTTAGCTTTTGTGGTAGTAGGAAAAAGGTCTGCACTGGCCTTCAGTTGTACAAGCTTTAAGAAAGCATCTTTACTCAGTTCGTAGAGATTATCAGTAGCTGTCACTTTTAGCAACTGAGAGCATTCAGGGTGGATATTGTTCAAAAAGGTAGTAATGAAAATCTGATCATTACCATCCTCTGGCATGCATGCCTCGTTAGTCCAACAGTGCATAAAGCGTTTTATGAATACTAGGATAGATTCATCAGGCTTCTGTTTACACATAGTTACTGCATTTAAGTCAATTTTGTCTCTGGACATTGTTAGCAGGAATTTCTTTAGATTCTTAATTATATTTCGCGGATTTTAACCCTTTATATCCCGGTTTTGTCACATGAGCGCACGGCCGTTTTTGGCGAAAAAAATGAAAAAATTAAATATTTTCCATAAAATACATTTGAAAGTTATATTTTATTGTACTTTTAATTAGGCCTTTGGATGGTCTAAAAATTACCACTGACCTTCACTTTGATCGGCCGTTAGTTTTTCTGCAGGAGCTCGTGTAAAATAAATACCCCTTATGAGGTCCTAGAGCCAAAAATCGACCTTGCCATAAAAAGTGCTATAAAAAGATTATACATTAATATTTTATTCCACTTTAAATTAGCCAATCTTTTAGACCTACTTCTCCTTGAAATATTCATGTCAAGTTTTAATTATATTTCGCGGATTTTAACCCTCTATATCCCGGTTTTGTCACATGAGCGCACGGCCGTTTTTGGCGAAAAAAATGAAAAAATTAAATATTTTCCATAAAATACATTTGAAAGTTATATTTTATTGTACTTTTAATTAGGCCTTTAGATGGACCAAAGATCGGCACCAACATTCATTTCGATCGCCTTTTATTTTTTTTGCAGGAGCGCATTTCATAAAATGCACACACTATCGGTCCTAATCGACCACGCCCATAAAAGTGCTATAAAAAATTTATATATTAATATTTTATTCCACTTTAAATTAGCCAATCTTTTAGACCTACTTCTCCTTGAAATATTCATGTCAAGTTTTAATTACATTTCGCGGATTTTAACCCTTTATATCCCGGTTTCGTCACATGAGCGCACTGCTTTTTTTGCCCCAAAAAACATAAAACTTGAATATTTTCCAAAAAAAACATTTGAGGTAATATTCAATTGTTATTATAATTAGGCCTTTAGATGGACTAAAGATCGGCACCAACAGTCATTTCGATCGCCTTTTTTTTTTTTTTTCAGGACCAGAAAATGGTCTCCAGGCGGCAAATGCTGCTCCTCTAGGCCGAAATAAGTGCATCTTGCCGGGGTACGTCGCGACGATGACCGGGGCACGATCACCGGGGACTCATTTTTCCAGCACACACGTCCGATACCACGTGACAACAAATACGTCATTTCCTGTTGACTAAAAAAAAAATGCACCCTCTAATGGTCCTAGGGACCGAAAATGGTCCCGCCCCATCAGCGGGCGAAGCCGCTGCTGCACGCCGGAAATGAGGCTTCATTTCCCGCAGGTCTGTTACGGCAGCCCGCTGTTTTCCAGCCCGGGGTCAAATGTGGAGCAAGGGCGCCACCCAGTGGACAAATAAAAAAATTACAACTCTAAGGTCTCTTCTGCAACACGGAAATGATACTTAAGCGATCGCCGAGATGCTTACGGTATAAATCCTGCAGTGAAAAATAGCGTTTATAATGGGTTTCAATGGGGCGATTTATGGCTCTAGGACCTCAAGTGGATGTCGGTTTTTAGCTTAGCCACCTTAAGCTAATCGAATAAACGGAGACGGCAATTCTAAAGAAAAATGAAAAAAAAAAGGGTTGGAAGGTTTGGCTATATTCTATTCAACACAGTGAAAATGGCCTAATATTAAAAAACGCTGAGGACGAAAAAATGGCCGTAGGTCTCCCTGAGGGTTAAAGAAATCGGTGATTTTGTCATTATTTACCCACAAAAACTCTGCAGTTGTGGATGCTTTATCATGCTTTGGGTCTAATTCACCTATCTCTTCTATGAGTTGTGACTCGGTTACTCCAGGAATGCATTGACACAATATGTACCTGTAATCTGGACCACCCAAATGGTGATATCTGGTACTTCTCTGTAATGCAGAGACAAAGGCTGTAGGATTTTTAAGAGGATCGGGAAGCTCTTTAATAGTTACCACTAATTCTGAGATTTTAGGGGGCTGAATACAACACTGATCTCCTATTATCATAAAGGGGTAAGTGTCATTGACGTCACTAGATTTTGGTTCTGTTTGTTTATTACCGCGAGTGTTGGCGTAAGGACCTTTGTCATTCTGGCTTTGTTTTTCCTTTTTTCCTTTTAGATAAGTCTTTATTAAAGTTCGGGTAACAGGTATTTCTTTAGCTACCTCTAAACCTCTAGCTACGATATCGTGGCGTTTCATGTGGGTGTCTATCGTGGACACTGCCTGATGCAAAAGTTTTTCTTCATAGTCGTCTAAATTGTTTTTCATAAGTTCCTCACATTCTTCTTTCAAAAGTTTTTCTCTTTTTCTATGTTCTGCTAATTCTTCCTCGCGGCGTATATATTGTTTTTCCTGATCTTGTTCAATTAGGTGGCTAAGATCCGTTGCATGTGATTAATTCGGTCTCATCTTCGTAAGGGGGTGGGGCTGTAGGCTGAACGGCTGAGCATGCAAGACTAGCTTTTCCTGCGGTAGATTTATTTTCTATGCTAGAGCCTGCACTAGTTTTATTTGATGTTAAAGCATCTACACCTGGTTCCGGTCCCTTTTTCCATAGCGGTAACATTCGATGTATCACGTCGCGGCATTCTATCATATATTTTCTACAGGACTGTTTAAGCAGACTACTTTTCTTATCACAAATGATATTCAACATTTCTACTGACCTGTTTTCTGGCGATAATCGTTCGGGATAGGGCTCCGGAAATAAATTAAAATGCATTGAACTTACAGTTCTTAAATTGTAAACAAAGTCAGTCACATAAGCACTTCCACATGTTCTGGATACGTAATCATGGAAGTCTTCACCGATTCGCGGACGTAGGTTACACGTCACCGGAAGTGGGAGTTGTACTGAGCCGTTATTTGTGATTTTATATTTTATTTTATTATTTTTTGGTTTTACAGGTAATTTCGATTTTTTATCGGACCTGTCTGTGGTCTTTGAATTATTCTGACCCATGTTCAGTGATTTCCAGAGGGGTTTACACGCTTGAAGGATTTATGTTAGTATTTTGCTGCGGCACAGCTGAGGTTACTTTAAATTTATTGCTAGCAATTTTTGTTTGGGTGAGCAATTTCTCACTTAACGAGCAACTTCTCGCAATACAACAGGCAACTTCCTGTGTCTTTCTGCTTTTAATTTACTTTATTCGGGGACTAAGGAAGTCGTCAGTGTATCTCTCTGGATCACTAAGTGAAACTTCGTCAGCATATCCCGTTTCATTATAGATCGATCACTGAGAGAGGTATAATACAGTCCCATATAAATATTAAAGACGTGTATTTACCTTCGTCAGCCGATCCCACTTCTGACACCAAATTGAAAGAAATCTCCGTCCCGGGTTTCTCCATGGATCGGGTTTCCTCCAAGGCGTGAGCACCGATAAGCAGAGTTCTGTATAAAATTTATTATTCAAAGTAAGCTCAGGTATGCCGTTCAGCAGGTTAGTTACAGCGCCGGGAGTAGCTTGGGAGAACAAAATGACACAGAAACTGCTTCAGGTTGCTCTTCCAAAATCAACTCAAAGGTTTATTCAGTATACAACAGTTTATATAGAGGAAAAAAAGGTTCGTGTGTCAGCAGATTCTCAGTTCAAACCAGTACAGACCAAATAAGGAAACGTCTTCCTGCCTTCTGAGCAAAGAAGTATCCTTTGTGTAGTTTATCAGTTCAGCTACAATTTATGATCATTCCAGCAAAATACACTCCTAGACATAGAATATAGAGTTCTTTCATTAGTGAATTCTGAAACAAACCACCTGGCCTTTAACAAGCTCTTTTCTAGGAGATAAAGAAGGGAGGATGGGAGTAAGGAAGTGATCTCTGTGGTGTTTTCGACCTTGAGGTACCATCCTGTGATTCTTACACATTAATTCTTGGGTCACAGAGAAAGAGAAAAACAACTAGTAAATGGGCCTTATTGAGTAACAGTTTTCCTGTATAATATCACTATAAAACAATATCCTGTAAATGCTACCATGGTATCAAAATATCACAACAAGCAATAATAGAGAAAAATAGCTTTAACAACCATAAGCACCCAACGTTACTGTGAGATATTTCTGTAATGAAATCAGTAAATAAATAGTGGCTATATTTACATGGATCTTAGTTTTTAAATGGTTTAAAAGCCCACACTCAAAAAAATGAAACGTTGACTTTAATTAAAATTATTTTGTCAACAGGTTCCACGAAATTGAATTATGTTAGTTTAAAGCAAAAATCTTTAGTTCATCTAATTTAAAAAAACTACTTAAGATTAACAAGACATATTTAAGACTAACTAAATCAAGTTATGTTGTATGAACATAGATGATATATTTTCAGGTTAGATAGTTTAGATTAGTTACTTCAACACATTTCTTATTTGTGGCAGTAAAATGTTAAATTTAAGTTAGATTAATTCAAATATTATATTTTCAGCCACCTTGTGCTTTATTAATTAGTTTTACATAAATCTATTTTGTCAACAGGTTCCACACAAATGAATTAAGTACATCCAACTTATTTTTTTAAATTTATTTTATTGCCAACACATTCAGTGAGCATTTGTGTAAACCCAGTCCAAAATAAAACACAACAGCTCATTAGGGTTAGTAATTAACAGTATGTAGACAGATGCAACATCAAGACTTTAAATTAAATGTCTGTATCTACCAGAAATAGAAGAAAAAAAAAAAACGCATTGAAGATCACATAACACATTGATAAGATGACACTTGAGTTATGCACATGTGATGCTAGTAAGGTCTGTGAGTGTTTTTTTCTTTTAGTGTCTAAAATGGATAGCAAAGTTGCTATTTGCAATGATTGCTTAGGGTCAGTCCAGTAACACAATGCCAATGAAGTGCTTTCCTTTAACAATGCAAAGTGAAGTGTCCACCTCAACAGCCACAATTAAAAAAAAAAAAAAAAATGTAACAACAACAATAATAATAATAATAATAATAATAATAATAATAAATAGTCCACTGATATTAGCAATCAAAGAAAATTACATCACCATCCCAAATAAAACTTTAACAAAACATGCCAACATTATGGTCTAACAATAAAACAGCTTGTCAGCGTTCAGTTTTTTTGCAACAGCACAGCAGTAACCATTTAACACTCGCCACTGTCAACATTTATTTTACCAGTGTTTGGGCAAAAAACTTCAGATGGAAACATTTTAACATGGAAACAATTGTTCGTCTTTAAAAGTCCACAAAATATACATTCATCCTGCATTCCCAACTTGGATGATCTGATATCCTCGTGTTGGTGTTGTTCCCAGACCATCATGAAAATGTTGTTCCAGGTTCAACATTGCAAGTGACCAATCACATTGTTGTGACGTTATTCTATTCCAAGCCATTTGTGCATTTATGAAATTCCAATGTTGCAAGGACAATATCAATTCTGCTTACTGTTTATTAAAGGGTTACGGTTAGGGTTAGGGTCAGTTGATCGGCGGACAGAGGCGGTTTCTCGCAGCTTTAGAACAGTTTTTTGTTTTACGCCGGTTTTTCCCGAAGTCGCAAAAGTATGACGTCACAACATTCTGATTGGTCACTTGCAATGTTGATCCTGGAACAACATTTAGTATGATGATCTGGGAACAACACCAACACGAGGATATCAGATCAACCTCCTAACTTACCCTTAATTTTAGTATGTATTGCAATTACCTTTACAATGCACACAATGTAACACAAACTGAATATGAACATATTTCCACCTCATAACAATATGCCTTGAACGCTAATATACACACCACCCTTCAACATTTCTGGTGCAGTATCATCTCTCAATTAAATCCTTTAAATCTCAATACTTTTGATTGTCTCTTAGCTTTCAGTCTTGAGGTTAACTGAGATTCAGTGCATATATCCCACCCATTAAGAGTGCACATGCAGAGGCCAGGTCTTCCAGGTCATGCAGGACACACTAGATGGTTATACCCACTGTAGGGTAATTTCCAATAAACCAAGTTCAAAAAAGAAGAGTCTATGGCTGACGCGTGTTCCTGGTTTCCAAAAGAAATGCTTCCAGTTGCATTATGATTTGAAGACTGTTTATTTATTACAAACGGAAGATGTAACAATGAACTCCTTCCTAAAAAGCATGAAAGTTCCAAAAAATAGCAGTTATCCAGAACTAGCTGTGCACACGGTCAGAAAACCGTGAGACTCCTAACCTCTCTGTCCATGCTCCTCCCCTTCCCTCTCACACAGGGTTTCATGCTACTATTGCACTTACATAATTAAAGTGAGAGGTACCCCCTTTTAGGTTCCAATCCCAAAACAGTGACTTAAAATTACTTTATGTAAACACATATATTTTCACATTTATTAATCCTGAAAAGATGACTTATGTAATGAATCTATGAATTATAAAACAAACATGAACTCAATCGTAAATAAAAATATAAAGCAGACGTCTGGCGCTTACACCCACATCGGCTGGAGGAGTGCTGGCATCAGCTCTTTCGATGGTAAAGATAGCAAGGGTAATTTGTTCCAGCTCCCTCTGAACAGCTGTAGCTTAGACACAAAAACATAGAAAAATGGCATCCAGTTTTAAAAAAAGAAAGAAAAAGGGCCAAAGCTACCCTTTAATGACGTAAACACAATATTAGGAACATGCACCCCAGTGCGCCACTATTTTAGACTACAGATTCAACGATAAATATAAATAGTTTGGGTATACAAGAAGATTTCCCAAAACATTTAAACAGGTTCCATGCAAATTACAACAACAACAACATTACAACATGCAACAACATTAGTTATTCAAAATTTGGTTTAATACAGATAAAAAACTAAACTAAAATTACCAACCAATTATTCTTTGAAGAGGATGCTTGGGTCTTCATTCAGGTAAAAAGGTAGTGCCCTGAGGACACACTCCCTCCCCTTTTCAATGGTTTCCTTCTGTAGAGAGTGGCAGAGATACAGGAAGAGAAAACAGATATACTTTAGGATGACAGAAACTCACATTATACGCAAAATGAATGACATATCCACTGCACAGATAGACATGTACACAAGACCAACTAATCATCACATGGACATGAATAGTTAACCTGTTGGGCAGGGTTTCCACCACATTATATATGTCCATAATGGAGGTAAAGACAAACTAATACATCATCTTTTTTGCATTCAAAACATAACATAAAAACATTCACTTCTGGTTTAACCTAAATCAAGGGATCAGATTTTACATATGTTTAGGTAATTTAAATTTTCCAACGTTTTGAGTACCAAACTTTGTCTTGCTTAATATAAATGTAAGTGCACTGTGCAGCTACCATACACTAGCTGTTTAAATTTGAAAATTATCTTATTAGCCATAATATTTTGCTACCAACAGAATAACGCACCTGTGTGGCTGGGGCCAAAGTTTGTCTAATTTTCTTCCCTGCAACGCCTCCTTTTTTCTTGAAGACTTTTATGAGCTGGTCAGTGTATTGGTCAAGTTGTGTAAAAAGCCTTGGAACATGTGCAGCAGTAGTAATCCTCACATATTCTGCTTCCACCTGAAAATATGTCAACAAACACAACATACTGTACTGTAAATATACATACTATATGTACACATATACAAACTAAAACTAATGTAGTAAGACCTCATTAAAGCTATAATTTTAACACAAACATTTACACAAAATGCTAATGGAGCCATTACAGCTTTTATTGTTATTTATCAAGTTCCAAAAAATATTGATCACAGCTGATCTGAAAAGAATTTCATGCCTCAGGCCCTTGAACTGCAACCTTTACCATGGTTCAGATGTGGAGACGAAATAACAGGGGCATGGGATGGGTCACAAAAGAAAACTTAACTTATAAAACAGTTTTGTTTTTAAAAGTATAACAGTTCACATACCACATACACCACATCAGTATAGGAGGGAGCAGGTAAAGGCAGGATCTGAGATTTATAAAGAAAAAAAATAATTAATTCCTTAATTTCAAGAAGCAAATTATTGTTTGAATTACAACTAAATAAAATACTACTCAGAAGAAAAGCAAGAGATTGACACTGCCATGTGCTAACTTTCTATAGAAGCAATTATCACCAGGTCTGTCGACCTCCATTGTCTGTCCACTCATATGTCTTGAATAATTTTATTAAAAAAATTAAGTGTGTACTTTCACAAACTGTAATTTATAACTACATTGATATGTATAACTCCGCTAGGAAACATGCTGTATTTACAGACCATTTTTACATAATACAGATTACTGATAGAGCAGAACAATGGTGTCACAGTGGCTTTCGCCCTTGACTTTTTGGATTTTAAATGTCACTTTATGCTATCCTTGCTATCCTATTCGATATTTCCGACTCTCGGATTACAGAAAAGGAATCCCAAGAAAGCAAATGGAAAAATAACCCCTTGAAAGAATAACCCCATGAACCCCTGTAGCTAATCCGTTAATAAAACAAAAAACAATAAAAATGTTTCTTACACAGTCCACAAAATAAGCATGTCCAGGACCCAGTAAAACTAATGTAAAACAAGCACACGCAAACGATATAACATGTCTTGTAAGACAAACGCAAAATATAACCATGCTGGACATATAGATACTACACAACATAGTCAAAGAAAAAAGTGGTCTTACCTCTCAAAGAAACAGCAGCTTGGCGCCAAAACAGCCTTTTTCAGTTAAATTTGAAGTCTTGCGCATGAGCAGGCACAAGCCGTGAAACCTTCTTGTTCTGCGCGGTTTCATTACAACTGTTTTTGCATTACTGCCACCTTGTGGATATACAAGGTATATCGATCCTAATTGACTTAACTTAAATGTTATGCGATCAAGTAACACATTAGTATTATGTACGTTGAATAATAGACACAATTACGTAGACTTGATTAGAAAAACACATGTTAACTTAACAAAAACATATATTTTAAGTAAAATGAAAATAAATAATTAATATACACTGAACAATCCACCTCATTCATTTTTTTGAGTGCAGATAAAGAAAAATGCTTCAAATAAAGAAACTCAAAAAAAATTAATGGAAAAATTAGTGGCACGTGGGAACACGAGCCAAAGTCATAACAAAGATGTTGAGGAAGACAAACAGATGATGCATTTAACAGCTTTGATGTAAACAGCGCGCAGTATTAAAACCATATTTCACATGAACACCTGGCACCAAATCTTTCATCCAAATAAAAATAATAATGTGTGATTTAATAACCTCTTATTGTGTTTATTGGTTTCTCTAGGCTTGTTTTATTGAATCATCCCTTTCAAGCAGAGCTTAGTTTGATCCTTTTTAGTCACTCATCACATTTATTTATATATACAATAGAAATGCAGTTAAATGAAAACCAACAGGGATAAGAGAAAAAACGAGGTTTTGGGCTAAAAGCAGAACGAATGGATGACACTGGAGACACTTAAGCTGCTTTCAACATGCACTGCATCCCTGAACATTTCTAGACTTTACCCTTGTGTCTCTTTGGTAGAGGAGAAGCAATTTACATGCATCAACCAGGCAGGAGCAGTTCTCTTACTTACATGTTGGCCTCAAAAGGACGACTGTAAATATTCAGGTGAGGCAGCTGCCAGGGTAGAGCGTGCAAGAAGGCAGACTCTTGATGCCCCGTGGTTTACTGTGAATTTACTGCGTAATTACATGAGTTGTCTCACACATGCAGACTTTGTAAAAGTCTAGAAAAGCTCAGAGCTGAAGCACAAAGCTGTGGACAAAAAGCCTTGTATAACTGCATAATGCTTAAACAATTATTGAAGCTGGTGGAAGAACAGAAAATTTGCTACTCCTACAATAATCAGGATGAGATATCAGTCTGAAAACAACATTTTTATCTTTCCAAATGCCAGAATTCGGCTGCTTTCATTGTTTTAAATCAGCGTAAAGGATATTTTGAAGTTTGCAGGACAAAATAACAAACTCAAGATGATGAGCTGGAGTCTGGAAAATTATACACTACAGTAAAGGCTGGTGACGATGACAACGAGTTATATGTGGTGCACAGGAGTGACTCATATTTAAACATTAATAACACGTTGCTACATTTACAGAAAAGGCAGAAAGAGATAAAAAAGGATAAAGATGAAAAAATGTTTGTGGCATAGTGTAAACAAATGACACTGATGGAGAAAAAGCTGTTAGTTATTCATTTTGTTCACATTAGTCTGTTTGGAAACCAACTCTGGGTTTTGTTTAAGGACGTCCATCTAAAAATAAATTGTATGTAATCAATTTGAAAAAGAAAATGAAACAAAATTGTAAAAACATATTTACACACATGCACTGAATTATAGGAGGTACTGTGCAAAGGCTCGGCCACATTTCTTTTCCTGTGTGTGAGCGAGAGCGCCCTCCCCCAGCTGCGCTGAACATCTTGCCATTGGCCACAGTCCAGTACCAGGCTGTGCTGATTGGTTGGCTCCAACTCTAATCACTTACAATTGGCCCATTATCTACTGCATGCCACACCTCCCGTACGCACACACACACACCTCCACCCAGCTTTGGGACACAGTGGAAGAGTGGACACACTGAGAGGAAGGTGATGCAAGGTTTGTGATGTATTTTTGGCCCCATATCACAGACTTCCTGTGTGTAATTTTCTGTGTGTGTCTATGTATGTGTGTGCAGGTTTGTGTGATAACAGCGGCTATTCTGTAGTGTGTTTAAGGTCTGAAGAGATAACTCTGTGCCAAGCTAATAAGGGTGAAACAACCCCCCCCCCCACCCCCTTCCTCTGTGTACTTAACAGTATGAAGGCTTGGTTGTGTGTGAATGTAAGAATTTGTTTATTTTTCTGTGAAAGGGTTGTTGTTTAGTAAGTAAGATGTTTGCAGAGACGTGGGGATTACTGCTTCGATGAATTCTACCCAGAAGGGTTTTTACATGTTGCTGCTGGTTATATAGAAAAAAGTCTGAGTATCAGCTCTCATCGTATGACAAATACAGCATCTAAAACATCCTTATGAACCATAAATAGGGAGCCGATTAGAGAGCGAGTCTTTAAACGTAAGTGTTGAGAGGGCTGTGCACTCCTCAGCGCATATGATCAGTGAAGTATGTGAGGTATTAAGAGCCAAAACCACTGTGAGTCCCAAAAATTAATATTAATAAGCTTAGATAGGACACTTCATGCAAAAGTTGCAAAACCCCTGTTTTACTGTAGCTAAAACATTAAACACAATCTATAACAAAATAACTTAAATAAAGTAGAAAAGCTGAATGAAGTGAATACAATATAACAAATGACACAAAGGAGCCTAATAGGTAAAAATCTAAACAAAATCCAATAGATCACCATTAATAACACGGTTAAAATACAATAATCTTGTGTAAAGAACAAACAATTTTACAGGTATCTCAGTGAAAAACTAAAAACTTAGTACACTTTGTCTCAACAGCTTGCATAATTTAAAGTATTTATTTACTGTATGGCTTTATCAGTCTCTCACACTGATGTGGAGGAACTTTGTCTCACTCTTCTTCACATTATTGCTTAAATAAATTCATTGAGGTTTGCAGGTATTTGTTAATGCACGGCTCTTTTATGGTTCCACCACAGCATTTCAATCGGGTTGCAACCTTGATTATTTTCTTTTTTTTAAACATTCTGTTGTAGCTTTGCGTCTGTGTTTGGGATAACGGACCTGTTGCATGATCCAATTTGGGCCGAGCTTTAGCTGTCGGACTGACAACCTCACATTTGGCTCGAGAACACTTTGGTATTCAGAGGAGTTCACGGTTGACTCTCTGACTGCAAAGTGTCCAGGTCCTGTGGCTGCAAAACAAGCCCAAATCATCACCCGTCCACCACCGTGCTTGACGGCTGGTATAAGGTGTTTGTGCTAATATGTTCTGTTTGTTCTTTTCCAAACATGCTGCCATGTTCTTTTTAGAGAACAGGCTTTCTTCTCCTATATCTTTTTTTGGCAGCTTACAGGGTTTTAAATCATCCAGTGCCCAATTATTATTTCTACATCCACTTATAAGCACTTGGGTCCGAGAGATGTAAACGGTGACAGCGAGGGTCTCTGCAGATGTCCGCAGAGGATTTACATAACAATGCACCAACTACCCATGCGCCCCAGGCGGCAGACTTCAAGAAGTATAACAGGAATGACTGCTCGGCCGTTGCGCCTCGAGCTGTCTGTGCTTGTATATGATCAAGGTATAACATGATCGGTGTCCCAGCCACTAAAGCGTCAGAGTATCCAGTTTGTAACCACTCTCACACAGCCTTGTTTGAGCCCAGATGCATGGTTCTAATCTTTACGTTTTGGTCTGCTGTTTAGCATAATGAAAACATCTAAAAGAGTCCATTTCCTCTTTTATTAAACAGCTCAAGAAAGCAGCTCATCCAGTAAGAACTGATTTTTGTTATGCTGATCAGACATTGGAGCATTTCTCATTTTTAACCTCACACTCTCATACTGTTATTGAGTTTTCAAATAGGTTCTTTTCTACTCCTTGAATGAAACAGGAAGATAACACAGCACAAGTTTCAGGCCAGAATCAAAGAGACTACTTGACTACTTCCTTTATTCTTTTCTTACTGTGCCCATCCTTTTGCACTCCTCAACTTCCTCTTCCCCCTTCCTTTTCCTTTCTAGCGCTCTGTTCCTTAATCTCTCCCGTTGGTCCCACCTAGTCAGCCTCTTTTCACTCATCTTGCCCCCCCTCCTTCCCTCCTTCCCTTCCACATGTTGGCTGGATTCTTCACGCCTGCGGTACCCATCTCCACCTACAGTAGATTAGATTCAGTATCTACTCTCTTCTGTAGTGGCATCCACATTGTTCTGCAGCTCACTGTCAGCATCCATAAATCCAATTTGTTGCCCATGCGTGTGTCTGTATGTGCCTGCGTCTGCATGTGTGCTTCAATGCGATGCAGCTGCCTTACGTTTAGTTGTCCGCGTGAGTGCATTTAAGTGTCGCAGGCATCCTTTTGTTTGTGTGTGCTGCAGAAATATTATTTCCGTGTACCTGCCTTTCAGTGTCAGTACGTTCGTCTTGCATGAGTGTGCATTTATTAAGCTTGTGTCTTTGTGGATGTGCAGGCGTGTATCTTTGCAATTGTTTGTGCGAGTGAGCATGTGTGTGTGTTAGCGATAGCTCTGGGTCTAGTTCGCTGTCAGTCTTGATAAGACACGCTGCAGTGACTATAGAGAGAAAAGGAGTGGGAGGGTGGAGATGTATGGTGAGAACGCCTGAGAGTGGGAAAAAGAGAGAGAGAAATGCAGGAATGAGGAATGGGGTAGGGGTGGAGTGTGTCGTGGTGGTTGATGGAGTGTGAATAAGATCAAGATAGAAACTGGGAGAGGAAGATGATAAAAATCATCACAGTCAGATAAGGAGGGCAGATGCAGGCGAGGTGAAGGCAGTTAGAGAGAGAGGATGAACAGGAAAAACCAAAGGAAGTCTATCCCCAGTTCTTTCCCTCTTCTGTTTCACCTTTTCCCTCCTGAAAATCATTAAATATTCAATCTCTTTTAAACTATTTTTTCTTTTTTCCCTTATATCTCTCTACTACCCATCCACCCCCCTTTGTTTCCTCCTTGCTCCCTGTGGAGCTTGAACAGTTCAGATATCCCCGCAGTGTCGCCTTTCTCTGTCCTTATTTAGAAGCACCAAATATGCTTCATATTTCTTCCATCTCCTGGGGAATATTTGTCTCTCGTATGTTAGCTGAAGTCGCTGTCAGCCTCAGAAACAAGATAAACACGTCTGTTGCTTCTCTAGTCGACACAGGGATGTCAGTTTGCATTTGGTCTGAGACCTCGAGCACCTAACACATTCCTTTTAATAGGATACATGCAACTGTGATGTGTCAGAGAGACATTTCTCAATTACTAATCAGTTTAACTACTAACTGGCATAATTTGTTGAGTTCAATATATCACGGTTATGATACTAAAATACGAGACAGCTCGGGTGCTTCTTCTTGAAACAGCAAGTGGCTGATACATTCTGCAGTGTGGAGCAAATCTCACAAACCTCCTAATCCCACAGCAAATTTTTAAAGTATCTGCTGCAATTTGCACCTAATTTATACGTTGGTTCGTGGGCTTTTCCTCGTCGCAAATTTGATCAGAAACACATTTAGTTACACATGTTTACAGTGCAGAGGTGGAAAACCTTGTTTCTTAAGTTAGAAAGCGCCTCAGGTCTGTTCCCGCCAGCCGCTGCTACTGGCTGCGATAGAAAAGATTACTTCAAGTCAAGCTTTACAAGAGAAACATTCAGAAAATGCCATCGCTTGCCACTGTTCGGTGCTGCAGTGTGAAATAAGCATGAAAGTGTTGTGGAAAAAGCCAGGAGGACCCAAAACAGCCAAAATAACGTGTTTTAGTACATCAATTGTCACGGCTGACAGGTCTCTGGTTCAGTATGTCAAGGCTACTCATATATACGTGCCTCATATATTTGCAAATATGAGGCAATCTGCAGCTCGTTCCTTTGACCTGTTTTTTTTTTAGCGTTGTCTTGTCTAAACTGTGTTTTTTTCCTTTTACTATGTTTACCTTTGGAAAATTTGGAGTCGACGTAATTTCCATCATAGTTCTTTGAAACAGGGCCAGAAAAAAGAGGTTGGGTTATTTTATTTAAAGAAAGAGGCAGTGGCCCAGAGCCATGTATGGTCCACTTCACTGTGTAACTAAAGGGGGGAAAAAGGTAAGGGAGGAGGGTACTGCTCATTTTTAATTTTGTTTCAAACAATTCAACAGTGCATGAAAGGAATGATGGGAGGAAATGCTGGTGTTGAAAACAACAGTTTCGCTAACCCTCTGCCTCTTTTTGGATTTGAACAACTCGCCCACTGGCTGTCTGTGACATTTACCAATAGTGAGCGTGTGATGTAACCATCATTGCTGTTAAACTAGGTTAGGCGCCGGCAGTTAGAGGGGCGTCTGAGGCCGCTTATATCACAGCCGTTATCAAGTGGCTAATGTGTAGATGACAGGAGCTCTAAAGCCATCACTGCAGTCAGTCTGGACAGGTATTTACTGTTGGTGACCAGACCAAAGCACCCAGATGGAAAATTGGAGACTAATTGGATGACACACTAGCTGTTGCTTGCATTTTTGGACACACCTATGAGGTATTATTAGGGAACAATAGAGCATGAAGGAGAGAACGGCCATATTACATCACTGATAAGATTTCTCCTTCTGATAATGGTCTACTTTAAAGGCTTAGTTTTTATGCGCAAAAGGAATCAACAGAAAATAACATGATAAAAATGGCGAGGACATATATACTCGCTGCCCACTTTGTTAAGCACATCTGTTCAGCTGCTCATTAATACAAATATTTCATGCAACAGCAACTCAGTACATTTAGGTATACAGAGTTCAAAACGAGCATCAGAATGAGGAAGAAAGGTGATTTTTAAGTGGCATTGAATGCAGCCTAGTTGTTAGCACCACAAAGATTGGTCTGAATATTTCATAAATTGCTGATATTCTGGGATTTCTCCACATAGCCATCTGTAGGGTTTACAGAGAATGGTCCAAAAACGAAAAAATATGGACTGAGTGGCAGTTCTCTGGCTGAAAATGCCTTGTTGATGACAGAAGTCAGAGAAAGTAGGCAACAAGAACTCAAATAATCACCTATTATAACCAAGGTATGCAGAAGAGCATATTTGAACCTTAAAGCAGAGCAGCAGCAGAAGACCATACCAGGTACTAATGCAGTCAGCAAAGATCAGAAAACTGAAGCTACACTTCACACAGGCTCACTAAAATTGGACAAATGAAGCTCTGATCTGGTGAGTCTGCTGTAAATAACATGAAGGCATGGATCCACCCTGCCTTATACCAATGTTTCAGGCTAGCAGTGGTGGTGTAATGGTGCGGGGGAGGATATCGGCAATTCAGTAGAGCAACTTTACATTATGAATGTTCAACCAACAAATTCATATGGATTTAAGCATCTTTTAATCTACACCATACAAAAAGCAGTTCTGAAGGCAAGAAGACGTCAACTAGGTAGTAGGAAGGTGTGCCTAATAAAGTGGCCAGGACAGCACATAAACAAGATAATTAGAAAGAATAGTAATAGTAATAGAATAGTAACATTTTATTTTTAAATAGATGGATGATTTAATAAAGAAACACCATAATGCAGTAATAAGAACTTTTCACTTATAAAATTTAATGTTCTTTTTCTGGAGGAAATCATTGTCACAGGTTAAATATTTAGCCAAGCAAAACAAGCTAAACGTATATAACAAGGAACTATAGCACAATCAGCACATTTCATACGCTTACTTAAGGCGGGGTAGACTAACAGCACTGACTTCCTCAAGTAACTTCCTTAAAATATAAAAACATGAACCTGTATTCATGCATGGCATAAGCACAGTGTATTTACCCATATAGAAAGTGTGCATTACTCATGGAAGTGGGTTAAGTCAAAAATATAACTAATCCCTCGCAAAAATAAAAAGTTTGAATGTTCTCAAACAAACACAACGCAAGAGTAAACTTATAAACCAAAGATGGTGATTAAACGGGTGTTACTAAAGGCACACATTGATTGCAGTGTTACAACTTGTCTCCTCATTATTCAAATTAAGTTTTGTTATAGTTTCGTTTTTATCACAGAGAACTAGTTTTTCCTCTCTTGCTTCAGCCTTGAAATTGCACAACTCTTCTTTCTTTCGTCTTTCCTCCTCCCTGTCGTCTTTCAGGAAACAAAAGATGAATTTTGGCCCGCGTTAGCTCCTCCCCATTCCTGCTCTCCCTATCGCTCTCTCTTTTTTTCTATGCTATATACCCCCCCGCCATCTCTTTTGCACTCTCCCGCTCTCATAAACGCAGCAGCTCTTGCAAACTGTGTGTGCTTCTTTTTTTGGTGACAGAGAGCTGGAAAGACAGAGAGATTTTCTGTATTAGAAAGTGAGAAAGGAAGGGGAGGGAGGTACCTAAAGACAGCGGGGAGGGAGGGGTAAGAGATAGAGAGAGCAGGCGAGCGAAGGGGACGGAAGGGAGGGGAGAGAGAGAGAGCGAAAAGAGGGGGAGCACATGTGTATGCTTGTCACTAAGGGGCTGGGAGAAGGACTAAGGGAAGCGAGGTAGCTGGCCACAGCCGCCATATGCTGACTGGATTCCTGTTCATGTCTGCTGTGTGAAGACTGTAGGTTTCTGTTGTGTGCTGGCCGGCTGGGGAACACACCATGGGAAGCTCACATCTCCTCAACAAAGGCATGCCTTTAGGTAAACAACCAGCACTCTGCTTTTATGTGGGAACTGCATATCACTGTGTGTGTGTATGAGTGTGTGTGTGCCAATATTTGTGAACTCAGTGTAGATTATTCTGCCTCCTTCTCCCCTCCCCCTTCTCTCTCTTCCTCTCCCTTTTTCCGTCTCCTCCTCCTCCTTCTCTTCTTAATTCACTCACACTGTTATCTTTTGTTTTTCCTTAATCGCTCAGCCGCTCTCATCACACAAGAATGGTTAGTCCTTTCTCTAAAGATCTGTGTGTGTGTGTGTTTGTGCGTGAGTGAGTGTATGTGCACGAAGAGGCAAATCTCTGCTATTGAAAGCTGCTTGAACACCTCTGTTTGCGGTGACAGAAATAGATCTCCCTCTCCTTCGAGGGCTAGCAAGGACATGACACATATTTGCCTTTCATTGTGCTTCTTTTAATGGAAAGTGGTTGCCTTCACTGAAGTGTGCGCACAATTTACGTGCAAGCACACTTACACACTCACAGACATAAAAGGGAACTAAAGTGACACACATATTCAAGTATAAACATGCATGCCCCCAGCCGGATTCACAGGTAATAGATGCACCTTATGATAGGGGCTGCAAAAGACTGTTCTAGAAAATGGGATCAAGGTAGGGCTGCTAGGAATAAGAAAGGGGTGGGAGGGGAGGAGGAAGAGGGGGGTCGGGTGTCGAGCAGGAGGATGAGGGTGTGAAGATAAACGATCATTCCCGTGTTATCGAGTTATTATATCAGCTAAATCTGCATTTGTGAATCCAGTTCTTCTTCAAAGAAAGCAGACATTATTTGATGTCATCAAGAGGCTGCAGGCTCTTTTTCCTGATGACATCAAAGATTAAAGTTGCAGCTATTATCTTACTACCCCCCCACCCTTTTTTTATTGCCCCTCGCTTTGGGCAGATATCTTCTCCACATCCACGCCGGCAGCTTGAGAATCCAAGGTCACAGGACTAAATGACTGTGGCTCAGCAAGGTTTGTCCTTTTCAAGACGCTCATGCACAAATCTCCACCAGTCAATAATCGTGACACTGATTGGGTCGTGGGGTCTGTTTCAGTGCACGGTGACAAGCACTGAACCTTTAAAGGGTGCTGTAAAATCAGCTTGCAGTTTCAGGTGATTGATTGATTCATCTTTCTGAAGGCAGGGGAGCCTCTGATCTCTGTGTTGTATCGTGTCTGAGCTGATTATGAAGGCCTAGATGAGTGACACCCCTCTAAAACCATGTTAAACCAGATCTGCTGGTAAAACACAAAAAATCGAATGTTGGTAAACGCATCCCATGAGGCCTTTACACTGTAAACACGACGGTTATAGTTCCAGGCAGTTTCCCACTGAGAGACGCCTAATGTCAAAGGCAAAAATCGAGGGAAACCGCTCATGTGGTGGCATGTTGTTAGTTTAGAGAAATCCAGAGTAATCTGATTACAAGTCACTACACATCTATGTTGGAATGTGAAATAAGGGCTCCAGTACCATTTCACACACTTATGAAAACAAATACAGGTTTTTTTATACTGCACTACTGCCATATAAAAGGCAGGAATCTCCTCAGGTGTAATTTACAGCACTTAGAAATCTATAAAGTGCTCAGCAAAGAGACTGTAGCACTAAGAGCCATTAAGATGCTTGGTCTATTATGTCAAATGCTTACAGAAAAATGACTGAACTAAAATGGGAATCAATAGTGAAAGATGTGCCAGTCAGAACTAATACATCTCACTCTTTTATTCAGTCAAGGTTAGCCTTATGTAATACTTGCTAGCTGCATTTGACAAGTTCGTTTTTTATTGAGAAGGGCTGTTCAAAGGGGGGAATGTGACTGAGACAAAGTGGCAAGATCAAAAGACGAGTACAGAAAAAACAAAACACAACAAAAAACCAACAGACCTACAATTTACCACCCCAAAACAACAGTTAGCAGGTAGGCTATAATTCAGCTATGGTAGGTAATTAGCAGCTTTGCATTATGATGAGTCCGTGCATACTCGTTATTAATTTATATGTCAACACTGTCAAGTGAGTCTGATTGGGGTAAAACCTGCAGATTAAATAACTTTTAAGATGATACCTGTAAAATGGCTTTAGCAGCCTCTTTAAAACGACCAAACAGCACTTTAAGCAGTTATTTTAGCTCAGCTCAAATAAACGGTGCAATGTGTGAAACTAAACCCTTTTTTCCTTTTGCTGGGAATACCCTTGAAACCGCTCAAACGCCCCCCTGCGGGTCCCCACACTTCAACAAACCCGTAATCTAAATGCAGTAAATGCTTCATAGCCTTAATAATCCATTACGGGGAGGCGTTTACACCAGAGTGTCCAAACTGACCCAATCCAATTGAAACTTCAAAGTGACTGTGATTTAAAAAAAATGTATATTAACAATTAATCCAATGTAACAGGCCAGCAGCCATACAATAATCCAGTTACAGCCTTATAAATGTATTTTTTTCCTCTAGTGCAAATACTGTTTAAGCCAGTACTTATAAACAGTTTATGAATTCCTGCAAACAAACAGTGGGTACTTGTGACATTCGTGGCAATCTGGAAATTGAACCCTAAGTCATGTCAAATTGAAAATGATTGACTTCACAATTGTAAAATAAATATTTTCCAGCAGAAATAGCTTCCAATAATAAATTATTTTTAACAATTACAATTTATTGATCTATTAAGCTAGTCTCTGGAATATTTAAAGTATAGGCACATAGCACAACTGGAACTATAGCCTGCCTCATCAAACTTTGAACTGGTTGCCATTACTGAGTTGCTGTCAAATGTTATTGCTGGTTTGCTGCTGGTGTCTTTCATTATGAGAACAAAGACCTGACAAACCTGAACTGCTTTGCTGACACCATACCTGCAAATGAGAGCCCTGCATGGTGATCGTTTCTATGTGTAAGCACCTGTGTGTGTCATACATCACTGTATATTAGTCATGTCCAAAAGCACTGACTGACGAGGCAAAAGTGTAATACCTGTGTTAGTGTGTAGGTGTGTGAGTCCATGAAAGAAGGAGGACCAGTGGTGATGGATATGTCTGTCTTCTTATTTTTCCTTCCTGGGAGTTGAAGTGGGGGTAGGGGGAGAAAGACGAAAGACAGAAACATCAAGCCACCCCTGAACACTTTGTTCCTGGATATTCACCCGCTTTTTAGCAATATAAATACAACTATTATACAAAGCACGCCTTTATGAATTGCTAGGGAGTTGTGCAGAGCGGGAGAAAAAAAGAAAAACGGCAAGGGAGATGAAGAAAGCCTGGGGAAGTGAGACTGAAATGAGAGATGGAGACCAAAAAATGAGGCAACATCAGATGAAGAGATGTTGAGACGAACACTGAAGGGGTGAGAAGGAGGATACGGGGGCTCTTGTGGTTGCTGCACGCCACAAGAGCCAGTAGCATTATAAATCAGCCATGCTGTGGCTCGATGATTGGTTTCTACGGCTGCAGGCGACTTGAGCGATCACAGGTGCCGACAGCGATGTCGTCCCCGCTTTTCTTCCTTTCCTTTTTCTCGCTCGCACAGTGAAAAATAAAAACACTTGATCTGCTGGAGCTGAATGTAGTCAGACGAGGAAAAGGAATGTGAAGATTTGTTTTTAAATATTGAAATGAAGAAAACGGGAACTATTCTTCTAACTATTCTTAGCTTATAGCTTAATAAATAAACTGTAACAATAGTTATGACCTTTTTTCAGCTGACTAATAGTTCAACACAGAGGAAGCCCTACAGATGCTTCGGAGCGGTTTACCCTTGTTACTAGAGTGCATGTTCTTGTGGGAAAAATCAGGTCCGCTGCAGCTTGTTTTGGCAGATCATTCTGCATCGAGGCTGGCCGACGTCCCGTTGACCTGTACGTTTAAAACGCATGAAATTAGCTGATCCTTTTAATTGTCTTTGTTGACTGACAGTGTGAAAACACGGTCTCCCTCCTCGGGGACAAAAATCCAGCTGTTCCTAAGAGCTGGTCAATGACAGCTGGATGCAGGCAGGCCGCAGGGCTTTCCCATTGGCTCTCGTGCTGCAGTCCCAGCAGTCACTGGCAGATGCTTTTTCAATTTCTAAATGTCAATCAAATGGCATTACCATCATTTTGCTACTTTGGGATGGAGCCTATTTTCATATCCATGATGTCATTTGATCTTGCCCCCCCTCCCCAGGCTCAACTGTTACTGTACAGATGGTTATTGTATTATAGTGAACAATGAACAAAACTTTCTTTGTTTTCGCTTTTCCCAAGTTGCAAATCACTACCACTGCTTTGCTGCGTTTACTCAAAATGTCTACTGTTCATGCTTGTGCATCTGAGTTAAAGAGTACTTGTTCAGAAATGCTGGATGGAAAAGCACGAGCAGAGCTGAAGCTCTGAGGCCTGTTTGCACCGTGAATGCCCCCAGCAGTCACCAAGCCCCGGGGCTACGGGAGAGGTAAAGACAGAGTGAGAGATTACTGGAGTATTTAATATAATGAGAGAGGGAAAGGAGAGGGATAAGCGTTTACAGTTAGGGAACTGGAAGTCTGGCCAATTATTTAATATAATGAAGGATTTAATGAGTGTTTAAAGTGACGGGAGAGCGAGAAAAATACCAGTAATAAAAAAAGACCAAGAAATAATGACCATTTGAGTTGGAGGATTAATATTTACAGGGCACTGCTGTGGTTTGTGAGTGTGGGGGAAGAGACAGAGACAGTGAATAAAGCAGTGTTTTATTGCCTAGTACTACTCAGCAGGCTGAAGTGCTGGTACTCCCAAGGTCATTCATGGGGCTGGAATGAGAGCTATTTCCTCCCTCAGTCTGACCAAGTGTGTGCTGGAGAAATGTCTGGAATCTCTGTAACCCCCCCCCATAAAAATAATACCAGAATGACAAGATTTCATGAAAATCCTGTCTGCTCAGTTACTACTACTTTTTCCATGTCAGTGCCAAAAACTGAGCAGCGCGGTGCCGTAATTCTTCTCGCTGCCGCTGTATTCCATTTTCTAAGCTATGCACCATAGATTTTATATTGATGTGTAAGTGCAGTGGCCTCCAGGCAAATCCTATTAGGTATAGCTGATGTTTTAGCAGGCCACATAAGGCACCATGTGCAAGATTTGAGTTTCACCTCACTGGACTGCTTCATCAGATCAAGTTTCATGCTGTAATCTGACAATGCAGATTTAAGAGACAATGCAGAAGTCGAGTGACGGGTCGCGCGATGTTGGGAGCTATTCTTTGTCGCCGTGCAGCTTCTGAGTGCTCTTGCTTTTCTTTTTTATCAGTGGAAGTATGAAGGAAATGCCCACATTAAACCAGGAGAACGTGCTGTGGGCAAAACTGAGGTGGAAACCAAGTTTTAGCTCACGTACAAGTAGCTGAGCTTCTGTTGTGGCTGCACGACAGCTTCATACCACATGAAACCAAAACTGAAACGTGTTTGAACACAACTGTTGGTGTTAAATTCCCGACAGCGAAGCGTCTCTCTATGTATTTTGTCATGCACTTATAGCGTGCTAGTTTAAAAATAACCACGCGACTATGCTGCTTTAAACAAAGGGAAAGTTAACGGTAGACGGATCAAACGAGACACAAACTGAACGCAGACCCCTTGTATCGGTTTTCTTAATATAGACTGTGAAAGCTTATTTTGTGTCACAGCAGAACTCTAATGGCTGCAGCCTAATGAGACGTACGAGCTGAAATGCAATGTACCGCTGCATACATTACTTCCTCATGCATGCACACCAGTGAAAACTGCTGCAAGTATGTGGGGGAGAAAGTCACAGAGTTTCAACCTTAATGACCTATTTACTTCCCACGGTGGGCCTTTCACATGAGAAAAAAATCATCATCCATCATCATACATACTTTTATAAATAGAAGTTAATTGGATGTTTTCCCCCAGTCTGCCCCTTTTCTCTTAATTATACAGTTACACTTATTTACTCCTAGTGGTTACAAATACAACACAGTCCTCATCTTGTAGTGAAGCAAATGGGAAAAAAAGATCAAAGCAGCAACCAGTTCCTGGCCAAATGTAATTAATGTTAAATGCAAATTTCCAGTGTTAACAGAAAGCCAACAAAGATTAAATAATCAAAACATCAGTGCTAAAGGTCAGGCTCAGACATCACTCCAAATCAAAGAGCAGAGGTGTCTCCCTGAACTGTTTTGCAGCAACATAAAACAGTCACACAGGAAGAAATCAATCCGCTGCAGGAAAGGTTGGGACACCGACTTCTCCAACAACAGGATGCAACCTCAAAAAACATGTTGCATTACTCAAAAGGTTTAATAAATTGGAAAGTCCCTTTATGTTTCAGTCATTCTGAAAGTTGCATTCATTCTGCTTCTTCCCCCCCGCCCCATGTTTCTGTCTTCAATAATCTGAAAAGCATGAACTCACTGTTTGAAGTAGAGAAACGCAGCCTTTAAGTACAAGAAAACAAGTAAACAGCAGCAAAACCCAAAATGACAATGAGCTTCAACTGGGCTCTCGGTGAAGCTGTAGCTGCCAGGAGAAGAGTGTTATTTTTTCAGATTTCTCAAACTAATTCATAAGTTAGGAGCTGCCAAACTTCTGTCCACAAGTACGGTTCTCAGGGATTCTTGGCATGCAAAGTATTGCGTAGACCCTAGAATCTTGATTTCGTTTAATTTAAATGACTGGTTTAATAACTTGGCTTCTTTTGCACGATGTTGGTAATGCAAATGGAAAACACGCTAAAACTCGGGGAAGGTCAATTGTGTATCCTTTGAGTTTTGAGTGGAATATTTTGAGTGAACTGACAGAGGAGGCTGCTTATTCGAGATGTCAGACTGCACATCTCAGATGGGGGGAAAAGTCAGCGATGAATGATGGGTTTGTCAGCATCAGCAAAAACAGGCATAACTCTGCACTTATTTCATCTGCAGTGTTTCAGAGGGCTGTCAAAACTTTACATGTCAAAAAATCCCAATTACACACACACACAGCCAGGACTTTCTTCAGAATCTGCATCTCTATGTCCCTCAGATGTCTTCTGTCTCAGGCTGTAAGGCCCTCAGTCATCTGGAATAATTATTCCATCGGTTATGTGGAAAGAGAAAGGGAGGGAAACGATGCAGGAAAATGCAGCAGGAAGGAATATTCAAGGAAAACTAATAAATCCACCTCCTATCAACCCCTGTTCTTGTTATAACTTCAACAAAGGCCCACTAGTGGGGTCATTTGGCATATCTTCATTGTTAAATACCATTTTTCCTCCTGTACAGCCCAGCAGCACTCTCAGGGTAATGGTTTAATCTTTAGGCATGATTTAATAAAACACCCTGCGGCAGGGGTGCAGGAGGAGTTCGCTGTAATTCGGTTATTGACAGATTTCAGTCGGATTTCAGAGACTCGCGTGGCAAACCGCTCTATCCCTTGCGAACTGTTGCACTTCCTTACGCACCTGCACGTTTACCCCTTTCAGCGATGTTTCGATGTTTTTCTATTTGCATTTTTCTTGTATATTTATAAAGAGACACTTGGTTTCATCCAAAATGTGCTGCACAATAAACAACTGAGATATAATCTAGTGCTTCAGGCTGCATGCCTAGTTATTTTCGTATCAACACCGCCCCATTTTTTCCAAGTAAGCAGCTCCCAAGATGCACTCTGAGTCCATGGGGATGAGCATTTACATTCAGTATATAAAGACTTGTGAACAGGCTGGAATAAAAAGTATTCTTCATTATCACAGGCTGTTGTTTTTCCTCATTATTAATAACACTAAATTCATATAGCAAGATTTGCCTTTTCAACGCTATTTTCTACTAGAATAGCTACGACACCCACCTCATCCATCTTCTAAATTACCGCCTGTTTCATAAAGTCAGCAAATTTAATCATAAGTCAGCAGTAATTAAGCAAAAACAGTGAAATATTTCAAAGTTATGAGGAGAAAAACAGCTGTGAAACATGACCTCACACAAGAGGAATTAGCTCCGCAACAGGCAGACAGCTGCTCCGAGAAACAGCTTTTTTTCCTCCACGCCTATTGTCACTGTTGGCATGGCAACCACCACCTCAGAACAGAAACATTATGGGATGCAGATACAGCCGCGGCCTCGTGTGTGCCTGGGACCTCATCCTTATTTTCACTTTAAAATTTCCTACACAAAAGTAAACGCTGGAAGTTTGAATGAAGTACAGAACAAGTATCCCCATTCCTTTTGTAGGAGATTTACACTGGTGGTGTTTCAGCACCACAGCCTACTTTTCCACCCATGTCTTCCCTGTCTTCTTTTCTTCTTTTGTTCTGCCGATCTGACTCTTTGTCCCTCACTTCTTGCGTTTTTAGGCATCAGGCCCCCCATTATGAACGGGCCCATGCATCCGCGCCCCCTGGTGGCGCTGCTGGACGGGCGAGACTGCACTGTGGAGATGCCCATCCTAAAAGACGTAGCAACTGTAGCGTTCTGTGACGCTCAGTCCACACAGGAGATCCACGAGAAGGTAACATGCTTGAAGTAACATGTACACATAAAGTGCAATAATAATTCTATAATTCTATCTGGATGTTTTTGTGTTTCAGCTAAACAGAAAAAAAAACAGGCAAAGTAAAGCGTTTGCTTTTACTAATTTTGCATATATGGATTAAACAGAAAGATAACCAAGTAGCTGACATGAAACTTGTCACCATGGGCTAAAGGAATAATGAAAGCAACGTCAACCAATTCAGAAACCAGTGATTTAAAACTCTCTTTTCATGCTTTCCTGACTTAATGATGCTGCCATATCTAATAGGCTTAGAATGCTTAAACAGATATGAATCGGTAAAGCAATGGCACCAAAAAGAAGATTTAATTTAAAGCTTTGAAATATAATACTGCCTAGCCCAAAAAGTCACCATCTGGATTTAGCTAAGAAACAGGTAACAATACACACACAATGTCAGAAGAACTCAAGGGATTACGACTAAACAGCTACACAGTCTTTAAAAAGTGAGGGTAATCGGAAAAAAAGGCTTCTTTTTGTCCCGAAGGATAAAGATTGTAGCGATGGAAAAAGTTCACGAGACTTGAGAAGCCCAGATTTACCCTGTTTCAGGGTGATGGGAATGAAGAGATGTGGATGAAGTGATTTACCCATCACGCCCAGTGCTTACCATACAAGTCTGTTGGGGCAGTGTTATGTCTGGGCTTCCTTCAGTTGGTCAGGTCTACATTCAGAAATGCTATGTGCTCAAAAAAAAAAATCAACTGAATATACCGAATGACGAGGTTTTTCCATCAGGATGACAAAGGCAGGATTCGCCAGACTCAGACTGAGAAGAGTGATTCAGGAAGCATGAGACATTATTTTCACACTGGCCACCACAGAGCAGAGACTCTAGCCTCAATGAGAAACGTTTAACCTAAGAGAAGAGTCTAAAGTTAAATAGATGATGTTAAAACAAAAGGGATGCACAAAAATCAAGTACAAACTTGAATGTGGGTCAGATTCTGCAACAGTCACTACGATTGTAAATGGGTTTGTATGTCTGGCAGGGTTATGTCTTGTACTGGGTGTCTGCCAGGCGCACCCTCTCTGTGAGCGCGCTCAGTAGGCCACAGTGTGGGAGAAGCAGATGGCACTCCCTCCCTCGCAATCCTTCTCTTGCTCTCTGTCTCTGGTTCTCTAATAAGCAGCCACCTCATTGTGTAATTAAAAGGGCTTCTTTACTGTAATTGAACCGCATGTCATTTTCATCCCCTCGCACATATGAACCAGGGGGCTGGCAACATTACAGAAAGATCACACCAATTAAAAGGTGTCGGCTCTGTAATGTATTCAATTCTATATGATAATCTTATTATCTGCTTCTGAGCCATTACGGTTATTGTCAGACAATAAGCTAGAAATGATTAAAAGTCACTGAGAATTCAGTGTGAATCGTATTAATTCTAATATTAGACAGTTCAGATAGATGCAGACACCTTATCTTAATTTATCTTAATCTTACTTCAAAAGGCAAAATATCAATGAAATGTAATTCTTAGGAAAAAAAGTTAATAATAATAATAATTTCTTATATGTTAACTTGCTCTATATGTTGTGTTGTGTGTGTTTCCAGGTCCTAAATGAAGCTGTAGGAGCGCTGATGTACCACACCATCACTCTAATGAGAGAAGACCTGGAGAAGTTTAAAGCGCTGCGTATCATCGTCCGAATCGGCAGCGGTTATGACAACATTGATATTAAATCTGCTGGAGAACTTGGTAGGAACATGCACACATACGTGCACATATTTGCATAATAGCAAAATAGTTCTTCCCAGCTGTTTCAGTGCTCTGTCTTAAAGACACAGGCAGAACTGGCACAGATTTTAATTTTCCTGTTAGTAATCTAACAAGAAAGAAGCGTCTCTGACAATTTGGTCTACTGTATTGTTGCAACAGCCAAGTTCGACTTTCTTGTTGCCAAACCTGTTTTACTGTCATGGTCCTGGGTCGTTGACCCAGCGTTTTGTGTTTTGTGATTATTTCCCTCTGTTCTAGTTATTCTGTGTCCTCCCCCCTTGTGTCCGGTTCGGGTTCTAGATTTCCTGTTTTGTTCTGAAAGTCTGTGTCTGTTGTCATTGTGTTCAGCTTGTGTCCTCCAGTCATCATGTGTATTCAGATCAGCTGTTCTTCCCTCCTGTGTGCGATTACCCGATTACCTTGTGTGTGTGTATATATAGTGGGTGTCGGTCTGTGTTCGTTGTCGGCTCGTCTGTGTTTCTTGGTATCCTGGTCCTTGGTCTGCGTCTCTCTGCTCCGCTCTCCGTTTTGTAAGATTTCAGGTTTGCTCTTTAGTTTCTCCCAGTTTAGGTTTCCGTTTGTAATTACTCGTGCTTCATTGCCTGTTTTTGCCACTACCACCCTGTAAATAAAACGTCATTCGTATCATCAGTTTGCTGCATTTTGGGTCCTCCTTTTCCTCCACACCACACGGCTCCCTCCCCCAGCCGTGACAGTACGAGCCGACCAAACATGGACCCAACGGCATCCGCACCTCCCGAGGAGCTTCGGGAGGAACTAATTGACTCTGTTTCCAGGTTGGTTAACCTATGGCTCAAGCATGAGGGGGAAGAGTGTCTCCGCGCTGTAGAAGCCAGGCTACAGCAGCTCATCTCTGCTCACTCCTGGCTGCTGGACTCTCTTCACCCGCTCGCACAGGACTTCATACTCAACGAACTGCACCTTCACCCACCAGCCGCTACCGCTTCCCAACTCAGCCCGGCGGCGAAGATTTTGCCCGGCCCGCCGGAGGTTTTGCCCGGCCCGCCGGAGGTTTTGCCCGGCCCGCCGGAGGTTTTGCCCGGCCCGCCGGAGGTTTTGCCCGGGAGGAAGCGACGATCGCGCCGTCGGCGCATCACCCCACAGCCGAAGACTAGGACTTTGGAACTGCCAGCTGTGGTGAGTGAAAAGGACCCTTTTTCTGTTTTGGACTGTGTGTCTGTTTATTCCGGGGCTGTGTTTTTTGAGTCGGCTGCCCTGCCGGTAGCTCAGTTAGCTGCCCAGCAGCCACTAGCTCAGTTAACCACTCAACCGTCACCCCCATTACAGTCACAGCCAGACCTATTAGACACTTGGTTACAATCCATAGCTCAGTCAATAGCTCAGTTGACAAGAGACTCATCCGCCTTATTATCACCTATTCAGCCATCGTTGTCACCAACTCCTCCTGCACAACAAGTTAAGTCCATCCAACCCGGAAAGAACTATTTTTCACCTGTTCATGTCAAGCAGAGAGACACACCACATAATATTGTAATCAGTCCTCAAAAGCTGGCCAGCCCAGAGACTGTGACACACTCCAGGGCCTCCCCAGAGGCTGGGTCCCAGCCCCCGGCCGACTCTGGACCCCTAGAGATTAAGAAGCCAGCTGAGGACTGTATCCGGCTGTCGCTGCCCGAGCTGGGTCAATGCTCTGTGCAGCTGCAGTCTGCCTTGTGTTTGCCAGAGGCCCGTGTGCCTGCTGGTTCTGACCCGTACCTGCCAGAGGCCCGTGTGCCTGCTGGTTCTGACCCGTACCTGCCAGAGGCCCGTGTGCCTGCTGGTTCTGAACTGTGCCTGCCAGAGGCCCGTGCGCCTACTGGTTCTGAACTGTGCCTGCCAGAGGCCCGTGTGCCTGCTGGTTCTGAACTGTGCCTGCCAGAGGCCCGTGCGCCTACTGGTTCTGAACTGTGCCTGCCAGAGGCCCGTGCGCCTACTGGTTCTGACCTGTGTGTTCCAGGGGCCCCGGTGCCCACTGGTCCAGAGACTGTTTTCGCTGGGGGGCCCGAGGAGCCCGTCCAGCCTCCTGCTTCGCCTGCTGGGGGGCCCGAGGAGCCCGTCCAGCCTCCTGCCTCGTCAGCTGGGGGGCCCGAGGAGCCCGCCCAGCTTCCTGTCTCGTCAGCTGGAGGTTCAGGAGAACCTAGCCAGCCTCCTGCCTCGTCAGCTGGAGGGCCCGAGGAGCCCGTCCAGCTGCCAACTGCAGCCTCATCATCCTCGCCAGCTGCAGCCTCCGAGCCTTCATCCTGGCCCGGCTGCAGCATCGTCATCTGCCTCGCCTGGCCCGGCTGCAGCATCGTCATCTGCCTCGCCTGGCCCGGCTGCAGCCTCGTCATCTGCCTCGCCTGGCCCGGCCTCGTCATCTGCCTCGCCTGGCCCGGCCTCGTCATCTGCCTCGCCTGGCCCGGCCTCGTCATCTGCCTCGCCTGGCCCGGCCTCTGCTTCAGCCTCGTCATCTGCCTCGCCTGGTCCGGCCTCTGCTTCAGCCTCGTCATCTGCCTCGCCTGGTCCGGCCTCTGCTTCAGCCTCGTCATCTGCCTCGCCTGGTCCGGCCTCTGCTTCAGCCTCGTCATCTGCCTCGCCTGGTCCGGCCTCTGCTTCAGCCTCGTCATCTGCCTCGCCTGGTCCGGCCTCTGCTTCAGCCTCGTCATCTGCCTCGCCTGGTCCGGCCTCTGCTTCAGCCTCGTCATCTGCCTCGCCTGGTCCGGCCTCTGCTTCAGCCTCGTCTGGTCCGGCCTCCGCTTCAGCTTCAGCCGCGCCTGGTCCGGCCTCCGCTTCAGCTTCAGCCGCGCCTGGTCCGGCCTCCGCTTCAGCTTCAGCCGCGCCTGGACCAGCCGCTGCTTCGGTCTCGTCTGGTGCTGCGACGGCCACGCCACCTTCGGGTCCCGAACTGCCGCCTCGACATCGGCGGTCAGCCTCCTGCCTCGTCAGCTGGGGGGCCCGAGGAGCCCGCCCAGCTTCCTGTCTCGCCAGCTGGATGGCCCGAGGAGCCCGATGACGCTGGTGGAGCGTCATCGTCAATATGGACGACCTCCTAGACGCCGCCGCTGCCTTCCGCGCGGTCGGCCTCCAGACTTGTGTCATCGTCGCCATTGCTGTCCACACGGTCGGCCGCCTGAACGGTTTCCTCGTCGCCGCCGTTGCTGTCCGCACGGTCGGCCGCCTGAACGGTTTCCCCGTCGCCGCCGCTGCCGTGTGCACGGTCGGCCCCCTGAACTGCCTCCACTCCGCCACCGCTGCCTTCCGCTCGGTCGGCTTATGGATCTACGTCGCCGACGTGGCCGGCCTCAGAAGATGAACTGTCCTGGACTTCTGAGTTGTCAGCCTCCGGGCCGGCCTCCTGAACTGTGTTTTGTTCTCGTGCTCCAGCATGTGTGTTTTTGTTTTGGACAATTCTCTCGGTTCGCTGGAGCTTGTGTTGGTCCCTCCGTCCTGGGCCCCCGCCGCCCGCCCTGGGTTGGTCGTCTGTTTTTGTTTTGGGCTGTCTGGAGCCAGCCCTTGGAGGGGGGGTACTGTCATGGTCCTGGGTCGTTGACCCAGCGTTTTGTGTTTTGTGATTATTTCCCTCTGTTCTAGTTATTCTGTGTCCTCCCCCCTTGTGTCCGGTTCGGGTTCTAGATTTCCTGTTTTGTTCTGAAAGTCTGTGTCTGTTGTCATTGTGTTCAGCTTGTGTCCTCCAGTCATCATGTGTATTCAGATCAGCTGTTCTTCCCTCCTGTGTGCGATTACCCGATTACCTTGTGTGTGTGTGTGTGTGTGTATATATAGTGGGTGTCGGTCTGTGTTCGTTGTCGGCTCGTCTGTGTTTCTTGGTATCCTGGTCCTTGGTCTGCGTCTCTCTGCTCCGCTCTCCGTTTTGTAAGATTTCAGGTTTGCTCTTTAGTTTCTCCCAGTTTAGGTTTCCGTTTGTAATTACTCGTGCTTCATTGCCTGTTTTTGCCACTACCACCCTGTAAATAAAACGTCATTCGTATCATCAGTTTGCTGCATTTTGGGTCCTCCTTTTCCTCCACACCACACGGCTCCCTCCCCCAGCCGTGACATTTACTTGTTCAGCTTCTTATTATATTTTATGTTTTAAAATACTTAAGATGAGCATTGGCGTATGAATTTATTATTCAATAAAAAACGATCCAGTCTTTGGTATGACCCACTGTCTCTCCTATGTGAGGGGGGGAGTGGCCTCATTTAGTAAAGAGATGCTTTTTCCAAAATTAACCACAAATTTCATCACACTTATGCTGTTCCTTACTTTCTATTGTAAATTTACTCTTGCAGCTATGGATGTTAACTTTTGATGTGTCCAAAATTTTAAATAAAAAAGACAAAGTTTTTTGCATGCTTTGGGAACAGATCTTGCTATAAACACAGAAGTAACACCCACCTTGTGTTTAAACCTTTTGTTTTTGCGGAACAGCCAATCACAAGAATCCTGGCTTAAAGAGTGTGAGAAGTGAGCCAGATCTGTAAAGACATTTTCGAAATTAGAACAATAGGGCCCCTTTAAATACATTTTTTAAAGTAATTTAATATATGAAACACGAAAAAGTCGACTGTAAGCTGTGTAAATGCATGACCTAAACATTAAGTCAAATTTTAAGCTTCCTAGCTACCAGTTCCTGTTGCCATGTTTGCAAAAAATCTGTAATAGAAAAAAGGAGAACTTTTTTTAAAACTCAGTTTGCTCCTGCAACAGCCTGAACTTTACTAACTTCCCTTATCTTCTTCTACCGAGAGCCTCTTCCATTTTAAAGTGTCGAGTAGTTTTGTATTTTGCACAGGAAAAAAAAAAAACTGCTGACACCTTCAGCTCGTACTTCCCCACAAAAATAGCTTTCACCAAACGTCATTTCTCTCTCAAAATGGTTTTTAAAAGCTATTACCAATCCTTATCTGCTTTCTGGTCCAACAGGCATAGCTGTTTGTAATATGCCAGCCGCCTCCGTGGAGGAAACGGCAGACTCCACGCTGTGTCACATCCTCACCTTGTACCGACGCACCACCTGGCTGCATCAGGTTTGTAGCTCCGTGTGGCTGATAAAAGAGTCTCAAATTAAATGGATTTAAGCGACTTATTTTAAATGTCTTGGTTAGTGGTGTGCATTCGGTTATCACAATTTTAGTTTCGACAGTTACTAATCAGAAAAATTGAAACGTTCATTCATTTTCTTTAGAATGTGGCTGTATTTGAAAGACGTTGATGTAAGATGTAGAAGGTACAGTAAAATGATTTGTTCCTCAAATCATTATTTAGACTTATCACCTGAAACGACTTAGACTTTGGTCATTGAGTCCAGATATTATGATGTATGGCTGGATCATGTTCAACTGTAACGTTTGTGTGCTCTGCCTTGTATATGCGTGTAATAACTAATTGGTATTCGTGCCAGGCTCTGCGGGAGGGGACCCGTGTTCAGAGTGTGGAACAGATCCGTGAGGTGGCATCGGGAGCAGCGAGGATCAGAGGAGAGACCCTGGGACTCATCGGGCTCGGTGAGTAACAACAAAGACGAACGTATGTGAAGCAGAGCTCAGCAATACACACCGAGGTCAGCATGCTGAGGTGCTCACAGTGATCATACTAACACGCAGGTACAATGTTTGGTCAGCTGGTCAGAATGTGCTGTCTGTTTGTTTTTACATTTCCAGTGATCGAACATTTGTTCTGTCGTTTCTAGTTTTGTCCTTAGCTCTGCTAAATTGGCTTCGCAAGGGGTTACTGCCAATAAAATATAAGCGGATTAACCAGAAGCAATGCAAATCTCTTCCATGTACATTCTAAAGGGTTTTTCCAGTAATAATGAGCAAACGTGGGTAGCAGTCAGAGAATCGCAGTATGTAATTTGTGCTAGCAAAAGACAAAAAGCGGAATATTAGATGCACGTGGATATAGTCTAGATATATAGGTTTTATATGTTTGCAGTTTTTCTAATGCCCCTGCATGAGTATTGATGTTAATGTAATTCCACGCCCGCGGGTATTCCTGTGTTTCTAGGTCGAGTGGGCCAGGCTGTAGCCCTGCGAGCCAAGGCCTTTGGCTTCAGTGTGATTTTCTATGACCCTTATTTGGCTGACGGTGTAGAAAGATCCCTGGGATTACAAAGGGTCACCACACTACAGGTAAAACACACACTTGTGAAACCATTTTATATTTTAAACATCAGCCTCTTTTCACTTTTGTCAGCTCTTCTGTATAATAGAAAAAAACCCCAAAACATCTTTTAACAGTTTATTTTCCATGGAGTCATTATTTTCAAACGGTAACTCCATCACTGTTTATGCTGTGGAAGCACAAACAGGGTACTCCTGTCTGAACGCAGATAGAAAAAATAAGCTCCGCCTAGATTTTACCATGTGCACGTCACCTTACTCCTCAACCATTTGAGAGAAAATCGAAATGGTTAATGAAAGATTAGAATGATTATTCTGATTGATTATTATCTGATTGATATATAATGATTATTTTTTTTACAAATTTTGGAGCCAAAGTTACAATAAAAGTCCATTAGTCCTGTGTGAATCTTGATCAATAGAAAGTTAAACTCATAGGCAGCCTTTTCATACCTCTGCATCCTTGACATCTACAGGCATCGGTCGTATACACTATGTGACACTGAGACCATAAAAGAAGTGAAAGCTAATTAAATTCCACAGCTAATTTGATTTTGAGTGGATTTAAGGGCTACGTTTAATGAAAAATTGCAATGGCTTGTGAGTTACTACTGAGAATCAGATTTTAAGGGGGACGTGCTATGCTCATTTCCATCTGCATATTTGCATGTTTTCACTGATTTTCACAAGAAAGAATCCTTATTTATACATATACACTAATACTAATATATACATATATTTACTTATACTTACCTATACTTATACTGGGCTTTGGTGTATCTCCTCAGTTCATGCTTTGTGTGATACAGGCAGTTTTAGCTCTTTTTCCTTTAACTTTATTCTGACTGCCTGCCCCTAACTAACATGTGAGCACGACCCCTGAGCCCAGCTCTGACCGTATAAAGGCTATTGTTGACAACATAGAGACCCAACAGTGCCAAAAATTGGTAGAAAGCCAGTGTTTAGATCAATGTGAAGCTATAGCTGTCACAGTATGCACATGACAGAACATGAGGAGAAGCAGAGCAAAATGCTTTGCACAAATATCAGCAAAGCACCTGTCACACAACAATGCTCACCTGGCGTGTGTGCCAAAAACAATTTCCACTCAGCTCGTATTTAACCAATAAGAGCTCATCACTAGCACAGCATTTAAATGGATTCAGACTAAATCCTCTTTTTACAGGGAAACAAATCCTTTGTCTCCAATTCTCTTTGCTGACGAGAATGCTTTCTCCACAATCCGCCGTGACAAATAGGCATTTATTGCAATGGTGCTGTGACCACTGTGTGTGGAAAAGTAACAGTAACTGTCGTCTGGACCTGGTTCAACATTTCTGTTGGGATTGGGATTAAGTGGCTCCTTTTTTCTCTTCCTCAGGATCTGCTCTTCCACTCTGACTGTGTGTCTCTGCACTGCAGCCTCAACGAACACAACCACCACCTGATCAATGACTTCACCATCAAACAGGTAAAGATCGGCATTCGCACTCATCGCCCAACACACGCGACACTGAGCAGGTACACTGAAGCATAAATGATTTCTTTGGCCTCAAATCAACTACTGAGTCCCATAGCCATAAATATTAAAGAGCCTACACCCAGGGAAGCCCACCATTTTACAGATTAATGAGGTTCTGTACCACGTCTGAAGGACTATCAGATATTGGCTTTTCTCCTTAAAGGATTTTAGCTTTAAACACTTCTACCCTAACTGGGAGAGGATAAGTGAAAAGACAATTGCTCAGTGTAGGCCTATAAAATATTACTGGAAATTCTGCACTGTGAGCAGAAAATGTGATTTCTTTTTTATTAGCTTTACTGAAAGGGATTTGTTTCATATTTAATATCACAGAGTCTTTATGTACAGGGGCCCCGATCTTAAAATGTGTGTGTGTGTGTGTTAAAGATGCGTCAGGGGGCGTTTCTGGTGAACACAGCAAGGGGGGGTCTGGTGGATGAGAAGGCTCTGGCTCAGGCCTTGAAGGAGGGAAGGATACGTGGAGCTGCCCTGGATGTTCATGAGTCAGAGCCTTTCAGGTAACCTCCTGTTTTAACTGCTAGCTATATTTGACTTTATCGTTAATGAATTCATGAATTATTCCATCAGTGCTACTGGCCACTTTATTAGGTATGTAGTCAACTGCTGGTTAATGCAAATATCTAATCGGCTAATCGTATGGCAGCAACTCAGTCAAGGCAACCATCAGAATGTTAAAGAAAGATGATTTAACTGATTTTGAACATGGCATGGTTTTGGTGCCCGTATTTCAGAAACCGCTGATCCGCTGGGATTTCACACAACCATCTGTAAGGCTGACAGAAAATAGAAAAAGAGAAAAAAAATCTATTAAGTGGTAGTTTTCTGCGAGAAAATGGCTGGTTGATACCAGAGGTCAGAGGTCAATGGCCAGACTGCTTTGAGCTGATAGGATGATAACAGTAATCTCAACTAACGACTCAGCGCAACCAATGTATGCAGAAGGACGTCTCTAAATGCACAACCCATTGAAACTTGAATCAGATGGCCTACAGTAGCAGAAGGAGAACAGGACACTGAGGCTAAAACTCACAACGGTTCACCAAAATTGGATAATAGAAGATAATAGAAGATAATAGAAGGTTTGATGAGTCTCAATTTCTGCTGCAGTCTTTAGATGGTAGGGTCAGGCTTTGAAAGCATGGATCCGCCCTACCCTGTATTGGAGTGGGGAATATTTTCTTGGCACACTTTAGGCCCTTGCTGTCAAGTGAGCATCATTTGAAAGCCATTACCTAGCTGAGCATTGTTGCCTACCCTCTCTAGCCTATCGTGACCACAGTGTACCCATCTTCTGATGACTGCTTCCAGCAGCACAACACACCATGTCACGAAACTCAAATAATGTCAAACTGGTTTTTTTTTTAACATAGCGATCAGTTCAAGTCCTCAAATAACCTCCATAGTCAGCAGATGTTCATCCAATATTACTCCTTAGAGATGTGATAGAACGGGAGATCTGCATCATGGATTGGCAGCTGATAAATCTGCACGATGGTTTCATATCTTATGGACCAAAATCATTGTTGAATATTTGCAGCATCTTACTTCACTTCCATGAAGAATTAGGGGCAGTTTACAGGAATGTTTACTAATTTTATAATATCATGGTATTCAATGACATTTGTGCCACAGCATAGGTCATCAATAAACACAAAACAAAAGCCTTTTGTGGTGCACAAAATCATTTTTGCTGCAGCTCAGAGTGATTGTACTGCTTGTGTATTTGTCAGTTTCAGTCAGGGTCCGCTCAAAGATGCCCCCAATCTCATTTGCACACCACACGCTGCCTGGTACAGCGAACAGGCATCACTGGAAATGCGAGAGGAAGCAGCCAGGGAGATCCGAAGAGCTGTGACAGGTAGTGCACACACACGGTCACAGAAACACAAACTTTAGCAGACAGCATGATTTCTGATGAAAAAAGCCCAAAAAGTGGTATTTTAAGGAATTCCATGCTTCCTGTCGAGGAATTTTAAGGGCCTTCTTTCCTTTTCTTCTATCCTATTTTTCTTTTCTTTAAGGTCGCATCCCAGACAGTCTAAAGAACTGCGTCAATAAAGAGTTCCTCACCCAGAACAACCACTGGGCAGGTGTTGACCCAGCTACCGTCCACCCTGAGCTCAATGGGGCATACAGGTATCAACCAGCAATTACTTGACTGGGTTTTTAGTTGTTCCTTCTTTTGGCATATTTCTACATATTTTCCAACTATATGGAAACCTTAACCCTTAAGCTTTCAGGGTAAAAGAGCTACAATCATCAGTTGATGTTTGTTTTGGTCTTTCAAATGTACTCGAGCTTTAAAGGAGCATGTTGCTGCCCTGTTGACTTCCAGTCTGTTAGTACTCGCAGATGTGATGACAGCTCTGACTATACACGATAAGAGAGGTCGCACGGCAGTCTATAATTATACTGATGGGTAGACAGCGTCGCTGCCTGCCATGAGGAATTCAGCCAGGCAATGTCAGCACAACAAAACACTGGCTGCTGGGGTATTGAAAAGTGCTTGCAGGGTGTATCACATCCTGAAATAGCAACACAGTTCAGCTTACCAAACACTGCACTACATCTACTACGCAAAGCACTGTTTGGTGATGTGAAGAAGGTAATGAATATCCCACTTATAATTATTAGTTTATATTCAAATCAGATTTCTGCAAACCACAAAAAATGGAGGCCAAATTTCTGTACGTACAGCAAATCTAAATATTCCACAGCGACACACAATAATCAAACATGCTGTCGTAATCGGAAGTAGTGTCAAGTGTCCATGGGGTTTTTAAGTGGTCTTTAATGTTTAACATGTGGACATGGTTATGTCTAGGGCTGTGTGATATGACCAAAATCTCATGTCCCGATATAAGAATTCTATCGTCCGATAACGATATAAATCACAAAAATGTAACATTTTCTGTAAATTCTGTGAATCTCGGGCAGCTCGACTTGCATGAAGTGTTTCCAGCTGCGCGTCATGTAGCTGGAGTCGAGTGTTTTAACCGATACATGAAACGATACATTTTTAGACATAAGTTGCCGTAAACAGTTTATTTTGCGACACCACGAAACAAACGATAGCGTAAAATGAAACGATAGACGTTTTTATATCGTCATCCGATATATATCGTTATATCGAACAGCCCTAGTTATGTCACTCTTTTATCATTTATGCGATTCCTGTTTTTATCCATTCTAAGATGTTTAGTGTTTAGCTTTGTTTTTGTTGAGTGCTTGAACTGAATAACCACCTTGGTGGGGGTGTCCTCTTGGAGCTGGACCTTAGATTTACTGACCCACCCTGTAATCATGTGAGTCATCGAAGGTCATATGACCCAAGGTGTGGGTTATTACTGTCAAGTAAGGTGTGAATCCTTTCTAAGACACTACCCTGTGAGTTATTAAGGTTGCATAAGTGAATTTACAAAATGCCTTTAATCATATTAGTTTAACTGCATTTAAGATGACTCAGTTCTTATTCTCTCAGATTTTATTCTCTCCCCATGTCTGTTACCACCAGGTATCCCCCAGGAGTAGTGAACTTGCCATCTGGCGGCCTCCCTCCCCCTGTTGAAGGCATTGTACAGAGCGCCGTGCCAATCGCGCACACCCTTCCGCCCGCCGTCACACACCCTCCTCACGCCCCGTCTCCCGGACAGAACACAGTGAAGCCACCAGAGGGCGACAGAGAGCAGCATCCAAATGACCAGCTGTAGCCCCTCCACAAACACAAAACACACACGTTCCCGTGTTGTCTAGTGACTGGTGGTGGTTGGCACAGCAACCGGTGTCATTGCGATAAGTTCTCTAGTGACAATTGTTATCAGGTTTGGTGTCAGATTGACCGGTTGACGTCCCAATTACAATCAATTCAAGAACTCTCTGGCAACTGGTTTCCAACAGCCGGTTCACACTCCAAAGAGGAAGACAAGGAAGGTGGTGATGAATTAAAGAGCAAGGCAGCTGTCTGCTGCCCCGACCAGAAGTTGGTCTTCCGATCGCTGGATGATCTTCAGATTCTGTGCCAGAAGTAAATAAAAAAAACAACAACATAACAATAACTATCTGTTGATTTGGGAAAAAAACTAGGATCAAATTCCTCTGTCTTAGACTGTAGTGTGTCCAAAGTTAGAGGGGCGGGGTTTATGTCTTTCTCTCTTTTCTGTGTCTTTTCCTTAGTTTGATGTACAAGCAAAGTTAGTAGGTTATAAAATGAATGTAACCTGTCTGTGTACAGTTTTAGACTTAAAGCAAGAAGATACTGATATTTGTATTCGAGTCTTAACAAAAGCAAAAGTGATCTCTCTATGTAGCTGAACCAGTTGGAGAATACAATATCCGTTTTTATTTTATTTTAATGTCCCCAAATTAGCAAGCCCCCCCAAAAAGAGGCAGCTTTTTGCACACCATCTCAGGAGAGTAAGTTTCCGCAGTTGGTATATTAGTTATTTTTTGTTTCTTTTTGTTCTTTTTTTTTAGTTTTGTTTTATAAATTCTTTTTTCATGCCACTTAGTGCTTTTGTTTTTCTACCTGCTTGCCTTTTCGTGTCCCGCTACATTAGAAAAAGAACTTTAACAAGAGCTAAAGTTGAACTGATGTTTGCTTTTGTTAGTTATGTTTAAGGGGCATGTGACTTTGCTCTTGGGACTTGTCTAAATGCTTGACCGAAATCAAGAGGGTTGTGGGAGGAAAGGCTGCAAGAAAGCGGTAAAATGGTATGCCAAGGCTGGGAACTTATCTCCTTGTCTCTATTAATATATATGTCGACAAAATGATGCACTGAGAGCTTGTAGCAGACCGCACTTTGAGAAACAAGGATGTTTATCTTGTCCTGTCTAATGATACAACAGTACCCCTATTACACACAGTAAATGTGCAGGTCATGGAGCATGAACAGTTTGATGAATCACTGAGTCATGGTTCATCATGCTGCAAAGTCAGTATATTACTGAAGTTGCCCTTGCAGATATAGATCTCTCCAATCAGCCCGAAGAGTTGCAAAACACTCAACTTTCCATTTGAAGTTTTAAACTCACTCCCAGATGTCACATCTAGTTAAGCAAAGTTAACGTTTACTGACAGATGAGAAACAGTCATGCGCATGAACTTGAATCAAATGAAATCTTCATACTGTTTAGGACATTTTAAAATTCAAAGCAAAGTCAGTAAATAAAATAAAAATCTCATTTATCCAGACTACTATCCCTTTAACATTTCAAGATGGGTCCTTCCTTGAGTATACCGTTTAGCCACTCTCTGTGGCCTCCGTGTCTATGTGTACATATGGTGTTCTGCCTGCCTGTGTCAATGTGAGTTGGTTGTATCTGTGTCTAAAAAAGCAGCACTGGGAGGAGGGGTGGTGGCTTGTGCTCTCCACAAACATCAATACAAAGACTGCCATTAACAAAATACTTAATACGAAACTATAAACACCTGAAATTGAAACTGATTCCAAACTTAGCCTAGCAATCTCTCAGAAATTAAATCTCTTACAGGTTACATTCCCACATAACAAGAAGAGTACAGTGTCATGCAAGCGTAAAACTCTGCCAAACCCTTTTCTCGCGTGCTGATGTTAACCAGCCATCTGAGTGAAGGTGCTTTCTGATCCCCTCCTACCAGCAGCTGAGTAGTAAAAAAACAGTTTACTGTTGCCTACCTGGTCTTCTTCATGGTTAGGTAGTAAGCGTAGCAATCAGGGATGGAAATTTTGCCAGCGATATCTGAAAGGGGCGCCTCATACTGAAGGTACTGCCAGGCTAGAGCCCCAAAATCCTCAACATCATGCTGAACTGTTTTGAACTTGAATCTTAAACAAGATGCCATTCTTTTTCTGTGGACGAAAGTCTTCTGCTTGTTTCTTTCTAAAACAAACTGCGAGCATTCCTTTATTAAAATGATGGGCGCCACATCAGATGAGCTTTTTAAGTGTCGAGGTGCTCCTTGAATTTCCATCCCTGGTAGTAACACACAGTCCACTGTTGCCTACCTTGGTCCCCTTTATGGTAAAGTAGTAGGCGTAGCAATATACAGTATACATAATCTATATTCTACAGTAAATATCATTATTTTTGGTCAAAACTGACAACCTGACAAAGATACGTTTGTGACTGTATGCATTTGTATGAATTATTTTAAAAGAAATAAACTGTGGAAAGGTGATGGTTGCTTCCTTAATGCCAATGTGTTTGGTTTTAAGGGGAAGTTATGAGTATGTACAAGAGTATGAGAGAATTTCTGATTTAAAGTAAGCATGAATTTTGGTAAATTTACCAAGAAAAAAAACGATTACTGAATGTTTATGGAACACACACCACAATTTGATGTTTGAAGCTCATTCTTTCAATTATTAAGTTAAAACAAAGAATTGAGTGGTCAATACAACACGATAAGTAACTGTTTTAATAGTTTAATAATCGTAAGGTAGGGTAGTTAGTCCAGCAATGGGCAGCATAGTGGCTAAATTTGTTAAGTTTCAAATCTCTACACCACGAGGTGACCAGCTCTCCTGGTCAAAGTTCTCAACTGGGATTTCCAACTTGTAAAATTGAAGCTGTCCAACCAACCACAACTTAAGAATATAGGACGGTGGCAGTGAATGCAAATGTAAATGCCACTGTAAAGCATAAGCAATCTGTACTGACAAGTGCAACTGTGAGTTTCTAAATACAATACATGGAGAGGAAAGACTGAGTTTTATCCCCCCAAAAAACAAGCACCACGGTGTAATGCTAGACATGCACGAATGGCTAAAGAGCAAAACAATCCCTATTTTTTCTTCCTTTTCCGACTTTACTCCTTCAACGCGCTCAACTGGGTAGTGAAGTGACTCCCAACTCTAAAATCAGGCTTCCAAGGTAAATGGGACACAGCATTAAAAACCAGGTTTGTATCAAACATCTATATATTAAATGCTCAAGCCATTTAAAGACTTGAGTGAATACAGATCTATAGCTTAATAGAAGCAACTGCAGATAGGTGACAATCAAACGATTTTTGAAATTCCAGCAGCAGCATTTTGAAGTAACTGTAATTGTCTGAAGGTCTTTTTAAGGATGCAAATAAAAAAACATTGCAATAGTCAACCGAGAATAAGAATTAAAGGGATAAACAAGCTTAGTTATTATTACATAATATTATCCAGAACAAAAAAGTCTTCCTTTATGCTCTTCTACTAAACATGACAAGTACTTAAAACTGCTGTCACATTTACTACTACACTGCTCAAAGGTGGCACATTAGATAGGTTTCTCTTTTTATAATTAAGCACAACACACTCTGATCTTTTTACTTAATCAATATGATTCATTTGGAGTTATTCAACCTTGAATATATATCCTACTTTATTCCACTAGATGTCACCAGCACAACTGCAACAGCCACTGTGACATCCAAGCCAGATGTAACATCTGAATCTGCTCTGCTACCTGCATGTGTTAAATGTATTCACACCAAATTTATGTTCATCTTTGTGTCTTATTCCAGACTTATACCACGCACCTGTGTCACATTATATGTGTGGGTGTCAATATTTCTTGCTGGACTGCTCAGCCGACCACAGCAGTTATTGGCAGCTCAAGCAAAAAGCCTGGTGCGGAATATTAGGTAATAGCGTGCAATCATTAGAGAATTGTTTATGAATTATATTTTACACAGACAGAAGAACAGGGCATCAAAATTATTACTTAAAACTCTCAAAATCAATAAAATGTCATCCATATCACTGGACTTTTGAGTAAGCAAACAGGAAGTCAGATGTCTTTGCAAATCTTGTACAAGCTACGGATCCACAATAAATAATGAATTTCATTTCAATTCAAAAAGAATAGAAATCTATCAGCTATGAGGCAGATAGACGTAAAGGTAGGTCCGTATACTTTTCTGAACACTGGCATAATTTTTGTAATCTCACCTCTGTACACCAACACAGTGCAGTCCAAATCAGACACTCAGTATGTGAGTGATGTGCAAACTTCATAAACGCACAGCATTGGCTATACGTGAGTTCCAGCCAAATTTATATTAGTCTATTTAGAGGCTTAAATTAATTGGACAAATTAACATAATGTGAAATATAATGACTACTTTTAGTACCTGCGATCAATGATCAGCTGAAGTTTAGAAATCAAGGACATCACCAGCTCTGCTGGGCGTTTACTGCAGCCACGTTCAGTTGCTGCTTTTTTGTGGGTCTCTCCTTCAGTTTTGTATTTAGTAGCTGAAAAGCAGGCTCTACTCTGCAGAGGTAGGTGACTGCCTTTGCTGTTGTAGAATGTCCTTTTTCTTCGCCTTCAGAAACTCTTGGGTAGCTTTTGCAGTATGTATTGAAAACACAGATGGGATACAGAAAGGTGAAAATTTAAACTTTAACATTTAATAATAAACATAACTTGAAAGTTCAAAAACACAAACAATGTCCACTTTCACAGAGTCTGTGGTTATTTTAAATAATGCACCAGGATAGCTGCAAAATAGAGCCCTGGTGACATTTTATGTTGGGTGCTGAACAACAGGACTTCGACAGAGTTTAATACTAGCTAATATTAAATGTATATGATTAGAAAAAAACTTTAAAGACATCTTAAAGATATTAAAAAAAAGAATAATCTGCCATTAGGTAAATATTTTAGCTTTGTCATGATCAGCTATTGTGGAGCAGCTGTTAAGTTTTAAGAGGATGACTTTTAAGTAAACCTAGCACACCAGCACACTCTCTTGTGTAGGGAGGACACAAATGCACAAATCCCATACATTAATAAGAAATATAAAGGATAATAATTAAGGGTAAAAAACAAAGAAAGCTTAAAATACAGATAGTAGATAAATACAGATACAGTAGATATTGAGACACCTTTTTTGGGCTTGACACTGAAATGAAAACACGAAGAAGTTACTAATGGGAACTTAAATTTGTTTTGGTTACTGATATGTGATAACTGTTAGTACAGAAAATGAGCTTGTGCAGCTGTTTGGTTTGGAGCTAGGTTTGACTGCTTTGATAAGATGTGTAACTAGTAATATGAAGCAGGAGTATGCCTCAGTGACTTTCATTTTGTCAAATTAGCTCTCTAAGGAAATCATTTTGGGAACTCCGCTTTACTCTAGATTGTTACTTTAGATAAATAAAGCCCCCAAATGGAAGAAGCAAATGGACGAAACCACAGAAAGAATAAGAGAGGAGGTTTCCCTCTCCAAGGCAGACAGATATGCATCAGAGTGATGATGTTACACAGAAAGGAAAAATACAGATGGTCAAGTTATAACATTTTTTTTTTTAACTTTTATTGCCAAAAATAACAAGGCAATTCACATCAACAACATGACCTGAGACCAAATCTGCAGCATATAATGGTGAGGGTTATGCAAAAACTTAATTTAAAAGAAAAAACATATATACATGTATACGCATACATACATACATACATACATACCAATACCTAAGCACAGGTATTCTATTTGCAATAATGGTTGTAAGAATTTTTAAATCAACACAAAGCAGGTTGATAGGGCGATAAGACATGCATAAAGTCGGGTCCTTGCTTTCTTTATGGATAGAATAGAATAGAATAGAATTCAACTTTATTGTCATTGCACATGCACAGGTACAGGGCAACGAAATGCAGTTTGCATCCATCCAGAAGTGCTTTAGTGATATAGATATATTACAATATATATTAGCAATAATATAGATATGTGAGTATATTACAGAAATGGGTCTATTATGGTATGTTATAATGTACACGGTATGAAGTATGTTGTGAATATTCTATAACTATAAGTATGTACAGGCTGTAGTGAGTACAAGCTATGTACAGGATATGAACAGGATATAAATATGAAAAACTATACAGAATATGAAATAAATAACTTTACAGAATCTGAGATATACAGCTATACAGAAATGGGAACTATGCAAGTTGTAAACAGTTGTAGGATTAAAGATTATCGAATGTACAGAATGATTATTTACACAGAGCTATACAGTAGTGCAGTTAAGATAAGTGAGGGTGTGGATAATTTCTACAGAGACTATATAAAGTGCTAGTGGTTGTGAGTGGTGGTTCAGTCCATGTTATTATTGTGTGTTTGAGGGTACAGTTGTCCATTGTGGGTGTGTGTATGTTCAGTCCATGAGTTTAACGTGGGTCAGATGTCAGGAGGCAGAGTTCAGGAGTCTGACAGCTGTGGGGAAGAAGCTGTTCCGGTACCTGGTGGTCTTAGTCCGGAGGCTCCTGTAGCGCCTCCCAGAGGGCAGGAGGGTGAAGAGTCCATGTGATGGGTGACTGGGGTCTTTGATGATTTTCCCAGCCCTTTTCAGACACCGCTTCCTGTAGATGTCTTTTATGGCAGGAAGTGGTGCTCCGGCGATGCGCTGGGCAGTTTTCACGACCCTCTGCAACGCCTTCCGGTCCGAGGCAGAGCAGTTCCCGTACCAGACTGTTATACAGTTGGTCAGGATGCTCTCGATGGTGCAGCGATAGAAGTTCACCAGGATGTCTGAGGACAGGTGGTTCTTCCTCAGAGTCCTCAAGAAGAAGAGGCGCTGGTGAGCCTTCTTGACCAGCTTGGAGCAGTTGGTCGTCCAGGTGAGATCCTCTGAGATGTGGACTCCCAGGAACTTGAAGCTGCTCACACGCTCCACAGCCGTCCCCTTAATGTGGATGACACTAATAATAGCTTCAGACCATGACTGGGGGGGGATCACCTTTAAATAATGCATAATTATGAACTTTGCATAACAATGGTGTTAGCTCTTTTTCAAAAAATTGTAATACTCCCCAGGCAGGCCATCCACTCCGGGGGACTTGTTGTTTTTCAGTTTTCCAATACGTTTTTTTTATTTCTTCAATGGTGATTGGATTTGTTATTAGTTCAGCCTCTTCCTGAGACAGTTTACTAAGATTAATTGGGTTAAGAAATTGTTCAATCTTTTCAATCTTATTTGGGACATTTTCTTCTTTATACAATTCCTGATAATACAAAGAAAATGCTTTTGCAACTTCCTTAGGTTGGCATACAATTTTTCCGGAGTTTGGACATTTAATTTTATGAACAACCCTACTTGATTGCTCTTTACGCAGCTGAAATGCCAGCAGTCGGCTTGCCCGATTGCCGTATTGGTAGTTTGATTAACAAAGCGTAGTTGTCCCTCCGCCTTATACGTTAGCAAATCATCCAACTTTTGCCTCTGGTCTTTCAATGATTTCAAAGTCCCAGTGTCTTTAGTTACCTGATAGACTTTTTCTAATTTCTTAGTTTTGCTTTCTAGTTCTGTTTGTTCTGCTAGTCTCTCCTTTTCAGTCTTGATGAAACTGCTATAATATTACCTCTCAAATAACTTTTGGCACTCTCCCACAAGATTGAAGGAGACACCTCATTATTATCATTGAATTGAATATATTCAGTCAGACTCTTCTGAAGTTCTTGTCGGGTTGTTTCATTATTCAAGATAGATACATTGGCTCTCCAATATTTAAAATGATTGTTTGGATTCATTCTTAATGTCAGACAAACCGGGGCGTGATCAGAGAAAGTGATTGCTTCTATGCTACACTGTCTAGTCCTATAAAGGTTCGTCCTAGGCATTAAAAACATGTCTATCCTTGAATGGCTGCGATGTACATGTGAATAAAAAGTAACATTTTTTTCTTGGGGGTGGAACTGGCACCACACATCCACTAGGCCCAATTCTTTAATCATTGTATTTAAACTACAAGATTTTTTGGATTTGGGGCCATTGTGTGCCGGGAGTCTGTCGACAGCTGCTTTCAAAGTACAATTGAAATCACCTCCCACCAAGATCATTCCTTCAGATTTTTCTGCTATTAATGATGCAATATTCTTGAAGAAATTTGGACAGTCCTCGTTTGGTGCATATAAATTTAGTAAAGTAATTTTAGACCCCCCCCTACAGAGCCAATCACCATTACATAACACCCTTCCCTATCCGCAAATGTTTTTTCATGGTGGAAATATGTTGACCGGTTAACAAGAATTGCAACTCCTCTTTTTCTCCCATCCTGATAAGTAGAGCTATACTGTTGTTCAACCCACTCTCTCCCCAACTTCCTGTGTTCCCTTTCAGAGAGGTGAGACTCCTGGAGCATTGCTATGGAGCACCCAAAGTTTTTCAGTTGGTTCAGTACCTTTTTTCTTTTAATTGGACTATTCAAACCCTTTACGTTATACGAAACACAAATTGGATCTTTCATATCTTAGACTCATATCCTATACAGACAAAATTAAATTATTGTACTCAATGAAATAATGGTCCACAATTGGTCTCAGGCCAAGATAAACAAAAACATTTAGAACTAAACAAACAAAGAACATTAAGAACAGTAGCTTCCACGTACCCGACTGGATTAATAACAACCTGAGTAATCCAGTCCGCGGTGTACCCTGGGCGGAGGGTGGTGACGAGTCCTCCGTGGGGGAAAAACACAATGTGTTATTTCGTCGCTGTTGCCCGCTCGCAGAGTTTTAAAAATTGTAGTTAGGAGTAATGTATTAATCTGGACGGAGCTCGTTCCTTATGCTGCTTGACTAGATCATGGCGTCACCGGAAGCCGAACACTCCAAGTTATAACATTTTTATTAGGTATTATTATAAATGTATTATCAGTTTTAAAGAGTTGGGGGTTTTGTGTGGGTTTCTTTAAGCTTTTGTTCTCTTTGCGTGAGAAATAAAGAGATTTAACCAGGAAACATGGATTCCTGGTTATCTTAAGAGTACCTTAATATTAGGTCATGATAGTCCAAGGAGCTTGGAAAGAAAACAACTGGACTTCTTCAATTCTCAGAGCATCTTAACAAAACCTAAAGAACTGAAGAAGCCTCTTAGATGAGAGGAGAAACGTCTTCATGAAACTCAAGGAGGTCTAGTCGCTTTCTTTCCAAGCTCCTTAGAGAGGGTTAGTCACTGACCAATCTTTTTCCAAACTTTTCCATTACTTAAAACAAGCCACCATCTCTTAAATCTACAAGCTTCACAATGGAAGATGTGACTGCTTTGAGCTTACTGATGGTTTTGTACAATGTCTCCAACTACTGAATTACAGCCTGTTGATGGTCTTGAGGTTTATGCACCCTATTTTTTTTCCCTGACAAAAAGTTTTATGCAGTGCCCTTTGGAGATCCCCATGCTAGCCGAGTTAAACGTGCCCTATGTTTGTTTTCTTTCTTTCTTTCTTTCTTTTTCCTTTATTGCATCTGGTTCCCATCCTGCTTCCTGAGGTTTAGATTAAACCATCTTGAGTTTCCAGCTGCTGAGGAGCCTGTTCCAGTGGTTGTAACCCCGAATGGATGAACCAGAGAAGGAGGAAGAAATAAAGAAGAAAAAAGAGAGCATGATGGAGAGATTGAGGGTAAGCTAAGGGCAAAACAGGGATCGGTGCAGAGAAAAGCAAAGAGAAGCTAAAGCACACGTCTGTTTCTGCACCAGAAGAACCTTTGGTCTCGCTCAAAATTCGAACTTTAAACAGTTTTAATAGTTTATTTATTTCTAATTTTATTAAAGACTTCAACAAGACTGAACAGTAATATAACTTGAATAGTGCTTTCATCAGTAACTACAATTTGGTCTCTTTTTTTTGGTCAACAACACTTTTACATTTTGTTCTTTTTGTTATTTTGTAAACCACTAAATAGTCTTTTAAATCCATTAAGATCTGATCAAAATGCAAACTTTCAGCTGCCTTTTATCAGCTTTTGATAGATCAGATCACACAGCACCAACAGCACAAAGACAGCATAGATCCAGTTTAGTGAATTAGTTGGGATCTAGCATACAACAATCAGTCGAAAGGAGAAACTCTTTCCTGCAAAACGTACTTTTTAATGCAATAAAGTTAAGAATTTTAACACAGGAGTATTTTGGGATCTTTGGGGGATAGACTGGCTTTGGTTTTTAGCCTCAGAGGCTTCATTCTTCTTTTTTACCTGCACATTTTGTCTCTATCAATTTTGCTGCTACCGTATTCTCCCTTGATTTCACGTTCTTTGAGTGTGTCTGTCTTAAAATGTCTCTGGTTCTATTTAATTTCCCGTTTTGTGCGCCAAATATAACTGACCTTAATAATGACGCATTAAGGAAAATTACATTGGAGGATATTTTAGAGCATCCACAGCCTACTATATGCATCTGGTATCAATTTAGTCAGCTGCAGTCAGTACAAGGAAAACCAGCTTTGATTATAGACTACACAGTCTGACTACTTGATGAAATGTTAATTCATTGTTGTGTCAGATTTGAACGCTCACTGCAGAAAGAATTTGTGAATTTAACAAAGCTTGTGCCAGGCTTTAACAGATGAACTGGTTGATGATGGAAAAGGAATAAATCGGGTGGTTTTCACACTTCCTCTCTGCATCTCCTATTCCTGTCTCTCTGCTCTTCTCACCTTTCCTCTTACATCTCCTCTCACCTCTCTGTGGTTTTTCCTCCTGACAATATTCTCCCTTCTGTTTTCTACTCTGCCCTCCTCTCCCCTCGACTGGTCACAGTCCAAATAAAGCCTGACAGAGGATTATTATGTGCAGAAGTATAGTGGAATACAGTGGCAGCCCTAACACTGAGAAGGTGAGG